>NC_086284.1:188808666-189148716 GCF_963924245.1 Chroicocephalus ridibundus | reverse complement strand
GTCTAATTAGAAGCTTATGCATCAGTGTCCCAAAGAGTGCTGAAGTGTTTGGCCTGAGGAGAGAGGTCCCCGGTAGGCCGTAAGTTAGGTTACTGAACGTTGGAAAGATGTGCTTAGGCGTTACTACTGGTTTGTTCAAGCTTTGCAAAGCACTGACTGTTTTTCACTGATGATACAGCAAACCTGGGTAACTATATGGGTGGTCTGGTCTGATCTGATGTGACCAGCTATGTTATTTTGGAGAGGTAAATGCAAAACCTGATTTTGAAACCTAGGCTAGGGAACTTCTTTTTTTCCTAATGCTTCTTATTTTTTCTTCAGCCTAACACATATAAATTAGTTCCTATTAAAATACTATTCCACTTGACTTAACTGGATTTAGTATTGCAGCTATATCAAGACATATTTGATGTATTTCTTGTAGTTTAACAGTGAACGTAATTATTAGCCTCTATAAATATTTCTGGTTGTATATTATTTTTCCAGGCAAGGCAGTAACACAAGACCTGTCATACAGAGGATAAGAAGGAAGTAAAAGTAAAGAGATAGACCATCTTGCTCTGAAGCTATTTGTACAAAGGTAAGATAATTTTTTCCTCTAAATTTTAACTTCCTATGCTAGCTGGGGAAAAAAGCTACTGGCATTAAGTTTCCATCTGTTATTGAGTACTATCAGGGTTGTCATATAATTTGTTCTGTGTTTACCTGCATTTCCGTGTTTGTTTGAGTTAACAGTTTGTGATTACTACGATTTTTAAAATGTCAGCTCAGCTTTTAACTGAAGGGCTCATATCAAATACGTTAACTAGAAAAGCAGCTGAAAGTATCTCATAGCTTCGCATAATCGCAGGTAGGCTTAATCATCTCTGATGTTCCTTGCTGGAGAGAACAGGAGGGCAAGTCAGCTACTAAAAAAGTGAGTCTGGAAAAACAGACTTAGAAGGAACTTGAGATATTTTTGTAGCGAAAAACTGGGAGGTTTTTTATCCTAGTATAAATCACAGATTTCGTGATGGGGACATTCTGAATTCTTCATTCTCATGGTTTAGGTCCTAAGGTTAAAATGCCTGTTTTGGAAGTTTTGAAGTAAGCTTTGATTTTTCTTTTTTCAATCCTTCGCCAACCCCTCCCTGCTCTTGTATTTGAACAGCATAAATCTTTCAGCATAAGAACAGAGATAGCTTTACTTGAAGTCAGTAGTAGTTGCTGAATAGTCATCTGTGTTTTAATATCTGATTTTTTTTTTTGACCAAAAAATCTGATCTGGGGGTCTTGAATACAGTATTGTATACAGTCTACTAGAACAGACCTTTTCTATCATTTACGGTGCGTAGGCGTGGGTAGCTGCACAGTGTTTTATCCCCCATTTATGCGTTCGAGCAGACAGCATCTGAAACAGAAGGGAGGAGATAGGCACTGAAACATTTTGACTTACGAACTACATGCTGGTGGTGTTACTAAAAGTAACATTTAGTGCATCCTCTCCCTTCAAAGATTTTGGTTTTTTTTTTAATCTTTCAGGGATCTCTCATGAAATGGTCCTTAGGTTAGTCACTCAAGAGTTAAATGTAGCTTTGGATAAAGAGGACTGTTACTGTAAGGTTTTTAAACTAGACTGCTCTGAAAAAAAGATAACCATTGAAGACTCTGAAAGACTTTTTGGATGGTAACCAAGTTAAGGAAGCTCTGAGGTTCTTTGGCTTTGCTGCTGGCTGCTCTCGCTCACCAGGATCCTGGCACCTTATCCCTGTGCCCTCATTGCCTCCATAGCTCCAGTTCTCCTGTCAGGGAATGCCACCATACAATAGATCCCCTGGGGCTACTTGGATGAGTGACAACCAGACAGCTCCAAAGTGACAAGTGTTTGAATGTCTAATTGGGTCAGTGCACAGGTGCCTGCTCCTCATGAGTGAGATGTTCTAGCTTTTCTCTGTGATGTTCTCTTGGTTCCTCTCGTTTTTCCTACAGTTGTAAACCAAAGCTGTCAACATGCTGATGTGAGAGAACAGGCGTTATAAAAGGAGGAGGATGTTTTCCCATTAGCCTGTTTTGGTTAAACTAGCTTTACCGCTTGAGTACGGACTGGAGGGGAGGCAAAGAAATCCATTAACGTGATGGATGTTTGCTGATACAAACAGACATTGTAATAGACAAGAAAGCGATTTATTTGACTGATGAAAACAAATACGTTGTCTTAATCTCTATGTTAGGTAGTTCTCATACTGGTTAGACCTAGAGGCTTGGGCATCAGGAAATCTACGTGAAAGAAAAATAACTTGTTTTCTTGTATCTACACAATGAGGCTTCTCCTAAATCTAATAAACCACTTGCCTTTGTAGAATGCAGTCAGATGTAGGCAATTAATGTGCAAGGGAACTGTTTCATCTTATTGAAGCCTTGGTCTGTGCAGAGAAAACAACTGACATTAAGTCCATAGTCCATATTACTTAGATGTAGTTGCTCTCCTTTTGTCTCTTCCTCAAGGAACCATAGAATACCTGGGGTTGGAAAGGGAGTCGGGAGGTCGTTTAGTCCAACACCCCCCTCTCCTCCAAGCAGGGTCAACTAGAGCAGCTTGCTGTTTGGACAATGGATTCAAGTGCTTGACCATCCTTATAGTATAAAAAAATACTTTCTTTTGTTCAGGTGGAATTTCATCTGTTTTAATTTATGCCTATTGCCTCTTGCACTGTCGTGGGGCGCCACCAAGAAGTGTTGTTTACCCCTGCCCCCATCAGGTATTTATACACATTGATAAGATCTCCCTAGCCTTCTCTTCTCCAGGAAAGAGTCACAGCTCTTTCAGTCTCACCACGTGTCAGATGCTCCAATCCCTTAATCGTCTTTGCAGTCCTTTACTCGGCTCACTCTAGGATGTTTATGTTTTGCTTGTACTGGGGAGCCCATGAGTGTACACAGGACTCCAGGCATGTCTCATCAGTGCTGAGTAGAGGGGAAGGATCATCTCCCTTGACCTGCTGGCAGCATTTTTCCTGATGCAGACCAAGATGCTATAGGCCTTCCTTGCTGCAAGGGTGCACTGCTGGCTCATGGTCTGCTTGGAATCCACCAGGACCCCCAAGTGCTTTTCTCCAGGGCTGCTTTCCAGCTGGTCATCCCTCATCCTGTACTGGTGCCTGGGGTTATTCCTCCCCTGGTGCAGGACTTTGTATTATCCTTTTGTTGAACTTCATGAGATTCCTCTTGGCTTATTACTGAGACTTTTGAGGTCCCTCTGAATGACAGTGCAACCAGCTGGTGTATCAGCTACTCCTCACAGTTTGTGTCATCAGCAAACTTGCTGAGGGTGCACTCTGTCCCATCATCCAGGTCATTAATGAAGTGGTTAAACGGTACTGGCCCCAGTATTGAACCCTGGGATAGGATGCACCAGCAGTGACTTTCCTCCAGCTGGACTTCATGCTGATCACAACCCTTTGAGCCCAGCAGTTCAGCCAGATTTCAGCCCATCTCACTGTCCATTTGTCTAGTCTGTACTTCATCAGTTTGTCTATGGGGATTTTATAGGAGACAGTGTCAGAAGCCTCGCAAAAGTCAAGATAAACAACATCTGCTGCTCTCCTGTCATCTACTGAACCAGCCATTAGCGGATCTGTTCTGCTCAGAGCGTCTCAGTCCCAGCAGGTGCTGCTGGCAGGGTTGCTCCATGAAATCAGTGTCTCCCCAGTTCAAGGTTTTATTTAAAACAATATTATCAGTTTTGCTTTGGCTGACTTGCATGTGTGTTTCTAAAATAATGCATTTTTAATGGTGTCTATTTAAAAGTGTGAAGAGTAGTCATTTAAACATTGTCAGATTTGAAAGTATCCGAAGTGGTGTGAAGTCAGCAACATAGCCATTGTCAACATTATTTACATAGCAACTGTTTATGTTTCTACCTTGCTATCCTTACTAAGAAAAAGACCTGCTGAGAGGGGCAAAAAATAAAGACAAAAAAGGTTTGACACAGTGTCTTGAAGCTGTTTGCTATAAGATAAACAGACCGAAGAAAGGAAACTTTCAAAGAGTAGGAATCAGAGGAATTATTTATAGTAATAAGAGTAACAGAAGTACAATTTTTCAAATATACATTATTCCTTGTAAAATGTTGATTGTGCAAAATGTCCTCATTTTAACAGGGCTGGCATATCATCTAGTTAAATTTAGGAAACTTGACAGGAGAAATCATCTGGAAAAGAGAAGCATATTTCAGCAATGTATAGTTTCTTACCTTCAGCAAAGAGAGGATGAAAAGGGTTTCTTATTCAAGAGTGTAAATTTAAATATTTTTAAGTGACAGAAATTACCTCTAGAAATCAGGGATGTTTTTAATGGATTGGAAAATGAGGGGAACGCTGCTAGTTTCTTCTGTGGAAAAGCACAAATTCATTTGTGTTAAAAATATCTCCCAAAGCTTTTACTTAGTGATAATAAACTGATGTGTTTCATAACTTCATTTACAGCTAAACAATCTTAAACAGAAGTAGTTGTAACCTATTTAGGGATCACAGCCACTCTAGTTCTACAAAAGCCTGCCCAAATGTAGTGAGTGTGTGGTTTCTAGGATGATTGTAGTGTTTGTATAAAATGTTAGGTTTTGCCTAGCTTTTTTTCTCACTTTACAGTCTCTGATTTCCTCATAAGTAAATTGGTTAAATTAAATGGACCTCTTCAGATGTTCCTTTTTTAGCTCTCTTGCAATGTGTTTTTTCAATATGCTAAAAAAAAGGACAGCACGTAAGGAAAATAAATATATAATTCTCAGTTACTGATGCATAGAGTCCTTTCACAAGAACTCTTGGTGATGACTTAGGAGTGCCACTTTTATGCTACGTGCATTATTGCAAATTTGAGTAAGTTCCTGTGGTAATCATGAATGCAACCAAAGATGCCAAAAATAAACATTTTAACATTTATGTTAGGAGGGGAGTAAGGAAAAGAAACATTAAACCAGTCTTTGTTCTATTTTTTTTTTCTGTGTATTTGAAAGCTTTCTGAGCTTTCAACTTCCTGCGAGAGAAGCAATTGTGAAAGATCTTGGGGAAATATTTGAGTGCCATATTTTTGTTCCTTGCTGCGTATGCATTCACTAATCCCAACTGACTGTGAAACACAGAAGGCAGCAACCACAACTATTAAGACATGATTTATTCTACCCCAGTTTAGGTGCTTGGATACCTCAGTTAAATTAGCAGCACAGTGGTTTAATCAATGGGAATTGATCCAGTTAAAGAGGAACACTGTTTTTGATAGGTGATCTTAATTCTTTTTTTAACTTACCTCACCTGCCTACCGTATGTCCACTCAAGTGTGTGCAAGCAAAAAAAAGAGTTGGTGCATAAGCACTAACAAGGAGCAGGGACGGCTGTAGCGAGTAGGAATGAGGGGGAATAGGAGGTCAGTAAACTGCTGAAGAAACATTTGTTTGTTGAACTTCAACTTATGAATTTCCCTGCTCTTTCAGCTGTTCTTTTTCTTCAATTCTCTTAATCAAGTTAGAATTATTATTCCTTGTATGTTGTTGCACTCATTCTCACTATTGTTGTCTGTTTGTAAATATACTGTTGCTAGTATGAAGTGGACAGCTTTAAGGAAATATTTTGGTTCTGTTGCTTCTTGATATTGAAACTCTTAAAAAAGCTAAAACTCTTTGAAAATTACATTAACGTACCTTGATGTTACCATACAGGATTCTTTTATCAGAATGAAGTATTTATATGCACCATTAAAATAGCTTTTCAGTTAGCTATGTTTATTTCCAAATGTTTTTTTGACACTCGTAACAAAATGCATAGTTACGGGATCACAGAATGGTTGAGTTGGAAGGCACCTCTGGAGGTCCTCTTGTCCAATCCCCCTGTTCAACCAGGGCCATCCTGGGCTGGTTGCCCAGGACCATGTCCAGATGGCTTTGAACGTCTCCAAGGATGGAGACTCACAACTTGCACCAGTGCTCGGTTGCCCTCACAGTCAACAACAGTTCCCTGACGTTCAGAGGGAACCTCCTGTGTTTCAGTTTGTTTGTGCCTGACTGACCTTAGTATGCGCAAACGATCTCAAAGCTTTGCTTTCCAGAGATCCGTGACTGCACCTTGTCTATCTTTCAAAGCTAGCTTTTAGGAGGACTTGTAGTCCAAGAGTTTTATTTAAAAGTATTATACTGTTGAGTGTACAAACTGGGAAAGAAAACCACATACCAGATGTTATTCTTGAATACTTGGGCCAGGTCCAGTAGTAAGCCTTCCGGAGCTTGGAAACGCTTCACCACTCAAAATTTATTTATTGGAAACTTGGGAAGTATTCTTTTTCTGGATCAGTAAGAGGAGCGATATAAACCATTTTAAATGTTGGTGAAGTCAGTTACATACTTTTAAATTGGTACAATCAAACATCTTCTTTTATGAGCATGTCACTAGATAGAAACGGAAACAAAAGCCAAGATAAGGCACTACAACACAAATGCTATTTTCTTTTTTTAGTTGAAAGTTTCTCAATGGTTGACAGTATTCCCTGTAGCTGATACTTCTTTAATTACAGAACAACTACTAGATTCTTTCTAGTTTTCTCTCAGTTAATACATTAACACCAGCTTGTGCATATCTTTGTTTTATAAAGAAACATGGAGGGGGTAATAGGGGAGAGGTAATGAAACAGAGAATGTTGCCATAAACTGTTTTTAAAAAATCTGACAGAGTAAAAGCAAATGCTTAAGTTAACCAATATTAAAATTTTTAAGTTCCAACTGAGGAATTTTTTTACGTGAGTGCATATAACTTTCAGTTGTGCCTTAGGTCCTCCTGAAATTTGGAAGACGGTGAGGTTTATATAGTTTTGTTAATAACTTCCCCCCCATAAAACCATTCCTCAGTGGAAGCTTAAGTGAAACTAATACACATGCTTGTCCTTATTGCAGCTACTCTATGTGGCAAACACATATCATTTGATCTTGAAAGACTCTTCAATTTATGCAGTTAGTAAAATAATAAAATAATTTAGGTTTTGAGGTCTTCTGGGCCTGGAAGTCATCCAGTACAGCCTTATGTTCAAAGCAAGGCAAACTTTAGAGTCAGAGCAGGTTGTTCAGGGCTTTGTCCCGTTCAGTTTTAAAAATCTCCAAGGGTGGAGATTCTACAGCCTTCTCGGGCAAATTAGTATATCCTTAACAGCTCTCCTTGGAGAATTTTTTTATTTAAGTCTGATTGAACTTTTTCTTGCTATAACTTGTGACTATCGCCTCTTGGCTTTTTGTACTGCACCTTGAAGAAGTCTGGCTGTGTGCTTTCTGCAACCCCCTGTCTACTGTGACTTTAGGGATTGATATTGGGAGTGTACAAAAAAACTTAGCACCACCCTGACTCAATACTTCATAAATTACTAAGATACTGCTGGGAAGCATTATACTTGCTTGTTTAAAGTCTATTTTTACTACATACTTTATGGAGCACATTAACATGAGAAATGAGCAAATAAACGTAGTACTGAAAAAGACTGCAGCATTGTACCAAGACCTTTTGTAATAAAATCCAGAATACATCTTGTTTTCCTGTATCTGTCATGTGGAAGGGTTGGAAATGCTGATTTTTATTTTTTTTTTAATAGAATGGTTTGCCAGCATGTAAGCTCATGCTGGCATTTTCAGGAGCGTGTGGTAATAAACAAAGAAGTTGAAATAAAGGACATAATCGAGATTTCAGAAAAACTTGCGATACTGTGTGACACAAAAGATAAGCTTACAAAATCAGTTAGAAAATGACTACTGGAAGGGATTACAGCAGGATATAAAGGACAAAGGATAACAGTTCAATGTGGGGAGGGATACTTTTTTTTTAAGTCATTATTTTTTATTACTGTCTATAATAATAGAAGAAAAGAAGATGCAGTTTCTTGGTTTTATTATAAATTTATAGAAGGGTTAGTAAATATAATGAACAGACAATATTATTGGATGATCTGGATAGATTTATGCATCAATAAAATGTAATAAAGGCAGAATATGTGGTGCATTTTAATATCTGGAGGGCTTCAGCCTCTGTTGAAGGCTAATGGCCTTTTGCAGAGGAATATAGATAACCCTTAATTATCTGAATATTTTTCTAGTGCTTTGCAACAGGATTGTATTGTGTCTAAATGCTTATGAATAGTTAAGTGACTGATACAGTGTGACACTTCATTATAATTTTGTACTATTTATTTTAAGGAAATCATATTCTAAAGGCTTTAAGACTGAAGAGTCATTTGTGCATTATTAATTGAGCTATATGTTCACCTGTGAAACAACATGTTCATGTTATCAGTGTTACAATTAGGTAATACATGAAGAGGCATCCAGAATGTATGGATTTATTTCTAAGAAGCTGGGAATATAGTGCAGTTAACGAATCTAGATCTGTGCTTAAGATAGAAAGAATAAAGGAACGTGGTGGGTTGTAACTATCTTCCCCTTTCTCTTTTTCTCCCCAGAAATACCTATGTCATAGAATTGTCTAGGTTGCAAGGGACCTTTTAAGATCGAGTCAATCAGTTCCCCTATATCAGAAGCATATAGTAACACCAGGGGAAGGCACAGAATGGATAGAAGGTCATTTACTGCTCAAAGTAATAGTAATTGGTCCGTTGAATGGGCTTTGCTGCAGTCTTCAAATCTTGAGCAATATTTTGTTTTGCTATCTTTAGGAAAAAATATCAATCCAGTCACTAGGGTCTGAATTGCCTATGTTTTCTGAGCCTCAGTTGCCTCCTGAGTAAACTGAAGGTAACCTTCTGAAGCTTACACAAGCATTAAGAATAACAAGGTGGAAGCTGTACTTATTCCTCATGCCCTGCACTGCTCCCAACATGATGTTGTATGTACATCACCCAGAATTAATTCTTTGCCTACCCCTGTTGTGTTCAGAGGAAGGATGAGGCTGGTGCCTGATCTCAGGACAGTTGTCCATGTGGCTCTTTTCTTCTTCCATAAGGAATTTGGCCTGTTTGCAATTAAGAGGCTCAGTAGGGACAGAGGAGAAGTAGCTTTAGTATCTCTTGCTCCTTTTTGTGACCAGAGGGAGCACTACTGGCATACACTAACTCCTTCTATGCTGCCTGTGTCACATGTACCTCTACAAGCAGGTCAGGTCAAACTTTACCATAACAATTAAGCTTCACTAGGGTTCTCATAACTTAGTCTGCTTTCTGAACTATGATTTGCAAAACAAAATGAGAAATTTAGTCCCACCAACACAGATATTGTCTGTGGATGGAAGGTTTGACAGATAACTAATATTCAGCTTTTTGCTGCAGGCAGATGTAGAAGCTGTTCCGGCATTGTTTTGTACTTCCGTGTCCTGTGACCAGTAATCCCGAGCCTTTCCTTGGCCTCTTTTTTCTGGTATAAATCTGATTTTTCTATTTCCAGATTTTTACTTCACTCTTTACTAGCAAGAGTTCTTTCCTACTGGAGGGTGGAGCACCTCTCCTGTGAAGGCAGGCTGAAAGAGTTGGGGTTGTTCAGCCTGGAGAAGAGAAGGCTCCAGGCAGACCTTATAGTGGCCTTCCAGTATCTGAAGGGGGCCTACAGGAAAGACGGGGAGGGACTTTTTACAAGGGCATGTAGTGACAGGACAAGAGGTTATGGCTTCAAACTGGAAGAGGGTAGATTTAGATTAGATATTAAGAAGAAGTTTTTCCACTAGAGGGTGGTGAGACGCTGGAACAGGTTGCCCAGAGAAGCTGTGGATGCCCCATCCCTGGAGGTGTCCAAGGCCAGGCTGGATGGGGCTTTGAGCAGCCTGGTCTAGTGGGGGGTGTCCCTGCCCATGGCAGGGGGGTCGTAACTAGATGATCTTCACAGTTCCTTCCAACCCAAACCATTCAATGATTGTATGATTCTGTCTGTCTTTGTACAGTTGCTCAAATGTCTGCATTATTTGGGGTAGATAGTTTTCTTTCCCTGATTTGAAGTCTGGTCCAAGACATTCTTGGGGCTTTTTATCTCTTGCTACCGTGGTGCTGCATATGATAATGCAAGAATCTGACTGAGGGTATGTAGGAAAGGAAAGTAGTCAGAGGCGCTTATCAATTGAAGATTAAGATTAAAAATAAATCTATCAAAAACCACACACATTTTTCTAATATATGGGTGCCAGTTTTTTAATTCATTGTTGTTTGTTTTTTTTTTTTTTAAATGAAATACTCAATCTTAGTTCTTTGAATATTTTTAAAAGTGTATTTTAGGAATCTTATTTTGTATCTCAAGAAATGCAACGTCTTTCATTTCTGACCCATGCTATATTATATATTAGTTCTGGTATAGTATGTAGACCTGTGGATTTCAGAATAAAATGTGGTAATGTGTTCAGTGTTCATGGTTTTGCTTTCCATTCAAGACAAATCTAACAACAGCGATTCTTCTTATGCTGCAAGGGAGGGACTGATGCCAAAGTTTCTTCCAGCAAGAAAAGTTGCAGATTATTAAATGTCTTTGCTGTGAACAGCACACATCTCACTGTGCGTGTGTGTGTGTGTGAAAGAGCGAGAGATGTAATCTTGAAACCACAAGATTTCTGCGAATATAAAATAGTTTCTCCATTTTTTACACCAGCGGAGGATTGAAAAACCAATCAGTAATGGATCAGAGGACTTCCCCAACTTTCATGTTCTTTCTGTGTCTCTCTTCCTGTCTCTTTTCCTTCCTGACTGTCTTTACTAGACATAAGAGCTGCTTCTTGCTTTTGTAGGCCTACAAAGTGTCCTTTGGGTCAACGCATGCTGTAGACGTTTGATAATTCTCAGCAGATATCAGGCTGTTCTGTTCCTGAGCCATCTTTTAATCCTGTTTGTCCTTGGATGTATACTTCCAAATCTCATTGATTTCGTGTCATCAGACATGATCAAAAGTTTAGCGAAGCTTCCACCCTCTCACCCCTAATATTCTGTATCTTTTTTACTCAAGAGTTTCTTTCAGGCTGGTTCAACAGGATGCAAGAGACCTCGGCAACTTTGTAGGCAATATTGTGACTCTGGCATTGAGGTATTCACAGGGAGCAGAAAATATCTGGGTAGTGCCAAAAAAAAAAAAAAGTACATGCTATGTTAGGAAATTATTGTGAGAGGTACAGAGATTACAGAGATAAATTGAGAGAAGACAAGAAATGCCAAAGATGGTAATGAAGGAAGGGCCTCTGTTTTGCTGAACAAAGAATGGTTTTCTTTTTTTCAGAGAGATTAACTGAGGTTAAAATGTAGAAACAATATAAGAAAACCAATTCTTTAAATTAACACTTCTCGGATAATTAAAAAAACGTTACTTCCAAACTTAAGTTGCGTTGCCTACTTTTACTCTCAGAAACCCAAGCAGACATTGTACAGAATCTCAGGATTAAAAGCAGAGATGTCCTAATGGGCCATCAGGTCTTGTAACTGTGACATTAGTGTGAGTCCTTCTGGGTGGAAGACTAAATAAGAATTTCGTAAGAATTTGAACTTCAATATAAAAGTTGAAATACAATTAAATCCAGGTTGTCTTTTTTATTTTTTTTTTTTAGAATTGCAGCTTTCAATAGTGTCATAATTTTTAAGGTAAATTATACTTTTTTTTCAGGTGTGACGTAAAAGGCCCCTTCTTGATCTCTGTTCTCGTTCTTATCCTACAAGTGTACATATATTTTGGTATTTTAAAAAAAGGATAGAGAATTCAAATACAAAGATCTGGGGAATATAGAGGTACACAGATTGCGGCTTCCAAAATATTTTTCACTTTCATTGTTTCTCCTACATAATTTACTCTCTTCATAAATCTTTTAATGCTTGCTGCTCATCTGCAACTCTGTTTTTTTCTGTGCTTTTCTAGCTGCTGTGTTGCTAGGACGTGCTCAAGTATATGAAAAGGTTACAATGGGAGCGTAATGGGAATGGGAGAAACTTCTCAGTGAAGTGGGAAAAGCAGTAGAAAATAAATTGTATGAAGATCCTGAAATAAAATATAAGAAATAATAGTTGACCTATTGAAGTAATATCTTTAGTATGAATTCACATGCAAAAAGCTTATCTTTAATTAAAAATGAAATAATGAAGGTTAGGCCTTTGTGATAATGTATTTCAACACCCTTTGCAGGTCTGAGTATCTAGTGTTTACAAATCTTGACTTTTCTGTACTGGCAGTTTAAAAAGTACTCACTAAAATATTTGCAGTAAAATGTGTCATGAGTGATTAATAGTCTGTATTCTAGTGTAAACATTTTTTTTGGTAAAACAGTTGTTTCCAAACAACAAAAAATAAATAGATTATTCATACCACCCTAGGCATTACTGCAATTCAGTGCTACCTCAATTTACATTTTCCTGACGGATAACAGATTTTGCAGAACTGCATGAGGTACATAGTTTACAGTATTGTGAAATGATGTCAGCGCTTCCTGGATTTTTACTACAGTTACTTGGCATTTTCTTCAAAAAGAAATTACTCTGGTTTAATCTTCATATATCCTAGCCTGCAAGAATTTTCAGTCTTTTTGCTTTATTATGGAAAACTTTTTATTTTGAGAAGGTTTGATACCAAGAATCTGAAATGGTTTCAGTTACTAAAAAATATTTCAGTAATTTAAGGCTCCTCTCCACTGTATTTTTTTGTTGTGTCATCATTTGAACCTTGCCAACTTGAAATATATAGTAAGTCAATTTGGACGACCTGCCAAGAATGAAAGAACTGTGTATGGCAGGCTAAATAACTGTAGAAGTTTGAATTGTCTAAGAAACACATTTTCAAATATGAAACACTTTTTAAAATTTGAGTTGTAGTGCTTATGTAGGTAGATCCACTGATTATCTAAACAAATATCCCAGTTCTCAACAATGTTGCTCCAACATAACTTCAGATTGTGTTTGGTGACAAACACAAAACTACCTCCTTTATGCGGCCGTATTTAGCTCAGTGAACTTTGTCCAGTCAAAAATTGATTTTTATGGCTGGAGGCTTGTAGAGTAACTCTTCCCTCCTCACTGACTGTGGAAAGATGAATTAAGTATTACAGGCTGTTCCCTCTGGAGTCTCTCAGGGCTTGTCTACAACTTGAAAGTTTTGTTGGCAATTTACTGGGCAATTAAATTCTCAGGAAGTACTTCAAAGGAAAATGGATGTTTGGCTGGCAGGAATGGATGTTTTCCAGCCAGAGAAAAGAGAAAAATGTTGCAAGGAAGATTTAAACCCTGTAGGTATTTTTTAAATAACCTACCACCAACTGTCATATCTTCTGACTCATTTAAGTTTGTTCAGACAAGTTTCTCCAGTCCTCTGTGTGAAATGGTAGCTCTCAGGCCACACAGGCTTTGAAGGTATCAAAGCTCCTTCGCATCTAGAACAGCAGACTGCAGAAGGACAGCAATGCTTCCACCCGTTAATGTCTTTTAAGCAGCTCTAACACTCATGAGACAGAGACGTATCTTGAATGGTGATATGGAGTAACATACAGCAACCATTCTTCCAAATTAGTCACATCCTTAAAGGACAGTATTAGTTGCCTTGGACTGTTTGCAGAGCCCTGGAGAATCAAACAACTTCATTGCATGCACGTAAATGGATTAAGTTTCTTACAGTATATTTTAACATTTTTTCCATTGTACTTCTCCATGTCTCATTGATTCAGCTAGCACAGTATTTGCTGTTGAAAGAGTAAAGACAGTGTTTTATTCTTTTTGGGGCTTTGTTGTGGTAAATATCCCAATGAGATGGTTGAGGAATGTGGAAAAGTATAAGCACTTTAGATGCAGCACTTTGGATCTTTAATTAGTGAAATGTTGATTAATTCAATTAGTTTATATAAAATGCTGGAAAGACACAAAATATTCCAGCAGCCTGCAGATGTTAAAAGTGGTTGTGGGGTTTAATGGGAACCATAGGAGAGTTATTTTTTTCTTCAACAATTGAATCTTGTTTCTTTCTTTACATGGTTCCCCCAAACCAAATCGGTGCGTGTGAAATATAATTGTGATTCTCCACGTTTTCATGTGTATGCTGCTATCAGTTTTTAACTTACTTTGTAAGTAAGCTTTTCAAGCTGAAGCTTTTACTGAAGTATACTTTGTTTAGTCAGTTGAAAATTAACACAAGTCTGGAAGAGCGGATGGGGCATTTTGTTTGACTCATTTTTTGGCACTGATGTAGAAAAGTGATTAGTAACTCATACTTAAATTGTAAGGAAACTGGATCCGCACCTGTTCTTTTTAAAAAGAAAGTAGGCCGTTCAAGGTGTTTGATGCTTGCTCACTGGTCTCCCAAAGGTAAGTAATAAAAAGGATTTTGAGAGCTGGATTCTTCATACTCCTTTCACAAAAACCATGCAGGTAGCATGTGTGAAGCTGCAGGGGTACTAATAAGTAGGAAGTAAAATGGGGAGGGTGTTTGGCCCATATATTCCATTGAAACAATCACATTAAAGGCTTTACCACAAACGAATGTGTTATCCTTGTGTTTTCCCAGCATTACTGCAACACTTAAATAATGCATTTTCAAACTGAAATGAAATCCATTTATTAATTTAAAGCCATATCTTTGGAGGGGCTGGGAGGAATGGTGATATTGGAGAGGATTTAAGTAATTAAGTAATTACATTTCGATACGAAGAGTTTTACTTTAGTACTTAAAAGGGGAAGAGCCACAAAAAAGCTTCCTTAAACCTCTGAATGTTTATTTTGCCATGTCAAACTGAATGAAGATATTTTTTCATGGATGTAACTGTTCTTATACGTAAAGATCCAAGGAGGATGCTTAGTTTTATCCTTCTCACAAACATGTTGTAGCAGGGGCTACTCTTTACCAAGGGGGACTGAGCACTCTTAAGGATCAGAAATAGCTTCCACGAAACAGCAACCAGTGTTATCACAGTATTGGGTTCCTATTAGAGGGCAGCCCTACACACAAGAAGATACCTTGGTTTTGGAAGATAGCATACTGCAATTACTTCTTTACTGTATATACGCCATAGGAGCAGTTACTTATGTTTTCTTGACTGCACAGTGCCCCAGCTTTGGGAGAAATGTGAGCTCTTGAGAGTCTTGTGATTATGGCCTTTTGCTAGCTTAAAACTGAAATGGAAAAAGCCTAGCGTACAGGTTTCCTCCTACTCCGTAGCTGCATTACCGCGCTCCTGTGCAAAGCAACGCTGCATCCTTCTTCCATACTCAAAGTCATGGCATGGTCTCACGACTGCACAACAGGTTTTCAGCTCTGATTTTTGGTTTCATGCTGATATAACGGTACTTTGAACTCTCAGGAGAAAGACGGGATTTAAATTTTTTCTGTAGTTTCTGTTGGCTATGATAGGCACTTCCTCACTGAGATTGCTAGTTGTTGTGAATGCTGAGCATAAACATCTGTCTCTTGTGTTCAATGCAGTAGGAAACGTAGATGCCCAAACTAACAATTTTAGTTCTTCTCTGGAGCTAGGTGTTTATGTCCTTATGGTGTTCAGTGCTGGGAAGCTTGTGTCTGTTGTTTCTGGTTTTGATCCAAGATGTTCAAGTAGGATCTTGTGGCTTGCGTGTAACATATTCGATATTCTCAGGTTGTTCATCAATTGACCTAACCAGTCAAGGACGAAGTTTTCTTCCCTTGAAAAATACAAATAAACAAAGACTACAAACACTGAGTTGCAGACTGTAACAACAAATGTTCCTGCACCCATGATTCTTCTTGCAGCAGCAGCACAGTATCTCCTCTTACAAAGCTTCAGCTCTTCTCCTCCACGTGTTGTTTAGTGGAAGTCTCTGCTGTAGGCTATAGATCTTGCCTTCAGGGCTGCAGGGAACCGTCAAGAAGAAGAGACATTGCGCAGAGAAGTGACCATATGAGAGAAAGGTTACAGAGAGAACACAGGCTGAGGACACAAACAGACTGTAAGGGCAATATGTGGTATGTGTATTTTATACCTGGACAGATGTCAGCACTTCTCTCCGTTAGGCATGCAGTTGCCTTCCTTGTCTGTTTAGTACAGTAACTGCCTGTGACATGTGTGTGACAGTAGCTTGTGGAGCCTGTGAGATGTGGATTGCACAGCACCTTTGCTCTCAGGCGCTCTGTTGCGCCCTGCTCTCTTCTCATAGACCTCAGGAAAGCAGAATACTTGACCTGTACTCCCCTCCTGGATTTCAAGGACGTTAGTTCAGCGTAACCTCCTTCTTGTTTCCAGGAGTTACCCACTTTGTGTAACTCCTTTGATACTTGTACTCAACCAATAATAACCTTATTTGATTTGAGGAACGTGTTGGATGAAATTGTGTCTAATTGAACTTAGCAGCAGAATTCCTGTTGACATTACTACGTTAGGATATTGTTTGCTATCATTGGGTGTTTGTGATGAGATTGCATTCGTAGCGCTTTACGAAAACTGATGGAATGAGGTTCAGATTATTTAACTCTTCTAGTTGATTTTTGTCAACACCTTTTCATCTGTACTATATAGGTAGGAAGATTCATATAAAGATGTCTATGCTTTTTTCAACTTAATTAATTTGAAAGGAGAGTGGCCATGACAGGATATGAAAAGCTTTCTGTGACACAGCATGTGACATTTCATACAGCAAATACATGTGACCCTTATTTGGACTTTATCACTAAACAGCAGTTATAAAGCCATTTTTCTGTTACCATAATTCTTCACCACTCGTTCACAATAGGAAATGTCTGAAGGAGCACACCATCCTGTGTCCACGTAATTAGCTTTCTAACTCGGTGTCTTCTCAACTTAGCACGTAGGCACATGGGTGTTCTTCAGGCAGCTGAGCCAGCAAAAGATCTTACAGCCTATCAGCTTGCCTGCCTTTTTCCCTGCTGATGGGTATTGTCTTCCTATGAGAGATAGCTAAATCACTCATTTGATATTTTACCTGTTTAAATCTGGTTAATTCCTTTGTTAATTGAGCCAGCTGCAAGAGGACATTTGTCTGTAACCTTACGGAACCTGTACTTTGCTAGTGTTGAAATTAAATTGGGCACAGACCTATGGTCGTGGACCAGAAGCCAGTATAACTTGATGAAGAGTTAGGGATAGTGGCTCTAGTTTTGTCAGGTGAATTTGTGGAACCTAGTCTAGCATGTATAAGCCTAAGGATAGAGAACTGAAAGCTTTGGCCCTAAACTTACCAGGCAGAGGCAGGAAGAATAACCTCAGTTTTGAACAGAACTGAGCTGAAATCTCAGTGACCCTATAACTTGATCAGTAAAGCACTAGATTGGGCTGTGCAGGCACTATTATCAGAGGGGAAAAAATGCTTATGGTATCACTTGGCATTCCATTGAGATCAGTATTAGAATAGAAAAATGTAGCAGGTGATTTCAGACTTCAAATTAAACAACAGGGATTGCATTCCCTCTGTTGCAAAAGGTGAAATCTAAAATTTGTGACATAAAAATTCTCCATTTATGCCTTTTTTGCAACTGTGGAGTATCAGCATTTTCAAGCTTTTATTAAATGGTTAATCTATATAGGGTTTGTGGAATCCAAGGCAGAAACATTGTTAAATAAGGCATGATGAAGAATACGTAATCTCATACTTATTCCACAGAGGCTTTTGGGTTTGTTTTGGGATTCATGAATTCTCATGGCTAAAAATTAGCAGATGTGAGTACTGTAATAGCTCAATAATGTCATCTGTCTGGCATCAGGAGCTCTCTTTTGCAGTAGCTAAGTGTCTTTTGATATGTGATGTGGTCCGGTAATGTTGTAAAGCTCTCTGGCTTCACTAAAGAGTAAATGACCGAGTATCAGCAGTTTGTAAAGCCTTTTAATACTGCTGAAAGAACAGATAATGACAGTGTACAGTGCTAGAACAAAACAACAAAGACTGGATATACAAATGTTGATGGCCACTTAGTTTCTGAAATAATTACAGTTCATATGGTTTTGGCTTTTGCAACTTTGGAGTATAAATCCTTTTTGTTGAATTTCTATAAAGTGTTATTCAGGAAACACACTTCTGCAAGAAAACTGTCAAATGTTTAGCCACAGAAAGCAAAAACATTTCTTTGAAACTTGTCATCCAGTCATCTGTCACTATATTCATTAGTTTTTGAAATGCCACCAAAGTAGCCATGAATTAAAAAAGCAAAAGCTGTTCCTTCTCATGTTAAAATTTATACTAGAGTTTTGTAAGTAAATTACTGACCTAATCTAGTGGTAAAATGTCAGAAGAAATTAAATATTCTGCCTGGTAAAATGCAATAAAAATTGCATTTGTGGATTATTCA
The DNA here is from genome assembly GCF_963924245.1 of Chroicocephalus ridibundus. Lineage (NCBI taxonomy): Eukaryota > Metazoa > Chordata > Aves > Charadriiformes > Laridae > Chroicocephalus > Chroicocephalus ridibundus. The sequence continues at coordinate 189,130,496 of NC_086284.1, read as the reverse complement.
CAAAATGCATTTATCCCTGCCTTGCTTTGTAATTCCTTTAAAGCAGATCAGGGCAGCCTGGAAAAAGGATGGTCAGGCTCTATGGAACAGTAGAAAGTCCCTTTTGTGTCTGTCTACTGCAGCACTTGATCTCAGTCAAGTGGCAAAAGGAAGGGCTCTACCTACTCTCGCTACCAGAGGAGTGCAATCCCCTCTGTTCAGAAAGTATATTTTCTTTCATCAAGAAAGGTTAATGTGTTTTTCATTGCATTCTGTATTCAGTAAGATCTTGTGTAAATTAATTATGAATTTCTGAGTTGAGTATCTTTACAACTAGTTTAGTAGAAGACTTCCTGCAAAAGTTCTTGTTGCCTGTTGACATCTTTCTACAATTGTTAGTAATGCAGTTGATATTTCTTTCGTGTTTAAAGTATGACTGCCCTTAGAGTACAAAATAAATGGTCATTTATTGCCAACAGATAGAGCTTCTTGATGGTGATAGACTTAGTTACTGCCATTTGTTGTGACAACGCTAAAAACATCTTTCCACTCAGAAAACTCCAAAGAAATACAAGATTCCTTTGGATTTGAAAAAAATGATAGTTTGCACGTGTGTGCTCACTCAATGCTGGTAAGAATGAAATTCCTTGAAGACAACAGCATGCTGAAAGGGAGGGAGAAGCTTCAACACAACCTAAGAAGTGTTGATACGTGGCCTGGGCAGAAGTGGAGATCACTGAGCTGCTCTGTCAGGGTGCTGCCTGAAAAGGCTATGAGGCTTTGAGCACAAAACCAGCATCCGATTTAGTTTTGAAAGAATGTTATGTTAGACTCTCATAAATTAATGAAATGAGTTTTTAAATCTCCTTTTTGGAATAACCTACGGACTGAAACGCTGCTTGGCCAGCATTCATGTCAAAAGCGATATTTCCCTTATTTTACTATATTGACAGTGCTTTGAGAATGTCTTTTTTTTTTTCTTCCTAAAAGTATATCAATATTAGAAATGAACTTAGTAGCCAGAACCTCTCACAAATCTTTATTCCCCTATGAGCTTTTCTTTAACTTGGCACACAGTGTAACTGATTGTTTAGCAAAAATAGATTTTAAATTCTGATATAGCTCTGTGAGTTTTAATGGAGAATCTTGGGTTAACTCTTCTTCTGTGTCATAATCCAGAATATTACATTAACCTAACAAATGTTCTGTCAAGTACCTGTCTTTGTTTGCACCCCTTTTCCATAAATACCTTAAAAAGACTTCTCAGTTTCCTTTTTAATAGCTGTTTTGCCTTTTAGATAACTTAATGATTTCTGTATCATTTGCAAACTGGTGTGCAAACGGAAAAGCTCTGTTGTGCCAGGCATGTATTTGAGATGCAAGCGAGCACAGGAACTGCCCGGCCAGGGTGCTTTTTTAAAGGAGAGTACTCATCGAAGCAGCAGGTTCTGATTAAGTTGAGAAATACAGTTCTATTTTGTCACAGGGCAGACAAAATGTTGTTTTCGTGTGTGTATACACACCTATATTGCTAATTATATAACTTGTGTATACAACTAATTTGCCTATCTTTTGAAATAAAAGCTTCCAAATCTAGAATTTCACTATTTATAAAATGCATCCTGGTAAATATATTTGAAGGATGGTACTATATTAGAACTATTTTGCAGGAGACTGCATACATTGATGTATGGTACTTGCCTACACTTCTTAAAACTATTTTATTCCCAATAAATAAAGGTTATTTGAATAAATTACTGTAAAAGGTTGGTGGATGTAAAACTCAGGGAAATCCAACATTGGACATTACTTTTTACATGATTTACAGAGTTTGCATAATATAGTGCTTCTCTTCAGAATTAAAAATTCACATATCTAACAGACTACACTAGGACCAATGCTGCCACTCATTAGGAAGAAATACAAGTACACGTTTTGAATCATAAAGATAGTAAAAATGAAATGTCAGTGCCAGTTTTTTTAATGGAAATGTGCAGAGAAATTTATGAATGCATCTTTCATCTTGTGAAATGTGCCTGAGACATGGTGAAGAAGCGGTATACATGGGCTTTACAGGCTGCTGTGCTCTTGCGATACCATCATGTCACAGGAAAGCGTACGAGGGCAAGCGACCCAGTTCTGTTGTCTTAGTCTCCATGTGCATCAGGAGTAATTCTGGTGAGGTCAGTGGAGTCACATGCTGGTGAAGTGATGTAAATAAAGTAAAACTCAGTTGAAGTTAGTGTTCTTGTTAGTGCTTTTTAGCCAGATCGTTACGTCTGGAATCATTTTTCTATGAGGTAGAAATTTAAGTGCAGGATTTTTAATGGTAGGGGGACCACAGGATTGCTTGGTTATTGCATCCTGCAGTTTAATGTGTTTAAACATGAAGGGGTTACCATCTAGAAGGAAAATGGGGTATGTCCAAAGAGCTTCCCTTTATGAAGGAAAGGAGGGAACAGTCCCAAAGCCTTTGAATGTTAAGTCCGCATCTCCATTGCTGTTCATGAAAGAAGGCAAGAGGAATTCAAAGACAAGATGAGGTTTAAGATGAAGTAGATCAATTCTGAATTCTTACTTACATGAGCTGAAGCTATCAAAGCCTATTCTGGACCTATTAAATGTCCAGTAGGTAGGGAGTTTAGCATCCCTTCCCATTGTTAAGTTAATCTATTGGTAGTGCACTGCTTACAGTCTATCCCTACGTCATGTTTTATTCAACATCTTGTCCTGAATGTGTGAAAAAAAAAAAAAGTTAGACTGTTTGTGCTCTGTGTGTATTTTAAAGTTGCTGAACGTAAACCAAGAATTCCAACAAGCTACCTCAAAATAAAACGCATCTCTTGTTTTTCCATAACTATAAGCGTTAAATGACTGAATGGTGTAAGATTCTGTTAAAGTCAGTAAATGGGATGCTAAAGTGAAAAGTAATTGAAAAAAAAAAGTATGGATGTGAATCATGGGGACATGAAGAAACTGGGTCCTAGCTAAAGGCCATGCAAAAGAATGGTCATACTGAGTAAATGATTACTCTGAATGAAAGAACTAAATATAAATTGAATTTTAAGACTGTGTCAGCAGCAGTACAGAATTCCTTGGGAAATGCAGCAAGTCTGCAATTCTGAGAACTTAATTCTTTCCCATAGCAAAGCAGGTGAAGAGAAAGCCTGTTTGGGAGGCTGTCTTTGAATAACGTGTATTTTGACTTTTATGGACTTGGTGGAGATGTGAAAAATCATGTTGTTGGATGTTGTTGACTTCCCCTTCGTTGTGTCAAATGGAGTAGTCAGTAAGTCAGAGATATTAGGATCTTTCTTGATTTCTTTAAAAATTATTTTTAGAAGCAAAATAACTGCGCATAAATACCTCTCTTTAGATGTTTGACTCTGCTCTGAAGTAATTTTCCTTGGCGTTGCAGAGTATTCCTCACCAGTGCTTCGTGAGGGAGGAACAGAGTCAACTTAGAGAGATGGGAATAATTCAGTATGGCATTGACCCAGCTCAGATCCATGAAGACGTAGGCTGGGGGTGTAGTTTCACATGTTGCTTCACTTTTTTTTTATTTTCAGGCTGTCATCCAAAAGAGATAGTGCCTTTTGGGAAATCTCTGTCATGTCAGAACCTAATCTTTTCTTGTATAACTTTGTTTTCTCTTGGATCAATGAACTGTTGTAGCTCACTGGGGATACTACAATTCTTAAGTGCGAGGAGAAAGGGCTGGAACTTGTAGTGAGGAACAGAAGAGCTCAGGACCTCTCCCTATCTTCTTGACAGCTACTTTTCATTAGATCAGAGCACGCCTCATGTGAAAATGCACCCCTAAATGAAGTACCTCTTTCACTGGAGTGAAAGGCAATGTTGGAGAGAACTGTAAGGACTGCTCTTGCAAAAAAGGGAGTATGGCCAGTGAATGGATAGCCCTAATTCCAGCCCTCCACCCCACCCCAGCCAGGTTCTATTTTAATTTGTGGAAATGAGTTAGCCGCATCATTCTGCAACTCTACCCAGCACAGCAAAGAAGAAAAGTGTTTGTTCTAGTCTCCGTGAACCTCCTTTTCAATACCTGCAGTTGTTTAGCATATATGGAAGATTAAGTACTGAAATGTACCTTCTAATAAAGTACTTTGATGATCAAGAGACTATAGTGATTGCTGGCAAAAAAGGGGAAACTCCTTTTCTAACTTGGCCCTTAATGCTTTTATAGTAGCAAAGGCAATTGTACGGCTAACTTCATTTTTAATCAGCAGTCAAGTTAGTTCGGGTTTAATAGTATTTGTTTTCTCAACTCAGATTTCACTGCCTGCTTTTTTTGGTGCAGATGCCTTTATCCAAATACATTAGAAGTGGTTCATTTTGTTTAAAATGATATTTTAACTATCCTTCTGTCCTTTTCAAATCTGCTTCCTCTTTCTGTTTTCCCTATGACATTCAGTATTTCTGCTAAACCAGTGCAGTGACTTAGGTAAACTTTCTCTGATGAAACATGTAAGAAAGCATATGTTAAGTTCAGAGCATTACGGTCGTGCCAGCTGTTGGCTTTATGTCTGGAAATTCTGGGGTTTGATAATAAACAAAAGGTATATCACACTTTTCCCAGCATATACTGATGTGAATACATCTTGCAACGTTAAAAATAGCTAAGATCATCAGCCGTTGTGGAAGAAAGGAATGTGGTTTAATTAAGCAGAAATTTTATTATCTTACCTGGCAGCTACCCAGCAGCAAGCGTTGTATTTCGAAATGCGTGTAACTTGTTGGACCCAACCTAATCCTGGGAACCCACTATCAAGATTAAAGAGTGAGAAAAGGTCTTACTTCATCTTTACCTCCTCCACAGTTTCATAGAGGACAATTCCAAGCAACTCCTTTTTACAGCAGCCAGCTCCCGTTAAAGAATGAATTATGAAGTAAAAAACAAGACGTGAGTGTGAATGCAGAGATCCCTGTAATGCACTGTGAAAACCTGTAGCATTTTAAAATAAATAATAAGGAGTTCAAGCAGGTCAGTTGCCTTTGTGTTCTACTCTTGGTTCAAATGTAAAAGACAAAACACCTTATGATGTGAATCTTAAAGGAGAGATAGACTCTTTCCCTTTTCTGCTACTCAGGGTTATAAGAAAAGTATTCCTATGCCCTACTGACAAGCCCTAAATATGGTGATGCCAGTTTTCTCCTTTTTCCTTCTGGAAGAGGAAGCTTGCAAGGGTTTCCTTGGTCACTGTTGTCTGGTGACTGCTGCACAGGCAACCAGTGTGACATATCCCCTTTCAGGAACTTTATCCAAATCCATCTAAAACTTTGCTCCAGGATCTCAAATGACAAAAACAAAAAAACAAACAACAAAACAAAACAACAGAAATTTAAAAAAAGAAAACAAATTCATCCTTGAGACTTTCAGTATCTGTCTTGATATGAAAAACATTGTTTTTGTGCACTTAGACATGAAAGTTGATTTGCTATTTTAAATTTTACTCTGACAGGGAGTGAAGCTATGAGTTTCAGTTTAAAAGTTGTCTGCACAAATTGAACCTAACTTAATTGTGGAATATAGTTATGAATTTAGTTTGTAGTTTAGGTTAGAAAATGGAGAACTACTTACCAAATCTTTGCAGTGAAACCATTTGAGTCGAGTTTCTGCTAAGGAAGGAAGGATCAGAGCTGGGAGAGCGCTGCCCTAATTTTGCTGCCTGGTATTATCAGCCACTGTCAGCTATTGTAACTCCCCCCTGTGAAAGGGTATTATTAATTTAGTATTTTATTGTTCTGACAGTAAAAAAAGCCATATCTCAAAGTCTCTACTTCAGTATGAGGTAGATTGTTCTCATTAAATCTGATTGAGTTTTTTTTCCTTGGTGGACTTTATTTCCCCATCACCCTCCTTCTTCATATATAGCTACTCTCTCAGCAGTACAAAGAGAGCAGAACAGCTCTTCCACCAGTCCGGTGGTTGCCAGCTAGCTTACAGCTTTTAGGGTGGAAGAAAAGGCAACATCTGTCTGTCTTAGAGAGGGAAGGATGCTTAGGGTAGATGTAGTACATTCACAACTGGTCGTCTAAGGTCCTGCCTTGATTTCTTGCTCCTTTTTGTAAGGAGGCACTCTAAATTTGTAGTGTACAAACACAATGGCAACTCTCATAAACATCATGAAGCTACGTGCTAGGTAGAGTTGCCTTTTCCATATGCCCGGTGAATCATTTCCCAGGAAGCCCTACTTTAGGCTTTGACTTCTTCCCATAGACCACATGGAAAATTTGGTAAGGCATCCCCCCATTTCCACAAGTGTTGCTTTCCAGCAGTACTGCTTTGAGATACATTATTCTTTCTGAGCAAATCTGAATTGGGAATTGAAGCTGTGGAACCCTAGGGAATAATGCCTGAAGGGAAGTTAAAGGTGAGACTAAAAACCAGGCTGGTTTCAGAGATGTAAGAACAGGAGATCAAAAATTAGTTTCTTCCCAATGGTGCAGTAGTCTCTACATGTCCTTACAGACCCAATTAAAATAACATTTGATTAAAATGAATACAACAAAGCACAGTTTTAAGTGGTACTAAGTCTCTGGATAAATTGAAAAACCAGCAAAATTTAATTTTATATTAAAGATTAAAGAGTACTTTCTGGTCTTAGTTATATTATGGTTTCTCTGGTGTATAAGCAGTAAGGCAATTTAATGTAAAATTAAAAATCCTTGGACAACAGCATCTCTCGCAATTCAAATTAGCATGGCTGAGAAAATCATTTTAGCCTTTAATGTTGATTTATAGTAATTTTGCATTCTTTACATGTTGAAATCCAGAACAGTATTATGCTAATAAGGCTGCATCACCTGCAGGTGTTGCTTGAGAGTCGAGTGAGTAGTCCTTTGTATTTTCTTTGAAGGATCAATACTCCAAGATGCGCAAAGGAGAGGGGTCTGACTGACAAACTGCCTTGATACACTGTTATTCTAACTATGACTGGATTGACTGAAAATTGCCTCAAAGAGTAAGATAATTTATAAAAAACTATAAAGCATAGCCAAGTGTTTGAAGTAATCAAAGCTAATTAGGAATATTATTTATTTTCAGTTTTTAAATGTCTTGCCTTCCTTTTCATAGTTTCTTGAAGTTTTTCCTTCTGAAATGTTCATATTTTGTACTGCATTTGCATGAAAAATACGCATTAGATGTTACAACTATGCAAAAATTAGAACTGGCAGAATTTACTGAAATAATTTCTAATAATTGTGCTGCGAGAAATTACTGTTGAGTGTATCCATATTATTGGAGAGGAATTTGTTTTTCATTTTTTGTGCATGCCTAAAAATTTAGCAAATAACTTGGCTTAGGAAAAAAATGGTGGTTTGGAAAGAAAATGGATGCATAATTATAAAATAGTGTCTTTTCTGAGAATAAGAGTTCAGTTGTGGGGTGAAATCATGCTGCCTTGTTTCTGTGCCTAGATGTACTGTCATAAAAAGTAGATGTTTCTTTGGATGCCTCATTGTGTGATACAAATATTATATATGTATATATGTTAATAAGCTATTTTAATTTTTGAATGATTAAATGTAGTCATTCTCTAGTGTGGATAAAATAATATGCTTATCAGTCTGCTAGTACACACATACAATCTGGATTACAAGTTATGTAGTGAAGTGCTTTTGCAGTACTACCAGCAGAATTTCAAAAAGTTTTTTGGTAGTTATTTTAGAATTTTGTAATATGTTTTCCTCTTACAATGCTATTTTTTTCCTTTACCTTGGAGAATCTTTCTTTAATTCAGTATTTAGTATCAATTTTTTGGGAGGATATCATATGTGCTTAGAATAGTATTCATATAACGAGAAAACAGGCTATTTGAAAGAGTACATCGAATGGAAAAATATTTTTTCTCATCCATTTGTGCAATTGTGCAGAACTGCACTGAGCTTAATTTAAGCAGAAAAAAAAATTACTATTCCTGCAATGTATGCTGTTTGCATTTGAGATCTTGATTTAAAGGATAAATTAGTTGTAACAAGCCAAAGAAAACAGTAGTAAACATGGCAGTATGAAAGAAACTTCTTTTATCTCCTCGGTGGTAATGTGAATGTGAAATGCAAATGAAGCTGTGAACAATGTAAATTTTTACATCAAAGTGTAATGTTTACCTACATAATAGATATGAAGTCCTGGGTAAGATTTTTTTGTTTCATTAATGAATAGCGTACACATACAAAAAAAATGCAGGGAAAGCTACTTCCCAGTTAGGGAACAAACTGGATTAACTCCTTGATGAATAAATGAGCTTCTTTTGCCCTAAAGGTTTGAATTAATGATTTGTATAGAAAAGCTCACTCAGGCTCTAGTTATTGGCTTTTTGTCCTATTGCTGCTTTCTTAAATTGCACCTAATATTATGTTATTTCAGTGGTGTTAAGTGACTTTTCTGATTCTCTTAAAGGGAAAATTGAAAATATTCTTAACGTATAAAATATATTTCAAATGAAAGGGCAACAGCATGGGAATGTAGGTTAGCACATCTCATTTAGAAGGTTTCAGTTTGATAATGGTGTTTTAAAACTCTATTAGAAGTGCAAGATTTATTGTGAGAATTAAGCTGCAGGGTTTTATTTTTGATACATTAAAATAAAAAACACATTCAATTAAAAAGCCATATTAATCCTTTAACATCATAATAGCAGAGAATTTTTCCACATTTACATAAATGTGAAATGCATAAAAATAAGCCCTTCATTTATATTTTTGAATTGCCTTTTTTTTTTTGGTCTTTGATAATGCAGATACAAGGAAATGGTTGGGGAACAGAGATTTAACAGAATCAGCTGCAATAAAGATTACAGAACAAATCTTAAGAGTTTTAATCAAGCCAAGTTCAGATGAAGCCAGTGGCAGATTTGGTTGAAATCAGCAAAATGAGGGATTAATTCTAAAAATATGAATTTTACTACATGGTACCTGTTATTTGAAGTTGTCCCACTAAAGTATCTATTTGTGTATTTAGGCAGGTGAGGTTTAACAGTCAATGGCTGTGAAACTGCTTAAAATCGCATAGTTTGTTTAAAACAAGAAGCGAAATATAGTAATAAATGGAATGAATGTGGTAGTAGTGGATAACAGTGGACACCAAGGGGAAGTAAGAACAGGTGAAATGCCCGTTCATCCAACGTGTCATCTTTGCTTCTGGCAGTTTCATCCAAGAGGCTTTTCTTGCGCTGAACTAAAAATGCTCATTTTTTATGTCCGGCTGGCAATAGAATTGACTAAAGCAAGAGCTGTGTGAGGAGGAGGAGGAGGAGGATACCCGTGATTTGTGCTTCAGAGCGAGAGGTTGGGGTGGTGACAGTCACCAGGGGTCTGTGCTCTAATCTGTCTCAAAGCTTCAGACTTGCTGGAGTTTGCCTTATGGTGGATCTGCAGTGGATCCACAATGGGCCTGAAGCTTTTGGGCCTTAGTGCTTTTGAAGATTCCCTAATTACTGCAACATGGTTTGCTCACCTTTCCCTTGTTTTTTCCTGTGAAATATCTGAAATGCTCTTGTAGCCCTCGTTTAAAGATGAAATCTGTGTTGAAATAATCCGTCACTGTAGAGGGTGGCAGAGCTGTAGCAAATACTCATGTGCCAACCACTTAGGCTGTTACAGGTACTGTTTTTCTTCTTTTTTCCCCCATCACCTTCCAGATTGTGGCTTTCAACACTGCTGGAAAATTATTTTTCTGGTTTCATGTAAATATTATGTTGAATACTTTCAATTTCTTTACATCTGACTTTATATATATAAAATTTTAATGTGTAATTCCAACCTTCATGCTTTTAAATGTGTGCACAGTTTCTTTCCTTTCCCCTCCATCTAACAAAACGTAAAAGGTACTCTGTATCTGGTATCTTCTCATTCCCATCACGGTGTTTTGCTCCAGCAGCCCCACACCTTCACCATCTTCTCTGCCCACCTCCAAGCTCAGAGAAGCTCCTGCCCTGTCCTCTCTCTGGGCCCATCTGCCACCTAATGGAGGACTGACATTATTGCTAATATTTTGAGGCAGAAGATAGCGCATCCAGACCGCTGACAGGGGGAGAAACCTTGGCAGAATTTACTGGTATTGTGGTGGTGAGAGGCCCACGCCAGGTCTCCTTTGCTTTCTCAAGTGCCGACTGAGTAAATCAGCTCTTAATGACCACGACAGGCAACGAGGTTGTGTCACTGTTCACCGTTGTGCGCGGTGTTGCACAGGCACAGAGCACATCCTGTCAGGCCTTGCCCTGTGGTGTACTCCCACTTAAAGCTTCCACAACGTCCATAGGAGTCTCTATATTCAGGGATTTGGAAGCTCTACAAGTTAATTTTAAAAAAAAAAAAGAGCACATGCAGCAGGAAAGGAAGGAAACTTGAATGCCAACCTTCCCTGCTTTATTTTATCTATAGAGGTGGCCAGCTGCAGCAGGCAGGTTTTATGAAGGTGACAAAGCATTTTGCATGTTGTTATGAATTATTTGAGAGTGAGGGGGAACAAGAGATGCTCATGCAGAGAAGTGATAGAGTCAGAAAAATCTTAAAATTGGCAAGTTCTTCCTGACCACCGTTAGGGCGCTAGTCATCCCTGCACATATGATTCTCCGTGGCACAGCTGAGCATGGTGACCTGGTTATCAGATGTAGCACAACACCGGTGAGATCTGCAAACAAATTTTAAGGGGTTGGTTCTTATGCTTAAGTCTCGCATCATTCCGTTAGGAGCAGCGGCAGCATGAATTCGTGTTACTTAAAGTAGGAACGGACCTGATTTGCACGGCTGTAACCATTGTGAACATTGTCAGCACTTTTGGAGAGAAAGGCAGGGGTATTTCTAAAGTGCGGAAGTGTTTGTATCTGAGTTCCCGGTTCACTTCAGTTGTTAATGGTGGGCAGAGATGCCAAGCTAATAGATGTAATTCTAAATCCTTCAACAGAATTAATTACAATTAAAACAGCAACCATGCTAACTTTTGCCTGTTAAATAAATGTTACGCATAGGTGGCCAGTCCCCAACCCCCATCTCCAAAAAAAATCTACCCAAGGCAGCTAGCTGGAGTTTGTACAGTTTGTTCCCTCAGCACTGTTTACCCTCCTTTGTTCATGTACTTGTTAGGGTTTTATATCTGACAGAATGCCTTAGTCCTCAGTTCTGGCACTGTCCCTATTCTGAGTGACCTCCTCCCTAGCATAACTATTCTGGCATTTCATGCTAATATTAGTGGTTTCTGCTCTACTTCCCAAAGGGAGGAGTTTCCCTGTCTTTGAATCAGATTCTGCTCTTTTGCACAGTATGCTTTTCACAATAGTATCTCTAGGATTGCAGGAATACTTCTGGACAGATAGTGCTTTTGGGGTTAGCTGTAGGGATATAAAGAAGGAAATTAACAGAATGTATTTCCTTATCTTATGCAAGCTCTCTGAAGCCCTTGCTCTGAATTCTGGTGGGTTAAAAAAAAAAAAATAAGGAAAAAAAAAAAAGCGGGGGGGGGAGAAATCCATTTCATCATATCTTCTGGGTAAAGAAATTAACATTTCAGGGAGCATTTCAGCTGAGCATCCTTATTGCATTATTTACAAGGAACTAACTGTAGTCATTGAATTGGGAGTCTTCACTCAGGATGATCGTGCATTTTCTTTCTGCCCACTCTACAGTTTTCCTTCTGGTTCTGTTTGCGCAGTACGGTATGGCTGTAAATGCAGTCTGATGATTCATGGATATTTTTCTCAGAAGTACTTTTTTTCTCTATTGGAAAACCTTTCAGAGGGAAAGAGATGGTCTACTTGAAAAGCTTTGTCTTGTTGAAGTTCAGTCTGAATTAGATCTTCTCAAAGTGGACTTAAAGAGTAACTACATCGTTTGCATGCTTCTAAAAATGTCAAAGAATAGCCTGAAGAGCTATCGGTCATGTGGGTACCTGTTTTTAACATGCAGGTGCTGTAAAAATGTGTTTTCTTAATTTCTTTTCTCTCGCTCATTCTGCATGATTTCTAACTCTCTGAGAAATTTAATAATCAAGCTGAATTCTTTCCTCTCCTTGGTCACCATATTTCGTGTTGTGCTTCAAGCCAAGCTATATCTATTGAAACCTATACAAGTTATGTTTTTATTCCCTCCTGTGTACACCCATAGTGTTCAGCCGATTTGCAAAGTTGTACTCAATTTGAGTATTTCAACCAAGTCTTTGAAAGATAGCAAAGTGTGCATGCATGCATAAGAGATGAAGCATATTTGCTTAGGCTGTACTAACTCTAAAGGACTACTGAAATAAATGGTGCTAAGCCATTGTTTTTATGCTATGTTCCATCTTCTGTTGTAAGTGAGGAGGTAAAAATGTGAAAAAGACTGAATCCAGTCAGGAATTTAGGACACCAGGAAGCGAGACTGAGACATCTTGAGTTTAAATTTGCAATCCAAAAATGCTGTTCAACCGCCAATTTGACTATGGAAGCGTCTAAACTTGCCAGACTTACTAGGTTTACCTCCCTGTTTGAGGGCTATCCACAGCTTTGCTGTGCCATGTGCGTAATCGCCCCAGCCAAAGCAGCTTATAATTTAATCTGAGCAGGATCTAGAAAGTGCTCCTCTGTTTAAATACTCAGAAGGGCTAAATCCAGTATAGGTCCTCAGGGAATGTGTAAGACAACTGAAAAAGGACAGATCGGCCCTGCTTCAGTCTTTTAAAAATCAACTCTAAGTGGCTGCTCTGAGGAGAAGATTCAAGTCGGTGGATCATGACTGAGTTTACAGGCTTACCTGCAGCCCTTAATTCGACATTTGAACTCCGTGCTTAGTTGGCTTTTTTATCCTGCATTTTTGTGCGCTCCTAGGATGCGGCACTTGTGCTTCTAGAGCAGACAGTTGAAATAAGGCTTTACTGAGTGGAGTTGTTAAGGACCTATGTCCTTGCTTTTTTAGCTGTCTCCTAGTGCTTATAGTGATTTACCAATGAGCTGCATTTAGCAGCTATAAAATTTTACAGTGTTCAGGGAAGAACAACACAAGAGACTCCCAAAAGAAAAAGGGAAAAATACTTGGTGAGAAAAACATTTTTTAAGAACTCACAAAACCCCAGAAACAAGCAAACAAGACAAGATCCAGATTGCCTGTGCCTTATCAATGTGGAAAAGATGAAAGCTAACCTGCAACCCAGGAAGCTTCCTCCTGTCTCCTATTCAATGGGGGAGTGTCTGCTGGAGGGAGGGTGTCTTACAGAATTACCCAAACAGGCACGTCTTCATTTATGCCCCCACCTGTCCTAATAAAACACTGTTAAAGGACTGATCTGGTGTTGACTGTGCTTAGGTAGACCCTGAGCATTCATGCCTTTGTAGGACCCTGCTCCGTCCTGGCTGGGCTGGAGGAGTCAACCTGGTGCACGGCTGCATCAGCTGGGTGGGTGTCAGATGACCCAGTACAAGGGCAGTTCAGCAGCGATGCAGAATGGGTGGATAATGATGCTGTTTTAAGTGCGAGTTCAGTGGTTGATACTGAAGTTAGACTGGACACAACTGACTCTCATTGTGCCGGGGCTGTGCAGATGCGCAATCAGTACTGATGCTTGTGTGAAAGAGCTTCTGTTCTCATGGCAGATGTGTTGGCCATTGCCATGGAGGAGACAAGCAGAGAAATATTTGGTTTATTTTTATAGGACCAAGTCTTAAGAACAGAAACAGGATTAGCACTGTTTCGTGAGCTACTTCACAGTCATTTTCTTCTCTTGCTGTTGGTTTATTATTGCAAGTAAGATGATGAATTGGAAGAAAAAGTATGTTGCATCGTGTTAGGATGGAGCGATTTTTAGTCACAGTAACCATTAATAGATATTAAATAATACATGTTGAAGATACATATTTTTAGCCAGCAGGTCTAGATGCGATGGTTCTACCTGTGAGTTCTAGAGGAGCCGGTGGGGGAGATTTCTGGTTCACAAGTTTTCATTTTTAATGCATTCCTTAAGACTGGAAGAAAGCTGGTGTTCTGCCCAGATTCACAGTAGACAAGCAGATTGAGCAGGGTAAATATAGCCTGATATAAATCACAGTGAACATATGGAAAAAGCTGATTGGGGATTCAGCTGATAGGGAATTAAAGGCCATGAGTAAAATTAATTCTACTCAACATAGTTTTATGGAAAGTAGGGCTTGTAAAACAAAAATGATTGACAAAAACTTGATTTTAATCTTTTAATATTTGATAAAATTACAAGATTGATAATATAATGCTGTCGATGTAGTAGACTTTGAAAAGCATTTCACTTACTACCATGTGAAACCAATTAATAAAAACATAAAATGAACTATATAATGAAACAGACCAGACGTGAATGAATAACAAACCAGCTAGCAGGTCTTAATATAGGATTGTCAATAAAGAAGCTTCAAGGACTATGTTTATTTCCCATAGTGTTCTTGTGTGGAGCAACGTAAAAGCCAATGATATTTAACATTTTCTTTGCTGACTTTATTAGCTGTAATTTTGCACTTTGAAATTAACAGGTGCTCTGCAGATTGGCAGGACAGCAATAACCCTTGAGACAAGGCAATCATTAAAAGAGACTGAGATCACTAAGCGAGACAAATTTTTATTTTTTAATATGGAAAGATGCAAATAATCCATTTAGAAAGAAGGAAGCTAGCAGGCCATGCTTGGAAAATAGAGGAGGAGAGCAGAGAGACTGGAAATTGTGTCTGGGTGGTGGGAAGGGAGGAGACCAGTGTGAATGCTGAAGTACTGTGTTGGAGTCAAAAGAGTAATGCTTTGTGTAGGGAGAGTCCAGGACCATGACCAGGCTGATGATTTTGTGCTGTATATAGAATTGCTCAGAGTGCGGCAAACAGCTTCGTCATCTGCCTGTGTCAAAAAAGCTTAAAAATGGCTAAAGTACATATAACCATCTAACACTAATAAATACCTGCAGCATCTGAGTTAGTGCTGCGGAGTTCTTTGGTGAATTCAGGAGTTCTGTCTGCATGGTTTGTTCTTGATCCAGTCTTCTCCACGTGGATGTCCCCATAGCACATACGTAGCACATACAGCCAAAACCAAAGCAATAGGCTTAAGCTTCATAAGCAGGAGGTCAGAGAAGAGTATTTAGTATTTCCTGATGATTTTAAAGGTTGTATCCATAATCAACTGTGACAAATTAATCATTTGGAAGAAAACAGTGTAGTGTTTCCCAGATTTCTAGAGGATTAGAAATCATTCTAATTTGGTGTATTTTGGAAAGTTTTAAAAATAATTGCTTTTTATGTACACCTGTGTTCAGCCATCCCAGAGCTATGTGTCCTGTGGTAAGTAGATTGAGACCACCTACCTGCAGATAGACCAATAGCTAAAAAAGAAGTGTGAAATTTGAAACCAGTTGTTAAAAAATATTTTAAGTCATCTTGTTGATATTTGCGTAGTTATCACAGTTGTATAAAATACATAAGCCCTGTAAAGATCTGTCATTAAGTGATAAGGGTATTGCAGTTGTCCTCAAAAGCAAACATTTTGTGCTTTTTATCTGTTAAAAATATAAAATAAAATGTCTGTATTATCAGCACTTTTTAATATACAAGTCATTAAAACAATTTACCTAATTTGAAACTGCTTTTCATGTTTCTGTGGAGCTCTAGATAAGGTTGCTTTGAAAAAATTTCCTTGAAAACTGTTTATTTTTCCTATAGTCTAATTACATCTGTCTTCTGCTCTGAGAAATTAAGCAGAGCAAGTTTTTTGCTCAGTAGTAATTTTCCTCTCACTGGCAGTGTCAAACTTGTTCCCCATTAATTTAATCATGACTATATATGAGAATGCTTTTTTTTTTTTTTCCCCCTAATGTGCATGAAATATTCCAGTTGTTCTTTCTTGCAGTTTTATAACCCTTTCACATTTCTAACATTCACCTTGATTTTAATTCACATTCACAGAGACCTTTTTGTCTTAAAATCATGTAGTTCAGTAGAAATGCATGATCAGTTGAAACTCTGTGGAACAATATTATGCTTAGAAAATATGTTCTTCTACTTCGCACCAGGCTGAATTTCAGTAAATACACCGTCTTACACCTCTTACATCCTATTAAAGAAATATTGCAGTTGCATTTAAAAGGAAATCAAAGATGCCGTGTGCTTATGTTGGAGATAGCTAGACGAAAAGTGTCTTCCCTTTGTGAACTGGACCCTTAATTGATTAAACTTGGAAATGTCCATTGAGAGTGTGTCTGTCTGTATTAATGTCGCAATTAGGAATTGGTAATACTCTATATTACTATAATATAGTAAAATATACCATACTCTGTGTTCCACAATCTTGTATACTGCTCAACTGTTCATACTCTCCCTGGCCGTTTTTGACCTGAGACAACCATAATTCTCCCAGACGATGCCTGGACATGATTCAGGGAACAGCACAGTGCATAGGTAGTGTGGAGACTTCCTTCAGAGGGAAAGCGTGTAAACCATGACGTGATGATGCCTTTTCTCAAGTAGCACATGATAGGATGAGAGGAAATGGCCCCAAGTTGTGCCGGGGAAGTTTAGATTGGATATTAGGAAAAAATTTTTCACCGAAAGGATTGTCAAGTGTTGGAACAGGCTGTTCAGGGAAGTGGTGGAATCGCCATCCCTGGAGGTATTTAAAAGATGGGTAGATGTGGTGCTGAGGGACATGGTTTAGTGGTGGACTTGGCAGTGTTTACAGTTGGACTTGATGATCTTAAGGGTCTTTTCCAACCTAAATGATTCTATGGTTCATTTGCTCTTAAGCTCTTAAAATCAAGAAGAAGTTCTCTGTCCCGTTTGATTTATAGTGTGAAATGGAGTCTTGGATTCTGCCTCCCAACTGATCCCTTCCATATGCGTGCTGTTTTTGCTAGCTCCTTCAGTGTTTTCAAAGTGTCTGTTTTTGTTGTTTATGACCAAAAGCATCCAGACACGTGAGTCACAGCAGAGAGGTCACTGGCACCAAACTATGTTTTGTGCTGCTGCCACATATTCTACCTCAGGCTCACTGGTGCTTTCATTCTTCCAGTTGTGTCTTTCTGTAACTCATCTGTAAGAATTAATAATACCTTTTTGAAAATATATATATATTAAAAAAAAAAAGTGGATGCCTCTCACTTCATCCTTGTTCTTTTGTCATACATAAAAGTCCTCCCTTTGAAATCTGATACTATACTATGTGGTAAATATTATTATACTTTGCTCATGCATTCATATTTACCTTGACCCCTGTTTGCTACACCATAGATTCAACCTTTAGTCCATGTTTTTACTCACAATCGACATCTCAGCAAGAAGCACAGAAAATATAAGTAATATTTTCTTATGTACAAAAGAGGTATGTACGTATAGAAAATCTTATTTTGTACAAATCAGTGAATGAGCTGTCAAAATATGTATGTTTTTCTATGAAAAGGGTAGGACAAAATGTCTGAGTTACAAGAGATCTTAAATAAATTATCTGGAGGAAAAGGCAATCTGCTGTATAAATATTTCAAGTTCTGAAATTGAAGCATTTACATTGATCTGCACTTAAAGGCCTGGCCTTATTTTGTAGCAGATAATGTTATATCAAAGCAATGTTCAGTTCTACTCAGCAGCTGTTGTATTCATACTAAATTATGTCAGATTTAATCTTGAATATATTCAACAAGAGCACCCAGTTGTGCTGACAAACCTAAAATCATTTTTAGTTAAATATGTTCTATCACAAATCATGCGGGCACGTTGTCTTTCTGAAGAATCACAAAGTCAGTGTGCAAGCTCAGCTTTACAATTCTCGCTGCCTGTTGAATTCCCATATTGTATCCAAACATCCCAGCAGTGGTCTCAATTGGTATCCTACGGGAACATTGCAGTAGCAGAGGTAGGCAATTTGAGGCGTTTTCTCAAGGGTATTACTTTCACAATCATTTTAATTGCACATGCCAGATTCACCACTGCTTGCGTATTCATTTGTACTTGTTCAAAGGGAATGCAATTTAATTTTAAAACACTCTGAAATCACTGCAATACTCATTTTACACAACGAAAGAAGACAATAAAGTGGATAATCAGGTTCTTGGACTTTCATAAGAAAAACTGAATTTTTGCTTGGCAAAGAAACAATAAAAGTCAAGGTTCACTTGTACAATA
The DNA here is from genome assembly GCF_963924245.1 of Chroicocephalus ridibundus. Taxonomy (NCBI): domain Eukaryota; kingdom Metazoa; phylum Chordata; class Aves; order Charadriiformes; family Laridae; genus Chroicocephalus; species Chroicocephalus ridibundus. The sequence goes on along the minus strand of NC_086284.1, from coordinate 189,112,404 downwards.
CTTCAAAGAGTGTCCTGTAAATCCCAGGTCGAACATATTGTACAGAGAGGGCACCTTGTTAATTGCAGTAATGCTGTAATGAGTAGATGACATAAGGATCGGGAGAGCAGGACGTGAGAACCTAGTTTAACTGGAGAAGAGTAGACAGCTGTAGTCAATGCAACAAAATCAGCTCTTCTGGAGAGCACTTCATGGCAGGAAATGTGCTGGAGTGCTCTCAGGCACTCTCAAGAGAAGCCTTTCTCCTTCTCCTTACTCATAGGAAACTATAAGTGCCAAAAGTGGTATGGAAAAAACATTTCTCTCCTTCCCCAGCTAAACCCCCAGTGCCTAAGGTGCTCATTTAAAATGTTGTAAAGTTCTGTTCATTTTTCCAAGAAAGTCTGAGTACTTATCATGCTTCCCTGCTGTATGCCTGGGTATTTCGGAGTTAGGCTTGCCACCTTGTCTGCTTTGGCAGTTCCAATTTGTATAAATAATTATGCAAAGGCATTTCTTCTGTAACCTGAAGACTGAGGGAAATTCTTAGCAAGTACTGGTTTAAGTAACTTCAGGAAGCATTTGTAAGGCAGCTGCGTCTTTGCAACTTTAACTCATTGTGGACTTGATAACATTGTGTTTCACATTGGTAGGCATAGCTGAGGCAGTGCTCTTTTCAAGGTAATTTAATGCTGATCACTGTGAACTTTTTGGTCAGTCTGGCATCTGGGAAGTAGTTTCTCAGCTGATGTCCATTTACTGAGAATGCATTGTGTAAGCACCGTTTGGATTTCTAAGGCTGTATTCTTACAGCTCTTTGTAGGTCACTGGTGATGATGATGGGGCTTGCAGGCAGCTAGTTTCTACTCCTTCAGCATTCTTCTAAGTTAGAGCTTGGTCCTGAATGCAGTAAAAATAAGGAGGGAGCCAGAATCGTTCTGCCATGGTTAATATGATCTCTGGCATTTGCTTGAGGGGGAAAATCTAGCATATTTCAAAGAACAGATATCCCTTAAGTTTCATTTCTGCCACCTCTTCACAAAGGAAAGGAGAAAAGAGTTTAATAGCGTGCTGCCAGTTAATTAAATTTTGGGTGTTCAGGCTAGAAATGACAAAGTATTTTGATGTTATGTATTTTGGGTGAAATAAGAAATCCAGGAATATGAGCCTAGGTTCCTATACAGTACTTAAACTGTCACCTAAGCATGGCAATGCATGAAGTCTTCTGCACTCAATCTACAGCTGTCTATTAGAAACCGTTCCAAAGCGGGGAGCCACTAAGATATCTAACTCAAAGCTACAGGAAGATCCCACAGGTTACTTAGCAAATTTGTGGCCAGACATGTTTTCGTTGGGGTAGGTGCCTAAAATAACTCTTTCCAAGAATAGTGCAGGGTGTTTAAGGGAGACTAGGTGGACATTCAGAGCTTTAACTTCCAAAATCTACTTCAGAGGACTATTATCTTTAGTATATACTGTTTTTTAACTAGCTGGATTGATGCTTTATCCTTCTTAGGAGAGGCATTTTTATTTCCATTCAACAAAGTTATTGGAGTGGTTCACTAGCTTCCTTAGGAAAGTGTTATGATTTAGGTGTCCTAAGAACTTCAGGATCTCTGCTTGGATTTCATTAGAGCACATCGCGTAACTATTATCCATGGATATAATATGTAGACTACTGGTATTTCGTAATATTATTAAGATGTGATCATTCAACTCTACCTGGTATCTATATTGTTATTCTCTTATTTTTATTTACCAGGTTTCTTGTCTATATCTACATAACTATTCCAAGCTACCTAGTCTGATGAAGTTGAACTTCATTCTTCAACTGTGATTTACTCAATACAGCCTAAAATCATGATGAAAAAAAAGATCATGTCTGCAAGCAAAGCTTCCTTGGTCCTCTTACTGTGCCAAATGGTTTCTGCACTGGATGTACCTCTTGACTGTAAGTATTAACGTACTAAATAAGTGCAGAATAATGGAAGATTACTCTATATAGGAAAATTAAGATAACTCCAACACGGAGCTAAGCATGGATTGTGTTTAATCACTTGAGTCAGGATGTTGTGATTACGAATATTTACACTAATTTAGTGAAGATTTTCAAAAACTCTGCATATAAAATGACTTACATTGTTCACTTGAGAAGGGTTAGCATAGGATTCTCACAAATACTCACACTTCGGTGTGCCTTTATTAAACACTTTACTTGATGAAAATGAAGAAGGGCAGAGAAGCCCAGTTAAATGTTAATTAAGATCATATTGACAATATGCTGAAAACCCCAAGACAGTTCCTACTTGCTGTAAACAATCACCCTGACCTTCATATAAGAGGTTTCCAGGAGCTGATATAAGATCTAGTAAAAGATTCATATATCTAAAATTCAGATTCTGGAAGCATCTTACTTTTTGGTCCAGAAGAGTAAGTCAGGCCCTTAGATTTTCTAAACAGTGCTTGAAAACAGTTAAGTACTTAACTTTAAGTTAAAAGCCCGTGTGCCTAGCAGGGAACTCTAGCGGTAACAGTGAGGAAACATCTAGAAGAGGGGAAATCCCAAATCTGAAATTCTTGTCTAATATAAGACTGTGTTAGTGTGGAACCTTGAAGGTAGCACTCCATGCTGAAAAGGAAGCAATGGTAACTACTGCATTTTATAGCCCTAATACTTAATTTTATTAATTTATTCATGCTTCAGGTTGTTATTTTCGTCCTAAGATAAGCATGATCACACTTTCAGAATTCAGTGAACCATGTTGCACCTCACAGTGACTATTCATTTGTTCAACTAATTGCCAGAGAAGAGAACGTTAGGGCTGATGTTAAATTGATGGATTAATACACCAGTAAATTTGCCTATGATTCTAATCTGCATGGCTTTCTTTAACCCCATGTTTTTGATACCTTTCTACCTTCCATAAATGCATGTTTTTCTTTAATAATTATTGACATAAATTGCAACTGCTTTGATGGTTTTTACCCCATGCATATTTACAAGCCTCTCAAACCAATGACCTGTATTTCTGTAACAAGATCAATACATCTGAATCACATCAGACTTTTTGTGCTATGAATGCCTTTAGAGCAATAAACTGTGGCTTAAAGAGGGCTTTATAAGTTTGATGAATGAATGTCTTTATTTTCTAAACTTGATTTTTCTCCCTAAATATTTTAGCAGGCTAGAAAGTGTTTTAACCCAATCTTGTAGTTTAGAAACAAATGTAGATTGTGCACCACTCTAATATTTTTTGTATAGAGCAAAACTTTAGGTTAAATTAACCAGAAATGCATCAATAGACAAAAATTAATAGCCCTTTTAGGTGTATCCCATTAACTCTTAATTATCATGTTCCCTACTACATAATGTTTGATAACATTGTTAGGTCTGATAAAGTCACAAACTTGAAGTTTTAGCCACAAATCATGTTAACCAAAATTACATCTATAATGATGTTATTGCTTTCATAAATAATGGTTAGAATGGGCTCTGGGTGAGCACTACAAAGGGAAAGACTTAGGTTTTCTGTGGGTCTTCCCTACATACCCACCACAGAGAGCTGGTGGTGAGAACATACTTGATTAGTTGAACCTTTTCAGTTTCCTCCAGGTTAGCAATTCCTATGCTCATCAGTGCCTCAAGGCTGTAGGTAAGGGCTGACTGATAATGTAGCTGACCAAAAGCAGTTTGCTCTAAAACATTATTGATGAGGAGACATGTATGCAAAATATTTGAAGCAAGCAATAAAGATGTGACATCTAAGATGATTTTTTTTGGTTTAGTTATTTTTCAAACCAAAAGGGATTGCATGTTTGTTGAGTAGAATTAGGTGCTTTCGTCTTTGTAAGAGTAATTTTAGCCTGAAGCATTCTCTTTGTTCTTCCGTATGATCATACGGGTGGATTGATTTTGACTGCAGCATGAGAGCAATGCACTCCGTTAATTCTGAGTTGCTGTCTCCTCCGTATCAGTGTTTTGTGTCCTTGCAGGCCAAAATCACATACCGTGGTTGGCTTAAAAAGCCAACACTTCAGAAAAGTTTCTCGTACCATTAACTTTGAGATAAATGTAATAATATCTGACACAATGGAAATGGTAGCTGGAATTTCAGGCATCACTGCATGGCTTACAGTGCTACATGTTTTAAATATTTTCTTTTTAATGCTGACCAATGTACTTGTCAGAGATACATATCTTCCCTCTCAAAAATTCTAATTTTCTTTTTACTAACAAATGTTTCTCTTTAATCTTCATTTGTCCATTCAACTGCTGATTCTGATGGGGGAATAAAAGCAAAACTTCTAGAAGAATGTAAGTTCCTGTCCACAAAAATTAGGCTGTGTGCTGCTGAAAATTAATACTGATTATGTTGCTAATTGAATTTGCAGTCCAAAAACGTGTGATTATGACATTTTGTTGATAATTTGGTTTGCTGTAGCTAGATGTTTTGTGCATGCAGTGTTCAGAAAATATTACTGTATCTAAATCACTGTTCTGATACTTTGAACAAATTAATTGTGTGATTTTGGATTTTGTGCTACCTGAACATTAAAATCCTTACTCAATATCAGCATGAGCAATGTTTTACTACTACTTTCAGGAGTAAATATATTTGATTAAAAAAAAAACAAAACCATTGGTATATATGTACTTATATACTATTTTACATGTGCGAGTTGGAGATACTTCTGTGTCCATAAAAAACAGTAGATAGTTATTTAAGTAGACTTAATTTTTAGTGGGATCTCCTAACTCAGCTGTAGCGTCATGGTTAATTTAATAAGTTTTAAGTGCAGTGCAAAACACAGGAGTGGAGACTTCAGGTTTTTGATGTGCATCAGATGGAATATCCCGTATGTTGGGCAGTGTCCCTTTTCAGAGCGTGCTTGCATTTCCCAAGTATGCCTCTGACATTTAGTGACCCCGAGAACTGCCTCTGAGAGGGAAATGAGCTGTCTTCGAAGTGTCACTCTAAAGAAATACACAAAAAGTCATTATCATGGAAAAATGTCGCCTTCCTCTTTTAAACACTCTTCTCTCTGCGGTGAGGGAGAGGAGAAAACCCAGCTCTGTATGGCCTGTTCTGTTCTGCTTAGCTGCTATATCTTATTATGATTCCATGATCTGGTCTTTTTTCCTGGCTATTTCTTGTGGGTAGGGCTTTACAGATGGCTACCTCTTTCTGTGCAAGAGAACTTCATGTAGGGAAGACTTAAAATAAAAGTCCCAGTTTTATAATTTTAACTGGCTGGAGTGAGGCATGAAAACACAGCTAACTAATGATTGAAATATTTTGCTAAAGTGGCTAGAAATGACACCGAAGTACTAGCAAAGTAAATTGCTGGACAGACAATTTACATTTAGAAAGGGACGTTCCTCAGCGTGTTATTAAACTGGTTCCTTTAGGTGACACTAAACTATAAACAGATGAGCAATGTTAAGGAAGACACCTTTCTCACTATCTTAATATCATAAACAGGATTTTTAAATGCAAAAATGGGCATAGATAATAGTAATTCTATTATTATTATTTACTTTAAATAGGTAGGCACCAACTACTTAAATTCTGGTTTGTGCTACTCATTCTAGAGCACTTGACAAATCATAAAAGTTAAGTGTTTGTTTCTTCTGGGGAGATTCACAAGATTGACTGACTGTATTTTTGTTGGTTTTAAGGAGAATCAGTACTAGACTCTTCCTACATGTTTACTCTATTTGGAAACTAATTACTATTTTCGTCGGTTTTTACGGTCTTTTGCTTCTAACACATTTTTTACTCCTGAAAAGTAGCTCCTAAAAGCATGCTTTGTAGATTAATTCAGTATGTTGAGCACAATAAATGCGTGAAAAGTCTATACCTGTAGAGAGACTGGAAGTACATAAGATGTTTAAAAATACAAATCAATGTATTTTCTTTCCTTCTGTGTGGTGAAAAACATTTTGTGTGGGTCTGTGTCTCACAACCGTTCGTTCAGGGTATGTTGGACTTAGAATTCAAGTGTCCTTTGGTTTTGTGAAAATGCGTTGAAATCAAATGTATAGAAATGATATTCATTAAACTTTTCGGCCAAGATCTTCATCCACTGTAAATCAGCATAGCTCGGTTGGAAGTTAGTGTAGCTACACTGATTTACAAGAATAGAGGGCTTCATCCTCCTAATACAAAGGATACTTTAATCTCTCTCTTCTCACAATGATTTGATTGCTAATTGCAGTTCTGCTTTCTCTGCTTGCAAAACTGTCTCACTGATGCTTTGAAAATATTGTTAAATTCCTCTCTGTTTCTTATATTCCATAATGAAGTGTCGCAACCTCCTACGATAACTCAGCAATCTCCAAAAGATTACATTGTTGACCCTCGAGAGAATATTGTAATACAGTGTGAAGCAAAAGGAAAGCCACCTCCTAGGTTAGTAGCATTTTGTTTTGCTTTTGTTGGCCTAACGACATAGGAAAACTAGGAGAAAATAATGTAACTTTTGTAAACTAACAAGTTATATGCATGTGTGTGTGCTTGCACACATAGAAACATGCACGCAGTCCTGCCTGTGTAATTTAAACAGCTACGATAGTGGGATAAATTTGACTCTTCTTATCCTTGGCATTTAAACTTCTCTATAGTCATCAAGTAACTGTAGCATATTTTTTCTTCTCAAAGCTCTAACAATAAAATACTACTCAATTATTACAGGACCAGATAGGCAAATGCCCATGGAAAGCACTTAACGTATGCCATAATATGAACCGGAGCGCATTCCAGATGTAGTCATAGTATCTAAGAAGAATGGATATTGAATAAATTCAGAGCAACACTAATAAATTTAAATGTTTTGTAAATCATTCCATTTTATGAAGTTTGTCTTGAAATACATAAGCATTTTGTTGGAAGTTCTGTAATGTATATCAGTTTTAATGATCGGTAGCCTTGATTTACCAAATGTAGTTAATAGCCTTAAGTTCTGGTTTTGGCAGAAATGGTAACACTGTGTATAGGTCAGATTCCTGATCATCTTCCATTTTAAGGCCCTGTTTAATTATCTTGAAATATTTGAAAACTACTAATTTCAAGATGCTGAATGACCTGCAGTGGAAACGGCAGTGATGCATTCTGGCGTCGCTAGTAACTGCTTCTGATTTCAGAGACTATAGAGAGAAATGCGCATCTCTGTTCTAGTAGTGTTATGCTACAACTAACTGCAAGGTCAGTCTATAATTGCTCATTCAGACACACACAGAGCTCATTAAATGTACTTCTTCTGAATAATTAGGGGTTTTTCTACATTATTCCTTCTGGTTGCCTTGGGATCGTGGTCATTATCATGCTGAGCAGCAGAATGGAGAAGATGGAGATTATCTGTGATACTGTCACTGTTTCTAGTGTTCTGTTAATGGTAGGAGTGCCAGAAAGCTGCCGTGATTACCAGTGTTTTAATTTAGCAGGCACATGCCGTTCTCGAGAGTCTGGGTGTTGATCTGGAGGATCAGATGATTATTGTGCACTTTGGGACAACTGTACTGCTTCTGTAGATGTTTCTCTTGAAGGCCTTTGTTGGGTTGGATTTACCTGAGAGACCAGGAGCCCTGTCCATGAGACCAATGTATCTGAGTCATGTACCGGGGCTCTGCTGTATGGCCTCCACCTTTCCCATCAAACCATTGTCTCATTTTGTTCCGCTGCTATGGAAAAAGTGACAGGATTTAAGTGCAGAATTTTCTAATGAGTTTTATAAGCTTGTGCTTAGTTTTGCTTATTTTTAAAGATACGACGTCCAAATAATTTATTTCAATCATTAGTCTGGTCCATCAGTCTTGATGACCTGCAAATGCATATCGGAACTTGAGCTACTTCAAAGCTCTGAAGTTGAAGATGAACTTTCTCAACCCAGAGTGTGAACTGTTTGTTAAAACAGTGTAACTTTTTATTGGTGAGAGCAGCTGGCATAAAGTTTTATGGATGCGCTGCTACCTGTAGCTTGAGCAGCAAAGATCCTGACTTTAGTGTATCTCAAATTCAGGGTTTTGTACCATATTTGTCACCTCTCATTTGAAGCTACATTACAGTTCCCCATATCCTTCAGTGTTATTGGTAGCAGAGGATTACAGGAACCCCATGTTCTCCAGCTTCACCCACAAGGTCGTTAAGAAAGAGGTTCACTCTCGGTTCACCATGCACACTAGTCCTCCCAAAACCACTGCAGTGAGGTGGAGTGCTGCTGGTTGGATCCACTTCTTCTGTTCTCCCACGCCAAAAAGCGCAAGTAGCGCATCCAGTCTTGCCTGCAGAAGGTCAGCACACAATTGACCCCTACTTGACTGCAGAAGGTCAGCTCTCAATTGTGGTCACTCCAAATTTGAGCTTTCCTAGTACTGTGTATGATTATACTTTGAGGAAGCATTCTAAACAGTAAGTATACATGGTGTTTGTGCTTAAGATTATGAAGCTGGAATGTAACAAGTAGGAAAGCTGCTGTTCACAACATTTGAACCTGTGAGTCCTCAGCACTTCACAGGCAATGGTCTAGCTCTCTGTAACTATATCTTGGCCATTAACAAAGCATAAGAAATTGGTGTTTACGTCAGTGTAAGTGGCAGACTGTGAATATGCTTTTTTACTTATTTTTAATGAGTTCTAATAGTCTTGGGTTTTAGTGACTACTTTTCAAAACATCTCTTGCTTTGAGTAACACCAGTGCTAATTTACCCAACTAATTATGGGCTATCAGTCTGCAAAATTTCATTTAAAGAATCATGGTTGTTTGCGTTAAAGTAGTGAAAAGAGATCAAACTCACCACACAGTCTTTAATTCACTTGCATAACTTTAAAATGGCCAAACCAATTAAAATATATGGTCTCCTGCTGGGACCTGAGATGACACATTTCAGCCCAGAGCAAGTTTTTAAAGGCAGGTTTATAAACCCTTTCAACAATAGGTTTTATAATGGAAATGCTAATGCAGCTTTAGCAATATCAGTTCTCACAGATGTTACTGTATCATTTTCAGTAGAAAGAAAATAATTTCTTTTCCATATATGATTAACTTCAGAATCATTTAATGTAATTTTTTTTTTTAAATATACACTTCGAAACGGCTCCTGTTAACAAGTTCAGCTAAGCCTTTTATCTTAAAGTATTGCCAGATTTCTTATATTAAAAGGTGCTCTATTACTTTATTAGTTGATTTAGTTTGGGAACGAGTGTTACTTATCTGCTAAAGAAAAAAATACCCTGTATCATTGAAAATTACTTTTTTCTTTTTTTTTTCCTCCATACAATCTACAAAAGGCAACTGAAGAAGAAACTTTTCTTTTTGTTTTTATTACTTTAGCTTCTCCTGGACGCGCAATGGAACTCATTTTGATATAGATAAAGATGCACAGGTAACAATGAAACCAAATTCAGGGACCCTTGTCATAAATATTATGAATGGTGGGAAGGCAGAAGCATATGAAGGTGTATACCAGTGTACAGCAAGGAATGAACGAGGAGCAGCCATTTCCAACAATATTGTTATAAGGCCATCTAGTAAGTGAAGCTCTTAATGCTCATAAAATGTGAAACACTTGAGTTTGCGTATTTTCTTATGAATGTTTTGCTTTTTTTTTTCCCTGTCTTAAAAATTTACTCATGAAAGTGATCATGTTAGGAGGTATTGTATAGTGTCTGATCTTCAGATTTAAGTGTTGCATGTTCTCTCCAGTATTCCTTAGAAAATTTATTAACGAAAATGCTTTTCTGATTTTTTTTTGGTACATCTCAATGATGTATCATGTTTAAAATTGAGTTGTATATATGACGCTACAATTAGAATAAAATGTTTAAGTCCTTAATGCGCATCATTGTTGGGGACAATTTTTACTCTCTTTCTGATGCAGGTATTCTGTAGTTTTTATAAAAGAGTTAATACAGAACAGATTGGGACCAAAAAGAAGATAAAGCTAAAAAATTTTGATTAACGGTAGACTGTTTATATGGCTATTTATGTGATTTTTATCTCAGATCAGTTTTTCAAGCTTCTCAGTTTAAAATGTTCTGTCATCACAAGTTGTAATAAAACTGTGCGTGTGTAATACTGTTAGAGGAAGGTCTGCCTTTTTTTCTAATTTAGTGCGTCACTTTTTTTTTTTTTTGCATTATCTTAGTTAAAACTTTCCAAAGTACTGTTATAGAACCTTTAGTGAGGAGACAAAATAATTTGAACCAATTGATTACACTTTCAGCAAATCATTGCTGTAAAAATAGTTTTAAAGAAAACCTACTTTTCTCCCAAGAAAACATAAAAAGCAACAAAAATTAAATCTGTAGTAAACATGATAGGAACTAACATTCTGATGCATGTATTTCTTCTGGTTTTTCTGGAATATTATGTGCACTTCTTCCTTAAATTCTAGAATTTTTGTTAATCCATAATTTATATGTGTGTTAAAATTACTTTCTATAGGATCCCCTTTGTGGACAAAAGAAAAACTAGAACCAAATCAGGTTCGAGAAGGTGATTCACTAGTACTACACTGCAGACCTCCTGTTGGCTTACCACCACCTATAATATTTTGGATGGATAACGGTGAGTTTGTTTTTTATGCAGAATCAGTTTTCTTTTTGCCGTTTTCCTACATAGTTGACCGCTGCTTACCAAGGCCACAGATGGTGGAGTTTCCCTCTGTGTTAAAATTCAAAGAATTTCCATTTCTGTAGAAACAAAAGAAAAAGCAGACATGCAGCCCAAAAGCACGAAGGCAAAAGCAGCTGGAGGTCTTAATGTAAGTTCTAGATTAACACACTGGGGAAGAATGGGAAGGCAAGGGAGCTAGAGAGGAAACTTAAAAAGGTCTATATATTTACAAATCCACAAACAGTGTAATCGAACGAGCGTTATGTCTGCAGATCATAATAATGGAGTGTGTATTATAACTGAGTTAAATGCTTTCTTGTTTTCCCTTAGCTTTCCAAAGGCTGCCTCAAAGTGAAAGAGTTTCCCAAGGTCTAAATGGAGACCTTTATTTTTCTAATGTACAACCAGAAGATACCCGGGAGGACTATATCTGCTATGCAAGATTTAATCATACGCAAACTATACAGCAGAAGCAGCCCATTTCTGTAAAAGTCTTTTCAAGTAGGTATTGTATTACCTAATTACATACTTACATAGTATTTATCCAGAATTCTCAAGTTATTTGCCAAGGTTAAGTAGACTTACACTAGGGAATTTTGTCATTTTAATTCTGAATAAGAAATGGCAGTACTGTACAAACTTAAAATGTCATCTCCAGTATTTCTGACATATAATTCACTTTAAAAGCTGTCACTTTTTCCCCCTTTATCAGGCTTTGTCTTTTGAAAAAACTGTGAAGATTTGAAATATTGAAAAAATACAGTGTAAAAAATAAGTTTTCAAATGGTTATCGCGTCCAAGAAGATTGAGTTATTATGATTATTGTAACTATTGAAACAAATTAATCAATCATTTGATTAACTCACCGCGGCCATATCATCACCTTTTGATTCCCAGTACTTTGATTTATCCCTCTTGTATGTGTTCTTCATGATATTCTGTTTATTTCAGTGGATTCATTGAATGACACTATAGCTGCTAATTTGAGTGACACTGATATTTATGGTGGTGAGTTACACTGGTCCCCACTGATACTCCCTGTTGCACAGTAGCATTTAGTTAACTAACTTCACCTCCACGGCTACTTAACCTTTTGCTCCCTTTTCAGTTTCTAATAAAGGTATCTATTAGTGCTGGTGATAATACATGCTTTAAAAACAACTGCACAGTGTGATCCTTTCAAATATTTCATGTTTCAATGTTGTTGTAACATATGGCTCATAAAAAATACAGACTTCTAAAATAAATGAGTCCTTTCACACTGGGGCAGATTTTAAAAATCATCTGTTTGATTTCTTCTATACTGTGTTGATGGTTTATCTTTTTCCTCCAATTTAACTGGTGGTTTGATGTGTTCATTATCACTAGGACTACTCAGTATCACATGCTGCATAATAAGTAACAACAATTAAGCATTTAACAGATGCACATTTAATAGTTTCTTCAATGTACCATTCATTTTTAACATATTTAATAAGTGTAAAACTGGAATTAATTAAAATCTAAACACTTTAATACTATCTGTATAAATAACTTTGTAGGGGAAAGATGAGTTTTGTTTGTCTGGTGCTTAAGCTGGTCTTTACATTAATCTGTGTTGAGTGGTCTTTTGTATATTGTGAATTAATCCTCCTGAACAGGTATATGTGTATTTAGCGAGGATGACTTTGGAGCAACGCTGATACTGTAACACTTGAGGTTCTAGACTCTCCACTTGATATTGTGTGAGATAGAAAATACACGGTATTTCTTCTATTTTTGTCTTTTTCCTCATCAAATGAGGCTTTGTACATATTAAACCATAATTTATGGGAATCTAAAATAAAACAAGAGCACGGAATATTTTAATTCTCTGCATAAAAACAAGATGACATTCAGAAACAAACGAGAAGTATGTATGTGAACACAGAAGGATGTGTTAGCTACAGTTAGTGAGGAAGACACCATTTGGTTGGCTAACAACTCAAAAATAGCAGAGGTAATTCTTCCGAATTTTCATAGTCTTGCAAAATGAGTCAGCAGTCCTTAGCAGCGCCGAAACTCGGTAGATTAGTTATTGCCTGTGACTATCAGCTGCGTTCTTTACTCTAGACCGCCCTTTTTTCTCAACTTCCGTGTACTAGTTTTTTAAGGAATTCATAGCACATATTGTGTTAAAATTAAATGTTCTATTTATGTTAATCTATCAGTAAATCCTGTACCCTAATAAAAATGAGTTTATTATGTTTCTGCTCACATTTTTAAAAAATACAATAATTTACTGTACTGATTCAGACTGCTACTGCACTTTAGAGCAATTCAATCCTATATTTTAAAATTGCTATAAGAGAACATTAGGGTATTTACAGAAAGGACTCATTCTGACTTCCATGAAGGCACATGAAATACCGTAATACTTCAAAAGCCAACAGAGTATAATGTCAGAAATGGGTCTTACGCTTAGAGCTGTCTGTTTACTGTGGTTATTTCTTGTGGGTTAATCGATGGTTCTTTATTGCCAGATTGGGAAACAGCTTGAATTAAAGTTAAATATATAGTAAGAGAAGAATACAAGGCTTAACTTCTGAAAAGACGCCTCACGTTGTCTAGAAAATATTGAACAAAGCATATTGCGAAGTGGAGAGTGCCTTTTATCCCCTTGGTTTATATTTCTGAATACAATAACTTTGTTTTATTTGTGTTTTGATGGAAGCCCAGAAATTTTTGGTAACTTTCAGTCTTGCAGTATGACTCACGTAAGTGACCTCTTACTCCCCATAAGAGTTCTGCTGAAGTGAATAGGAGCTGCTTAGGGTTAAGGCTCAGCATCCATCCATCAGGCTGCATAGTTGCCTATATAAAAACTATGTATCAATTGCTCCCATCTTTAATAATAACATTTTTCATGTATGTGTTCAAAATTACAGCATTTAACAAGTTGAGATATGTTTTGTCTGTCCAAAACCTAATTTGTTGAGCTGTGTAGTTGTGTAACCCAATGATTTTTAATTAAATGGCCAATGTGGAGCAAAATCTCTGTCCAGACTGTGAGAATGGAGGTATGCATTTGATCAGCATTAAAGTAAAATTTAGAAATGAATTATTTTATTTTCTCTTGTTCCAGCGAAGCCAGTTACAGAGAGGCAGCCAGTTCTCCTAACACCAACAGGTAGCACAAGTACCAAAGTGGAGCTCAGAGGAAATGTGCTTTTGTTGGAGTGCATTGCAGCAGGATTGTGAGTTACTTTTTAGACAGTGTTTTTCTAAATAAAAATACAGAAACAGAGGGAAACATTTCAAGATGCTTAAAATGTTACCACTGCGTAAGCTTAGGTATTACAAAGAAACAGAAATGTAAAAGAGAAAGAGCTCTTCTACAGAAGTCCACCATTTACTTGGGCATCAGCAGATTTTAAAACTGATTATGAACATAAATAAATACAGCCTCTGCATTCTCATATCCCCACACCCTACACACGGGATTCAGGTTGTACCATTGCATTTTTTAAAGGACAGAAGCAAGAAATGCCATAGGGTAAACTTGGACACACATCTGCGGAATTGCACTCAGGAGTCAAGCCTCTGGTTTTTTCCTAAATTTACGATCAGGCTCTCAAATTATATAAAAATAGATAAGAATCAGCTGGTCTAATCTGAAAAAGCTGCTCACATATGCTAATACTTACTTAGTCGATCGGCTACGTGGGAGTTGTTACAACGTACCTTCAGCTCCTTACATCCAATTTCTCATTGTAATTGAGTTTAATTGGTGCTTGTTTCTTCGGTGTAATGCACGTTTGCTTCTGCTGGTTATTGTGCAGGTAGAAAAGACTAAAGAGCAATTTAACTTCATGAACTAGTTTGATCTTAAATCAATTTCATTATCAGGAAGAAATCTGGGAATTGGTTAGTGCAGAAGCGGAAAATCTTTAGTACCTGTTTCAGGAACTGTAAACATGTTTACAGAGCACAAAAGTATATAATGCAGAGTGCTCTGAGGTAACCATGAGGAAAGCCAATAACTGCAAATGATGCAGCACAGCATCGTGCACATGTGTTCACTTGCAGAAGCTCCACAGGGCACACTCATGCTCAGTTTGACGCAGCTCGATACAAGCATAAGGGCAGTGTTTCTGTCTCAGCTGTGGTCTGCTCAGGTGTCTGCATCAGCACCAGTAGCAAAACCACACCGATGAGGGGGAGTAGCATCAGCTCCAGGAATCTTCATGTGCAATATAGTTACATGCTTTTTTTTGATAACCCTGCAATAAAAGTATTCAGTGATCCAAGCTCCAGTAAAATGTCTGGATAAAAATGAGCAAAAAAAATAGATTGTTACACATTATATGACTTTGTGTCTTAAGCCATCACGTAACTTTTTAAATAAATAATTCAATGAGGGAGGATTATGTAGTTGTCCGCAAAGGGACAGATTCAGATTTTGTTTAAAACAACTATTCCTAATTACTGATACCATAATTAAAAGTCAACTTTGCTAAGTGTCTGTTATAAAATACGTGATATTAGACTGCTAAGGGAATATTTGTCTTTTTGAGAGAGGACATTCTACTCAGCAACACCTTGTAATTTCTTGTAATTTTAAAAGTATATCTCCATGCGTTTAGACAACATTCAACTTCAGTGGACAACATGTGGCATAGCCAAGATTTAGACACAGTGCAGTGACCAGTACTTGACTCAGCACTGACGTTTTTTTCTTGATTTCTCATAGGAAATGTTTCTGTCTCCTTACAGCTCTGCTGTAACATTTATGATGTTCATGGAGAATTAGGGTATTGCTCATATGAAGGACAGTTATAAACTTGTCACTATCTAGAAGCTACCTTTTAAAGCACCATGAGCATCAATTTAATAGTATAAGTCCAATAAGATTTGAAATACACTTGTATTCATTTATTAACCATCAGGGGTTTTAGATTAATCAGCAGACAAATGTATTCCATAATTATTAAGCCTATGAACAGATGGCAATTGACAGTGTTGGTGAGGCTTGTCATTTCTTAGAAAAAAATGCTGGCATATCTTGCACATTTGCTGGATATGCCCCAGAATCTGCGTAAAGGCTCTTAAAATAATTATTTGTGAAATATATGTTCAAAAAATTAATGTGTTGAAGTCTCCTCTTCCTTTTCTCCAGTCCCTAAATCCGATCTCTGCTTTTGCTTCTCCAGACCCACACCGGTAATCCGCTGGATTAAAGAGGGTGGGGAACTGCCAGCCAACAGAACATTTTTCGAGAACTTTAAGAAAACTCTCAAGATTGTAGATGTTTCTGAAGCTGACTCTGGGAACTACAAATGTATAGCAAGAAATACATTAGGTTCTGCTCATCATGTCATTTCAGTAACTGTAAAAGGTAATACTAAAATAATCCTTAATGTAATATTCTCAGTGTTCATGATGAAGATTGAAGTAAGCTTTCTAGGACAAAATGTAGCTGAAACGATAAATGATAATGGTAAAAAAAAAAAAAAAACCTGAGGAAATGATCATTAAACCGACTGAATTCTACCACTGGAAGGACTTAACTATCTTTAATCTCTCTTTATTTTTTTTAATATGTTGTTTTGTAAAGCATCAGGCTAAATTGAGATTGTACTGCAACAGTAGTAAAATACTTTCTTAGCTTGTGCCAGTGCTGCATTTATTTTAGATCCTTTGATTATCTGTCATTAGACTGCTTCTTTTCCTTGTTTCTGTCTTCTTCATCTCCTCCTTATTTTCTCCATCTTTCTGCTCTCCATTCATACAGACCAAATTCCTTCTCTTCTCTATTTTACTATTGTCTTATGGTTTTATATTCTTCTTCCATTTTCTCTTAATCAACATTTCTGGTTTTCTGTCGTCTTTATGTGTTTTACCCAAGATGATGTCTTACTAATTCTAAAAAACACTTGCTATCTCTTTGTCCAAATAGGAATTGTAAGTATGTTTTGAATACCATGAAACAAAAAAACTGGAATGACAGCTAATTAGTCATTGAAATAATCAACTGTAGTGCTTATCTTGCATGTTAAATAGCCATTTATTTCATTGTAGACCAGCATCATTTTATGATCACATTCAACCTCCTTTTTAACAGCAGGAGTTTAATTTTCTGTTTGCATCTGTCCATCAATCCAAAACGTGAAATTTAATTGCAAGATGTGATAACGTATGCTATTTGTGGTTATTTATTGTAAAAGAGATGGAGACACAGATGAATATGTTTTGTTAAGGACAGTCTTCCATCCATTTTGATCTCTGCGTGTTTTCAGCTGTCTCAGGTAAACATCTTGCCCCATTGCAATCCCCCATTGAATTCAGCAAGACCAAGGATTTTGCCATTTCTAAATTTCACCTGTGACAGGAAATATTCTTATGTAATCAAACCTAAATTCATTTCTAACAGCCTAACTACTGTGAACATGGGTATCTCTGAAATTAATCAAAAGATCACCCTAGGATCTGCAGATGCCATACTCAGATAAATTTTTCTTTCGTTAGGAAAGGAAAATGAGATTCAAAGCAGGCAACCTTAAATGAAACAAAGACCCTCTTGTTGCTTATCTCAGAATTTTAATGCAGTGGGTAGCCAGTAGCTCAGTTTAGCCAAAGTATAATCTGCCAATTAATCAATGAGTATGATATATATATATATTTATATATATTTAAAAAATTAACAGTGTAAGTGTAAGTCTATATCTCACACATATCTTGTTTGAATTATCTTTTGGTTACCATGACTGTGTCTTATGATTTTCTGTACATAATTTTGGAAAACACTTGCTGTGTTTCTTTCCCTAACCCCAGCTGCCCCATACTGGATAACAGCACCCAGAAACTTGGTCTTGTCTCCTGGAGAAGATGGGACATTGATCTGCAGAGCTAACGGCAACCCAAAGCCTGATATAAGCTGGTTAGCAAATGGTGTTCCCATAGCAAGTAAGATTCTTAATTACCTTATGGGAGGATGAGTAAGAGAATATGAGGAATGTCAGGGTGTCTTTTTTCAAATATAAATGAAGAGCATGTATTTGAATAGATTTTGCCAGACGGGTAATAC
This sequence comes from Chroicocephalus ridibundus, assembly GCF_963924245.1. Taxonomy (NCBI): domain Eukaryota; kingdom Metazoa; phylum Chordata; class Aves; order Charadriiformes; family Laridae; genus Chroicocephalus; species Chroicocephalus ridibundus. The sequence continues at coordinate 189,094,766 of NC_086284.1, read as the reverse complement.
TAAGTTATAAGTGAGGTGATAAAAATACTGTGGTTCATAAAAGTGAAACAACAAAATACACCTCTAATGTGCTTGAGAGCGCTAAAATTTGTGACTGTACTCCTGGGTGTTCTGTCTGGTGTTCTGCTGGTAGTGTCTTTGTGGAGGTGGGGCCAAACTAACAAAGCTGCGCCGTGCCTCTTTGATGGGGATTTTGCTGGGGTGTAATTTTTACCATTGTGTTGCTGTGGCAGTCGTGTTTGCCAGATCTCTCCTTTGCCGCCCCACTGCAACACTAATTTTGCCTAGGTGATATAAAGGTGATATAAAAAGTGAAGTCCTCACGTCTGTGGATATACAGAGCGCTTTTGCAGGCTTTGCAGCTTAGAGTATGTTTGAGCCTTCCAGGCCTCAGCACGAAAAAGCAGCAGCAGCGAAACTGACTGAGTGCGTCAGCAAGTGCCTGGCAGACAGCTTGTGCCAAGTAGGTGTCAAAGAACAGGAACCCGTAAGGCAGCAAACCAGCTGTTTCTGTGTGCATGGGTAAGAAAAGCAACCCTGAATTGGTGATTCAGTCACTTGATTGTTGCAGTGTTATGACTGGCGATGCTGTATGACAGACACGAGATAGCTGCTATATATAGGACAACTTTACTTGGGAAGAACTTGCTGGAGGACACTGCAGGGTGTTCTCAGTTGGGTTTGCACTCGGCATACCCTGTACCATAAAATACACAATGTACACTGTTGAGTCGTGAGAGATAATGTGCTCTAAAATTGTTCTGTCTTATGACAGTGTAACTTTCAGGAGTTTTAGGAGATATTTAAGTCTGTTGATGAAGTAAATGTCACAGAGTTTGGGACATGGAGGAGGATTCTCTACAGTGATAATCTAGGAAATAGCAATAGGTAAACGAGAACCCTCATTAGATATATTCAAAATATTTGGGATATAAGAGAGATTAAACTAAGCTGGAGGGAAAGAGATGCAACTTTGGGGAGGAAATTAAGGGTATATATTGAAACAGATAAAAATACTTAGCAAAGAACCTATTTCAGGAATCCTAATTAAATGTAAGTTGAGCTCTCCAGCCTGAGATTTAAAATGAGAAGTCTCCATTGGTTAAATAAGGTACGTAACCTGGCATTAACCACCTCATCAAACAATGGTATTACAGGAAAACATCAATGTAATTTTGTATTGATATATTTACCTACAATATATACATAATGCCCGCCTTATAATCCAACTTTGGTACTTGTCCTGCTCTTTCCTTTCTGTGTTTTGGGTAGTCTCATCTTCCTTACTATTTTCTGTGTAGTTACCATTACCTTTTTTTGTTTGTTCTTAGGAGATTTTTATCCTGCTGTCCTGATAGTTTAACTCTTCCTTTCAGGGCTCCTGACTAGTAAAATGTTTTTCACTTGGCTATGAAATTCACCTTTGCCTCGTGCTGCTTCCTTGTCAAAGCTGTAGGACATGCTGTTCCAATAACAGACAAGTATATTTTCCAGAGAAGCAATGATGTGTTCTGCATTCTTGCAGGACAGCAGTAAAACATCAAGAAACAGAGAGTTTTCAGAAGCAGCTGTAGGCTGTCACCGAATTTCCCAAACAGGAGGGCAACATATATTGGCTGGCTGGCGTTGAGGAATCAGTACACAGAGTCTTATTGATGGGAACTCAGTAAAAATTAAGAGTCTTTAATTAAATTATCCATTCAACCTCAGTAGGGAAAAAAAAGAAAGAAAGAAAAAAAAGAACAGAGGAAATAAGTAACTGAGTAGCTCAGCCTTACATTAAAGGTCACTTTCACTGTTGAGAAAAGCTGAAGTTTTATCCACCTTAAATATTTAAGTGCAAGTTGATTGGATGCTCCAGTACGCTGAGTCTGTCAGAGCATCTAAGAAAGAGAAGCATCGTGATCACAGAAAGTGCAGTTCTTAAGATTCTTGTGATTTTCTGTTATTCTGAGTTTTCAAAAGCTGGTCTGGAAACTACCAAGTACAGTGTGCCTTTTTGTTCACTTGTTACTAAATTATAGAATTGAGCCCCTCTCTTCCAACTAAATGATTAGTGAATCACTGTAAAAGGAAACTAAAGCAGCTGTTTCAGCTTCAGGGCAGTGCTGAGAGAGATACACCCATGGCAGGATTTCAAAGAAAAAGAGCTACATTTGAATTTCAAAGCCCTGCTGTCATCGTATATCCCACAATGTGCCTCCTGCGGCCCAGTAATCTGTTTGCAATACTTTAATTTTCTATTGGAAAGCACAACTGGGAGATGCTTAATTCTTCCGGTTTTGTTTTGCCATAATAGAGTCAGACAAGGAACGGGGAATGTTGAGGAAAGAACCACTCGTCTATATCTCAGTCAAAGGGTGAAGCTTAAAAACCAAAAGGGAAAAGGGAAGAATAAAGCAGAATGTAGTGTCTTAAGCACCTATGAAAAAAAATTGCAATGGTGTAAATTTTGCTCCAGATCTTATTAGTCAGAGTAAAAAGATATTTTTAAAGGAACATATTAGGTTTCTTTGAAATATTTTAATTAATTTTCTCCGGCGCTTAATAGAAAAACTCCGGAGTGTCTGAAAAGAAAGCTGCTTCAGACATGCTGGGGTGATAAGGACCTAACCTCCTAATATTTACTCACAGGAGTAATTTGAACTCACACGCACAGTCCCGTTGAGGTCAATTAGAATTAGTTTGGCAAGTAGCAATTGAAAGTTCAGGCCATGACTCTGCCTTGCCTTGTGCTTCAATTAACACTCAAGATCTGCATTATTTATACCGCTGCATAATCCGTTGTGTTTTACTGCTTAGATGTTCAGTGTGGCTTTACAAAAGGGAAGCCATGCATAAAGTATCTCAACTTTTAAGAAAGTAACAACCCAGATTAATTGGGAAGGGGAAGCACTTTCATAATTGGACTTCAGAAAGGCATTGCAAATACTGCACAAAAGACTAATTTGTTGGTTCAGTGGTTTATAGTTCATGATGAGCTATTAAATATTAAATACGCACACTTAGATTTATACAGAGTATTGCACTGAAAGGTGCTGTTTACCTTCTTTCAACATGTTCTTCACTTGTTTATATCACATTTGAAATTGAACCTTAGGTTTTAGTTAGTCTCCATTAGTAATCACATTGAATTTAAGGGAGAAACATTAGCGCTTAGATTTCCTTTTTGAAAGGCCTTGGTAATCCCTGGCTCAGAGATTCGTCATCCATCGTGTTCTCTGTGTGTACACACACAACCTGTTCACCACAGCCATGGGAGGGTAGGGAGAAATCTGCTGGACTCGGGTACCCCAAGGATTTCAGTCTCGGAGAGGAGAGGACAAGACAGGACTGACAGGGCAGACATTTATCTGCTGCTTCTGCTGCCATTGTGTTGGAACTGTGCATCTGGCTTAGGAACTGCAGCAAATATGAAAACCTTAGATAATCAGGTTTTTTTATTCTGCACAAAAGATGACCATCAAAAGATGGACACGGCTATAACCGGTCAGGTAGTAACCTGCTGTCCCTTTGGAGGTAATAATACTATCAGAATCAGAAACTTGGAAACAAGAATTTCAGTGATCATAAGAAAATATTTTCTGAGGAGCAAGTGAGATTAGTAAGAAAAGGAAAAGGGCATCTTCTTCCATGTCGCATCTCTTCCAAAATTAAATCTTTGTCAGTTCGCTCTAAGGTGTAGAGTAAGGCAAAACTGGATTATTTAAGTTTCTTGTTTTCGTTGTCTAGGTTCACTCTTGGTTTGACCCTGTAGATTCTCAAGTGTCTGATCAATTAATCCCCCAGAGACTGGGGGAAAGGTTGGAGCAAGATGCACCCTTGGTGGAAGAGGATCAGGTCAGGGTATATTTAAGTAAACTGGACGTACTGAAGTCTGTAGGCCCCAGTGGGATGCACCTACAAGTGAGGGAGCTGGCAGATGTCATTGCAACACCACTCTCTGTAGTCTTTGATCCACCACGATAACTGGGAGAAGTCCCCAAAGACTGGAGGAAAGCAAATGTTACTACTTTCTTCAAGAAGAGCAAGAGGGAGAACCCAAGGAACTACAGGCTGGTCAGCCTCACCTTGTTCCCTGGGAAGGTAATGGAGCAGCTGATCTTGGAAACCGTTTCCAGGCACATTAAGGACAAGAACACTATCAGGAGTAGTTAGCGTAGCTTCACCAAGGGGAAGTCATGCTTGACGAACTTGATAAATTTCTGTGATGAAATTTAAACTGGCCTGGTAGATGAGGGGAGAGTAGTGGATATTGTTTACCTGGACTTCAGTAAGGCCTTTTACACTGTCTCCCGTAAGATTCTTGTAGACAAGCTGTTGATGTATGGGCTGGATGAGCAGACAGTGACGTGGATAGAAAAATGGCTGAACAGCCAGGTCCAGAGAGTGGTGGTCAGTGGCACAAAGCCTACTTGGAGGCCAGTAGCTAGCAGTGTACCCTAGGGGTCAGTCCTGTTTAATATCTTCATTAATGATCTGGATGATGGGGCAGAGTGTATGAGGGACACGGACAGAGACATGTAGGATATGTTGGTGTTGCGTGGGAGGATGAAGCATGTCAGAAGACAGACTGTTGAACGGACACAGGTCCTAACAGAGAGCTTTCTAAAATCAGTGCCCTTCAGCTGAGGAGCAAGTTTGCTGATGACACAAAACAGGGAGGAGTGGCTCATACACATGATGGTCATGCCACCATCCAGAGGCATCTTGACAGGCTGGAGAAATGGGGATGACAAGAACCTGATGAAGTACAACAAGGAGAAGAGCAAAGTCTGCACCTGGGGAGGAACAACCCCAGGCAGCAGCAGTACATGCCTGGGGGCCACTCAACTGGAAAGTAGCTTAGCAGAAAAGGACTTGGGCATCCCGGTGGACACCAAGTTGACCACAAGCCAGCGATCTGCCCTTGTGGTAAAAAGGCTAATGTTATCCTGGGCTGCATTAGACAAAAGTATTGACAGCAGGTCAACAGAAGTGATCCTTCCCCTGTCTGGACGCGGTCCTGGGCAACTGGCTCTAGGTGGCCCTGGTTGAGAAGCCACTTGGACCAGATGACCTCCAGAGGTCCCTTCCAACCTCAGCCATCCTGTGTGTGCAAGTGCAGCAGTGCATGCTTAAGATCATTAGCAGCTGGATGGTACAGCATCTAACTTTTAGGGCCTGGCCCTGCAAAACACAATGTAGTACATGGACAAAGACAGGTAGGATATGTTGGTGTTGCGTGGGAGGATGAAGCATGTCAGAAGACAGACTGTTGAATGGACACAGGTCCTAACAGAGAGCTTTCTAAAATCAGTGCCCTTCAGCATGCAAGTGGCCAGACCAGTCAAAAGGAAGCATTGGCTAAACCAACACTTTCCTTAGTTTGTTCTTTTTTTCCTCTTGGGACCCATAGCTTGAAGGCCTTTTCTGAGAACAGGCACCTACATCCACCTACATTCAAATAAGCGAGTCATGGAATCATACAATTGTCTAGGTTAGAAGGGACCTTTCAGATCATCGAGTCCAACCATCAACTGACAAAAACCATCACTAAACCATGTTGCTAAAAGAGAAGAAGGAGAACTCTTTTTTTTTTTTTTTTTTTTCTTTTCCTTAAATACATCAGTGCGAAGTGAAGATGCTACCCTTTTTTTTAAGACGACAATTTAATGGTTAGATCATTCTTTTAAGATTCAGTTCCTTCGTCAGTCATAGGGGATTGGACTAGTGACTTCCATCTCTCTGAAGGGTCCCTACCATCAACTTGTAAGATATTATGTACGGGAGTGTCTGTGAAGGGGGGAGGTCTGCGCACCCATTAAAGATCTGTCTGTGTGCAGAAAACACTGCAGGATTCAGAGGGCATGAGTGGAGGGAAGCCGAGAGCCCGGGGCAGGAAGTAGCTGTGATTGGAACAGCCGCGGGCAGATCTCCTACCTCCTGGGAGGGCGGGTGTGCGTATTTTCCATTTAACAGTGATTTGTATGCAGAAACAGACCACTTCTCACAGCTGACTCGCCTGCCTGCTGGGCTACTCACCTGCTCCGTCTGTTTTCAGCCCATGAATCTTTTAATGAAAATGGCATTTACATAGAATAGGAAGCAATGGGGAACGTGGAACACAATAGGAAGTAAAGGAAAAGAGGAGAAAAATAACTGCAGCAATCCAGAAGCCTGGAGAATAAGCATTTAAAATTCCAGTAGTACCTTTTCATTCCTTTCTGAAAGTTTTGAATTTGTGATACTGATTTGAACTCAGAGTGATGGAAGATACGGGTTAAAAACGGAGTCAAAAAGTGTGTCTAGAGGCATCTGTTTAGAAATTGGTGTAACGCAAAATGGCCTTAAGAGTTTACCCAAGATGGAAATACCCTTAAGCAGGAGCACAGAACTGTGGTCCCATTAATCTGTCCACTTTCATTCTTCTCTCTTAGAGGATTCAGTAACAGAATCTTTTCTACGAATCCAAAGAAATAAGAAATGATTTTATATTAAAATGTCTTTCACAAATATACTTATTTTCTCAGGCTCCAATAATATATACAGGTATCGATCTTGATGATACAACCAAACTATGATGTATTTATTTATGCGTATATGCGTTTACTTTTAATATTAATATTAAATAAGTTCACCATTAAGTTTCAATATTAATAATGCAATGCTGTGTTTTGATTTAATATTTACTTAAAATATTAAACTATAGTTTGTGCATTTTTATGTAGTGCAGTGTTACAAGCTAAGTTTTTTTCTCTGTTGTACCTCTCTAACTCCATCCAGTTGTATCACAAATGACAGTTATTATTCTTCACTAATATCTCAGAATTTTATTTTCAGTTATATTCACAGTTTTTCTGGGATGCAAGAGCTGTTTGACAGCTCAGGCTACTACAGAACAGTTGAGGAAAGGGCATTGTATATTTCTTATAAAAGGGAAAGAGTGCCACCTACTGAATTGCTGTCACTACTCTTGTGAAGACTTGATTTTGTCTGAAAGAATTGCTAATGTTTTACTCTGAGAGTTTTCAACGGAGTAAGGCTATTTTTGTGTTTGGATAATTATTTATAGTATAACAACTGATTTGAAAAGTTGAAACCTTCAAGTCACAGAGACCTTTAAAGTTCTAATCACCCTCTATTATAATTTTCTTCGGACACTCAGAAATACTTCCTTCTTTTTTGTAGATATTGTCTGTATTTGCCTGAATCTTGTCATATTAGTATTTTTCCTCTGTAGTCCATGCAAAATGTGATCTCAGCTTTACTGCTTTGAAAAACTAACAACAACAAAAAACCCTAAAAAATGGAAAATCTACCATCCTGAGTTAGATATTTGTAGAACTGGGGTAACTTCCTTAATCATATGGAAATTCACATCTGACCAGTGAACAGTCACCCAGAAAAACAGAAGAAAGGGCATATTGGTCTTTCAAGTTGCTGCTTCTTTTCAGAAGTATGAAACATATCATCCAACGGCAGTTTAAGAAAAACAATTTTTTTTTTTCTTTACACCAACAGTTGCCCCAGAAGATCCTAGCAGAAAGGTAGATGGCGATACCATTATTTTCTCACAGGTGCAAGAAAGGTCAAGTGCTGTCTATCAGTGCAATGCTTCTAATGAATATGGATACTTGCTAGCAAACGCATTTGTGAATGTTCTGGGTAAGAAACAGATTTTATATTTTTCAGGTTTTTTTATATATTCATTTGTCTCCTGCTACTGCACGGGTTGCATGCTCAAGCCTTGCTTGAGGTGTCTTCAGTGGGAATGGACGTTATTTCCTGAGCCCTGTAAAAGGCAAGGGTATACATACTGTGGTTTTTGTAGGATATTCCTGAATTTCACTTTCACTATTCTTAAGCAAGAATAATAGCTGTGAAAGCTTTGGAAATCTTGGAAGAAATTTTATCTCTTTTTTATTTGTTTGTTTACATAAATCAAGCAAACGGAAGCATAACAAATAAGGCAGGAATTAATATTCTTTAAGTTGGTATATTTCAGTACTCTCTTATTGATTGTGGGTGTTTTGGATCAGTTAAATAGATGATCTCTAAATTGCTGTTGCAAGGGCACATGATTATGCATTTGTCTTGAAGGCCTCCCAAGAATGTGTTTCTAGTTAGGAGATATTGTGATCTCTCTAACTCTTCTAGCTGAATTTAACAAAGCTAGTAGCAAAATTCGAGGCGGAATGGCCTCTAAAGACTTCCCTGCAGGCACAGGCAGATCTTTTGATTGAGCGACACTGTAGTTCCTTTAAAATATGTAGGTGTTTCACCAAAAATGCATCTTAGGTTCTTTCTGCCTGCAGGTTTATTCCGAATTATGTAGTTCAGTCTGTTCCCAGGAGTTTCTCTTCTTGAAGTATATTCTGATTTAAATTTTCCAAATGAAATCATTGCCTTTGGTGCCCATGCCTATTACTTGTAAACAGGGAAGATGCATTTGTTTTTCATAAGATAACTCTCCTACATTAATGTTTCCTCAGCCTACCGGCAGTAGAACGTATTTGGACCTAGACTGAGACCAGAAATCACTTCAGAGAAGGATGTTAATGTATAATTCCTTAGGCCATTCTTGATATCTTAGTATTTTCTACCTGCATCTTCGTATCTATATCCAGATACCTTTGTCTTTTCAGCTGAGCCACCAAGAATTCTAACTGCTGCTAATAAACTGTATCAAGTCATTGCAGATAGTCCCGCATTGCTAGACTGTGCTTATTTTGGTTCACCTAAGCCTGAAATTGAATGGTAAGCTATAGTGTTGTTGTGCTTGAGTTATGTAAAAAGAGCCAATTGTATCTATGGAAACAAACATTTAAAACTTTAAACTATTTTTACTCTTTCTACAATTTTAAAATAGTGTATTTTTAAATATATGCCGATTACAAAACACAAATACAATACGAAACATACTTAACGTAACAACAGTTTAGTTATCCCTACAGAGTCAAGTTTAAATTTCATTATGGGATTCTGTCTGTATTTTCTAATGTGGCAGTCCCAAGTTTGCATTTTCTGATAATGAAATACAACAGAATTTAACGATGATGTTGGATAATGATACTACTTTTTATATAAAGGTTTAAGGGAGTGAAAGGCAGCATCCTGCGTGGAAATGAATACGTTTTCCATGACAATGGAACCTTGGAAATTCCAGTGGCTCAAAAGGATAGTTCTGGTACATACACGTGTGTAGCAAGGAATGAATTAGGAAAGATACAAAATGAGGTGCAATTGGAAGTTAAAGGTAAGAAATGAATCACTCTTTCATCACAGGTTAGTACAGAATTTCAGACTTTCTAAATATCTAATAGCAATTTTAAATTTCAGATCCAACAATGATAATTAAACAGCCAGAATACAAAGTGATTCAGAGATACGGCCAAGTTTCATTTGAGTGTATAATAAAACATGATTCCACCTTATTACCAACAGTTATATGGTTGAAGGACAATGGTGAACTGCCAGGTGATGAAAGGTATGGACAACGTAATTTTCCTTTATTTTTAATTTTCTAGTTTCTTTTGTCTGCTCCTTTTCCTGATCTTTGAAAGGAACATATTGACCTATTGACTTTTTCCGAAGACGACTGATAAATATCATCGCTATCCCATGTTCGGTGACTGAAGGACTCACCTAGTGTGGTGAAAATATTAAGATAGAATTCAAATTAAATTGAGGTGTAAAAATTTTTAATGGTGCACATTGACCATGTATATCAATTGTAAGAAAATAATTGGCATCAGAAGCCAAAGGGATAATGGACAACTATTTTGCTCTAGATCACAGATAATTAAAAGTTGTCTGAGTATATTTAGAAGTAAAAGCACGTTAGGATAGTTACTGTGGGAAGGTGGTCAAGAGCATAGTTTACCTTGCAGTCTGCCTATTTGCTGAAATACACAAGTATATGGGATTTGATAATGTCTTATGCAAGTTTCTTATAACGGTACCAGTTATTGAAAAATCAGTGGCTGAATCTATTGTATTTGCAGGTTTCTAGTTGGTAAAGACAACTTGACCATTATGAATGTAACTGATAAAGATGATGGAACATACACTTGCATAGTTAATACTACTCTGGACAGTGTTTCAGCAAGTGCTGTGCTTACTGTTGTTGGTAAGAATACTCTCAAACTTTATGATAGCAGAACTGTGTTTAATTACTGTTAAGTATGAAAACAGCATTAGATTTAAAATGAAAAGCACAAACGTAGATTTGTTTTCTAGGACAGGACAAAGGAAATGTCACCTATTTGTACATGTGCTTCAGTTTTTTAAAAATAGAGTCTTACCCTAAAGTTTGCCTTTGAATCAGCTACTTAAAAAAGGGTCCCATAGCTACAGGACGCATTCAGTTTCATGCTGTATAGGTTTTTATTTGGATCACATCTGAGCTAACACAGTAGATTACATACTGCAGAGTATTTGAACATAAACACGTTATCTCAGGAATCTCTTTCACAGCTAAATTATGCTTCAGAAAGATTGAACGTGCTTGGTTGTATGTATTTTCAAGGTTTTTCTTTTTAAAGTAGTTCTCTCTCTTAAGTTTCTGTGATTGCAGATTGTTGTAAAATATGTTACTTTGCCCCTTCTCCCAATTTGTAAGAACGTTTTAAGTAAATGTCCTGAATGATCCGTACCTGAGTTCAAGCTGAGATTCAAAGTCAAGTATGCTTGTGTTTTAAAATTGTGTATTAATCTTACACCTATCCAGGAATGACATACACCAAACATCTCATACTTATTTAAAAGTTTTTATAAGATTCCTTGCTTTATTTATTTTCTTGATCTATCCTTATTTAAAAAATGGCTAAAATATTCAAAAATACTTATATAACTTTTCAGTGAAAAACTATCAATGTATTATTTGACATCAACCATTTACTCTAAATAAGATAACTTTTCTTTGTCTCCAATAATTATAGTCCTTAACTACCTACAGTATTCTGTTTCTTTGGCTACTAACTGATTAAATCCTTTATATTAATGTTCTTTTCAGCTGCTCCCCCAACTCCAGCTATCATTTACGGTAAACTAATATGAAGTTCTCCTTCTACATCATCTGCCAGATATATTTCTCATTTGCCTGTTGCAAAGTGCAGCATCTTTTCTTTTTTTCCCCTTTTTCTTGTGTTTGTGTGTGTGTGTGGTTTCATCCCATTTTACCAACTGCTTCATTACTGGAGTACTGGACTTTAGAATTTTACAGGGCAGGCTGCTTTGTATTTTAGGTAATAAATGATTTTCAGAGAATTTATTTTAAAATAAGGTTGGTTACAGTGTGATAATTTTTTTCTTATAGAGAGAGCACTGTAACGCAAATTAGTTATGTAGTAAAAGAAAAATCTAAAAGGTAAATCCAGCTGTTTGTTGAAAACTAATTCGCTATCAAAGAATTTGCACCAACCAAATTATTTGCTTTGGGGGACAGCTTTGTAGGCCTGGTGTACTTTATTTCATTGTTTGTCTTCATTTTACTTCACTTATAAAATGGATAGGACCATATTGACTTATTGCTAATAAGGATTTTAAAATTAAAGCCAAAATTCCCTCCCCATATCTGTCAGGCAGGTACAGTCTTAAATTTTGACAGTATACAGCCTTTAATTTGGTAGCAATTTTTTCTGAATTTAGGTTTTAAAATGCAGTATAATATGGCTAAAAACGCTTTTAAGTATGAGCATCTTAAGCACTTTTATGTAAATCCTATCACATTCAGTGAAAATGCTTATGTATTCTTAAATGAACCTACTCATTAGTCTTGATTTTTGTGTAACAAATCATATAATGAACTATTTTCAGCAATTTGGAATGGACAATTACATCTTTATGCATTATAAGGATGTATATTAACAGCTTGCATGGTATTTCAGGATTTTTTTAAAACTTCATCAAAATCTAAAACACTTAGTAACTTTCAATTAGTTTCTATTTGAACTATATTTGTTTTGAATTCACATTCAAAATATTTGTAGTGATTCTAGAAAAGCTTCTTTGATGTGAATGCTTCTTTATTTTCCATGTTTTATACATATTTCTAGTTACATTAGATAACCACCCATAATCATTCAAAGATAAACTGAACACAGATTTAATAATTCATTGCATCTTGTTACATTTTTTTGTATCACAGTGCAATCAGACATAGAAAAAATCAAATATAGATTCTTGTTAATGTGTAGAAGTTTCCAGATACATCGGTTCTCCATTTTATCTCTGTTTTGTAACAATTGCATGCTAATGATCATTACATCGTGCTTATGTGAGTAGATCTGCCCTGCTGTATTTGTGGAATTCTTTTGATTGGAATGTGAGGATTTTTTCAATGATGAAACTACATCTTCTGGCGTGATTGTTTACTTTAGGTTCATTTGATTTACAGCTCGGCCAAATCCACCCTTTGACTTGGAATTGACAGGTCAGCTGGAAAGAAGCGTTGAACTCTCATGGGTACCAGGAGACGAAAATAACAGCCCCATTACAAGTATGTTGGTTTATATCTATTGCATTACTTTAACAGCATTAACCTTTACTGTTCGCATATCCAAAGAGTTATGAGATAAATTTTGTGTGCGACATTGAAGAATGGTAAATTTATTTGCTGCAGTTGCTATTTATTTGCATAACTGAATGTCCTCTATTGTACAGCCAAGCAGAAGGACTGACTTACTGCCCTGCAGAGCTGGGCTTTTGATCCAGAAACTTGTGCTAGTTAACATAGAAGTTGATACTGATGTGAGCTCTGTCTGACAAGGTCCAGTCTTATGAATATGTAGAGAGCAGACTTGTTCATTAGTTGTATGCTTCTGAAGGAGAGAGCTACTATCATCTTGCATTAACTCCTTTGTAATTCCCGTGAGTTTGAAATAGCATCAGTACCGATATCTTTAGGGATTATCCATCACTACTGATAAAGAATATTATTCTTTGTAAAAATGTAAGACAGGTAGCTTTTCTGTTTTTTTTTCTTGTCCAGACCGTTGAAGGAATAAAGCAGGTCCCTAAGACAGAGAAAATAAACATCTGTAAACTTTTGAGACATGAAGTTATATGCTATTACTCCTCCCAGTAGAACATGATGAAAGATGCTCTTACTTACATTGAACAGAAAGAATGGAGGGGGAAATTAAGAGGAAGGAAGAAGGATCTTACTGTTTTCCAAAAAATAATAGGATCAGAAAGATTTGTCGATGCAACTTTTTCATTATGAGCAACTTAATGTAATTATTTAATTTTTTTATGTAGTGTATTTGTAGTTAATAACTGTCCCAAGTTGCCACAGCCACTGTACACATTACATTGGGAATGAACGAGTTAGGCTAGCTTATTGAGTGTTGCTCTCCGGAGTCTGATGCTGGTCCGTATCAAGACTGAACACAAATCATAAGGATCAGGCATCTGGAAAGGAAGTTTTGTAAAAACAGAATTTCGGACATCTCAGAACACAGCAAAGGTTTTGATTGCATTTTAATGAAACACCAAGGGATTTTGCTGAAGTTTTATGGTTTCAGACTTGTCTAATGTATATCAACTAGTAATATGCGTTTAAAAATATAATACATAAAAATTTAATGCAAAGAGTTGAATTGTATTTAAGTTATGGTTTATTCATATACTTCTGTATCAGCATATTCATTTTTTTCTAACCAGAAGACACAGGTCTTACCTTTCTATAAGAGTGACGTTACACTGTTTCAAAAGAGATGATACGAGTTGGTATTGGCTTATGTCAGAGTTTTTCTGGAAGCAAGATACTGCATGCACTCTGATATTGGAAATTGAATCCTTCTGACTAAATAATGCTGGTTTTAATTATGATACAATTTATATTGCTGTGTGGTCCCGGGAGCCTGCAAAATAAGGCATTTGCTTTGTAAGTAAGCCTGTTACTGCTGGTGCTGCTGCTACTGTCACTGCAAAATGCGGATCAAGACTCAAAGATAGCACTTCATTATGAGTGATCGCTTTACACAAGTAATAGGACTGACATGCTAGAGTCTCTGTGAAATCTCAGAGTGTTTTTCCTTGAAGCGTCCTATAAATTGTTCTGCTAGACTTGCAGGCAGAATGCTAGTTACTAGGGAAACAAAATGCAGTAGTAAAAACTCTGTTGGTGCCTTTTTTTTTTCCTAGCATGTAGTAGTCTCACCTTTTGAACAAAGGCTTTTGTCCAGAAAACATCCCATCCTAAGGCCTTTATCTCTGAGCACACAGCACCAACTGTAACTCTGGCAGTAATCTGGGGACAGTTCTCCTTCTTTCTTACTACTCAGGTCAGGATGAACTCTGCAAACCTTAAGTCCAGAAGGCTACAATTAGTACTACTTAATCTGTTTTACTTCTTGAACATCTTGGCTCTTCAAACTCTGTGGATCATTTCGATGTGGTACTGTAAGTGTTCTTCCAAAAGCATTTTCTAGGTGTTCCTCAGAATTTCTTTAGTAGTGCAAACAGGATGTATTCTGAGGCATATTTTGAAGTCTTGTCCCCATCTATACATGAGATAGGGGAAAGTTTTTGTCACACAACACACAAACATTTGATGCTCATGTAAATTTCATATATCTAAACTTAAGGTTCCATGGAATGTACTCAGACTATGTGTTCTTCTCCCATTTATGTACTGTATCCTAACAATTCCTCATAAGTGTTTCAGAATTTATATCTCATACCTAAGAGCAGGAAGATTTTTATCTGTTTCACTGCTGAAAAAAATGTCCTTTTGTCTTTGATCCTGAATATGATTTTCTTCTTGGAGTTCTACAAACCTGTTTATCCCTAAGGTTATATACTCTGCAGGGTCTTAACAGTAATCATCGTAATGTTCACACAGAGAACTCTCAAGAAATTTAGCTTCTGAACATACATTCCTTGACTTAATTTGAAGGTATTGAGAAGTGCTCTCAAAAACCTTCCTTAAGTACTGGTTCTTGACTTTAGATAGTTCTTCAATAAGGCAGCCTCACTGGGGAGAATGGAGTACTCAGAGAGTTTTAATATTGTACAGGTACTGCTCACTGTCAGCTTGATACAACCAAGACCAATGTATTTGTCAGCCAAATATTACTTTCACATCAAAATTCCAATCTTGTCCCACTTTCTCACTGTGATAGTTCAAGGGTTCCTGTTACGTTAGAATCCAGTACCTGAGAGAGCTCTTGTAATAATGTGTTAACTGACAGGTAGCTGCATTAGTAAGAATACCAAATTATAACAGTATTTCTATTATATTTCCACATAGGCAGTATTTTTAAGATGCACATTATAGATCTATGTTCTGGTTTATGTACGTACATTTCGATTTCCATGATTTTTAAAAACATTGATTGGATCACTCCCTTCTGAGTAGCTCATTCAGAAATGCCTACACTAATTGAGGAAGGTGTTGCAAGTTTTGACATAAAGTTGGATTCAATTTCTGTTTACAGACTTTGTGATTGAATATGAAGATGGGCTTCATGAACCAGGGGTATGGCATCACCAGACGGAAGTTCCTGGAACTCAGACAACAGTACAGTTGAAGTTGTCTCCGTACGTCAACTACTCATTCCGTGTGATAGCTGTCAATGAGATTGGCAGAAGTCAACCGAGTGAACCATCTGAGCAGTACCTGACAAAATCTGCAAGTAAATAACTATTCCTGCTTACCAGTGATTGATTTATACTATGAATGGCGTAGAATTTGTTTGGAATGCAAACAGCAGTCATTCACATGTAAATATTTTATTTTTAGACCCTGATGAAAATCCTTCTAACGTACAAGGGATAGGCTCAGAACCTGATAATTTGGTAATAACATGGGAGGTAAGTTTGGTTTTTTCGAGGTTTCATTTGTTTGTTTTCAGGTCTGTGAGTAGCATTTTTTTAGAGAAATAATAATGATCTAATTGTGAACATGCTATAAGAATACCTAGTGAGTTGCTTGCTTAAAACATTCTTGAAATAGAGTAAAATACAAGCATTTCCTGTCTTCATTTTCAGGGAAAAGCTGCATGCATTTTGGAAAAAAAAATAATAATTTAAGATGCCATTTTTTCCTTGAGTGATTTCTCAAGATAAGCCATTAATTTGGTAATACAGGATGTTTTGCTGCCAATTTGGGAGAACTTAAATATGTAAATTGTGGTTTATCTTAAGTAGGGTTTTATTTTTAGAATAAATTCTAATGTGAATCCTAATTCTACCCTCAACTTTTATGATAAACTAGATTACCGTGGACTCTTCCACTAAAAAACTTTTGTGGAAAAGTTTTCTCTATCGTGCCCTTACCGTCGTGAAAGGAGCTCGAGGAGAGCTGTGTAGAACCAATTTCCCATCCCAGGCAAGAAGCATTGTCTAGGAAACGCTGTTTAAAGGGAGTTGGTCTAAGTCTGTTTTTCCCTTTTCCACTTTTTAAGAAATACTTGAAAACAAAATATGTATACAGAAATCACAATCTATAGTTGCATGAGAATTAGCCAGAATCACCATTCAGTGTGATTTTTACTAATGAATGAAAAGCAACTGAACTGGCCTCCTGTAAAAGCTAAATTGCACAGTTTGGAAATTTCAGCGGTACTTCTCTGTCACAGAACACAGTGGTAAATTTTCAGTAAAATTCTAAAGAAGAATTGGTATACTTCCTTTGTGACTTTGGATGTTTCAGATGCTTCAGAGTATTTTTAAAATAATTTCATTTACTCCTTTCATTTCAGTCTTTAACAGGTTTTCAGTCTAATGGACCAGGGCTTCAGTACAAAGTCAGCTGGCGTCAGAAAGATGTTGATGATGAATGGACATCTGTTATAGTTGCAAATGTATCCAAATATATTGTGTCTGGTACACCAACCTTTGTTCCCTATGAAATAAAAGTACAAGCTTTAAATGACCTGGGGTATGCACCAGAGCCATCAGAGGTGATTGGACATTCTGGGGAAGACTGTAAGTTTTGTAGTTTGACTCAACTGTATTAATTAGAAGCAACTAAATGTGTAACCTAAATGGGTATTTAAAATGCTAAAATATTGAAATAGGAGGATAGTAGTTATTTTTTTAATTATAATTAGTAATTTTGAGGTAATTAGGCTTCATAATACTCTTTAGTAATAATCCTGAGGTCAGATTTTCAACATAGGAAGATTTTAACCTTCTCCTTGAGTGCAATATTTGTGTAATGTCTCATTCTAACAAGATATTTGTTGCATCCTTTCCACACAGTGCCAATGGTTGCTCCAGGCAATGTGCAGGTTCACGTTATTAACAGCACGTTAGCAAAGGTGCATTGGGACACAGTTCCACTAAAAACTGTCCGAGGACACCTTCAAGGGTACAAAGTAAGTACTGTCAAAAGTTTTCTGTTACTCATTTATTAAAATAGATCACTCTTCCTATATGAGACTGTATCCAGATTGAAGTAACTGACGTATAAGAGGACTCTTGCTTTTCAGTGAGCTCAGAAATTTTGCTGAGAAGAACAGCATTGATACAATTCATTTAGAGTTCAGCACTGTTCCAGCCTTGTAGTAGTACCCTCCTCTGACATTGTCCTTGAAGAAAAATGGGATGTTTGCAATTAAATTTGCAGGTATTACATGGATTTAAAAAAATTATAATAGTTTTACAGATCTTATTCCAAAAGGATATTTAAAGGATGAGGAGAAATAGTTTCTGTAGGAGTCTCTTCTAGGTCTAATACTAAGGTTACTCATCTTCTGCCATAATATGATTAATTGTATCTTTAATTCTGAGTGACTGGCCACTTGCTAGCTTATGCTGGGTGCTGTGTCTTTTGGGAGGCCAGGAAAAAGTTCAGTTTTTTCAACTCAATTTAAGGAGATAGGAAATGGCAGAAGATTTGGAGCGTGCACATAATTGAAGGAAGCTCAGTGTAAAATAATGTGCTGGGTTTGATGATAACTGAGAAGGCTGTGTTGTAGACAAAAGACTGCAATGAATAGAGAATGGGAGACAGGAGGACTTCAAGGTTAGAAACGGGGGGAACTGGTGTCCCTGGAGAACAGGGAAAATCTGATAGCAAAATATGCTTCAGAGGTTGCACTAGAAGTCCATCAGAAGAAAATCAAGAGTGGAAACTGCAGAAGTATGGTAGACTGGTTGTGGAGGGAAGAGTGGAATGAGAGGATATACTGACTTCCTATGCAACAATAGAAGAAAATAAAAAATAAATACCTCTTTGCACCTCTGCAAGTATACTAGTTAGTATGTTCTAATAAAGCAGACTAGTTACACAGCCCGAAATAGATTACTTGGTAAGACAAATTTGAACTACTTCTGTTTAAATGAAAGGAAGAAGAAGAAATATTTGGAAAATGAAAAGACTAAAGAATATTTGGAGGAGAATCATCGTTTATAAGTACATCATACTTATAAAATGAATATACTTATAAAAAGGTAACCTCAGTTACCACATAAATGTGAGTTCCTGGTATGGGGATGTCACTTACCTGGCACAAAATATCGTCCACAGGGACTTAAGCTAGTGCTGTATGAGTTAGCATAAGTATTTGTAATTTGTGTAGTGCTTTGCCCTAGATAATAAACTTGGCTGAGAAACAGGATTTACTAGTCTGTTAGATGCTTATCCATTAGATGACAGTCTCATATCGACCTGGTATTTCACAGACAAATGGGTAACCAAAAGAAAGCATCCATTATGTGAAGATTAAGGAGTTAGAATTTAGTAAAGTTAATGCTTGTTATTAATCCAGTTACAGCAATGCTAATGCTCATAATCCAAATCACCAAATTTCTATTAAAGATAATTAATACAAAAAAAATCCATAGATACAAATATCTGCCCATACATCAGGTGTTAAAGGCATGGTTACAGTGAGTTGTCATCATTCCATGTTTAGATAGAGATTTCTTTTTCCTCAGACTTGGAGTCTCTTGAGGATTATTTTCTCTCCTGTATTCGCTAACAGGCTGCACACTTTCCTCTCCACTTGGTCTAAGAGGTTAGTCATGCCATGGTTTCTTCTGTTTAGCGTATTAGTCCTTCTCTGTATACAGTATGACTTCTTTTCTGTGGGGAGGAGAACCACACAATTACACAAAGCTAAGCAAAACTGAAACTAAAATAAGTTAGTCAATAATCACGAGTAAAACAAGCTCAAGATCACAGGATTGACGACAGATATGACCACCGAGTAGTTTTGCTGTTATGGCTTGGAGAAATGAGACAATGGGATGCAACGGAAGTTCTTAAATAATTTTTGCAGATACAGCTAAATCAAGCTAAAACAGGTTTAAACTAGACAAGGCGTGATAAGTCCTAAGACCTAGTGGATACTTATTGTTACAAAGCTTTCTCTGAATACAAGCTGAAAACTTCGTGGATGCAGAGTACACTTTAAGTGTCTTAGTTATTGACATAGTTTACAAAGCACATGACTATCTCTTTTTAAACACATCATCAAAATCCTACTAGCAAACTCAGGCTTTCCTCATTAATAAAATTATTTCAGACAGTAGCCCAATATGCGGTGTAGCATTAGGGACTTGTTTCTTAATAAAGTGAGGGATATTTCTCTAAAGTGTCACGTCATGAAGACAAATGCATGAACAAAGCAGGAAGGCATCTAACTAGCGGCAGTCTACAGCACATCACTCATATTTTGCTCTTGTATTAATCTAGCTAATACTCAATATACTGTTGTACTGTAAATCATTTCAAACCTAAGAAGAAATCTTAAAAAAAATGCTTTTCACTGTTACTGCTGCCATTTTTCCTGTTATTCTTATGAATTCAGTGGTTATTCAATACAGTATGTGAAAAATGTGATGCAGTCTCTTTTACTGTTATATTCCTCTTCCAAATCACTGCTTATCAAACCCAGATTATTAAAGCTGTCTTTTAATTTCAGCCTGGCTAGTGAAAAGTGATGACCCAGCTATAATAATGTGCTTTGTGAGAAGTTACTGCCTAACAGTTCTTAAAATATCACGAACCGTACCTGATGAGTTTCAATACTACTAGTACCAACACTTCAAGCTTTTAATAGCTTGTAAATGGCTTTGTACAGTAGTTGGTAGGATGAGAGCTCCAGGATGACAGCTGGCAGTGTTGAAAAACATTAACTCAAGCCATGCAAAATACAGTGGCACTTAACAGCGATTAGAGTGAAATGATATGTTGTTAGCAATAGAAAGCTGGTGTTAGTGTAACATTGCTTTATAAGCTATCTAGTTGGGCTTTGTAAGTCTTAACAATTCCCTTTTTTGAATTCATATGTGAAATCCTAGCTGCCTTAATTAAAGAAGTGTTTTGCAGTTGGCTGAAATGAAACCAGAATTTTACCCGTTTATATTGCTTTTATCAGTTTCAGTGTGTGATCATACATGCATGAAAATATGCTGTGAAAAATGAACTACGATGTATTTGAAGGTGACAATCCTAGGAGTAACACAAGTCTTCGTAGGGGCAACTGTTAATATCTTTCCAGATATCATGGTTGAGAGACTGTGTAGTAAAGAGTGCAGTCAAGGTAATTACCTCTGAGGCTCATCTGTAGTTTCTTAGAAATTTGATCAGCAAATTGGACACCAGAATCAGCTTTGTGGTCTGATCTAGTTGTCACATAAATGGAGGAACAGTCTTCTGTCCCTAGGGGGAGATCATTCCATGACTGTAACCTCAGAGTCCTTTCAGAACTTGTGTATTTTTCCAGCCCAGACAAATCTTTTGGTTTCTTTCCTACTTAAAGATATCTACTTGGCTTACACATTACAGGGAATAGCACGGTCAGGTGTATGACATAACTAGGTGGCAAAGTGCAGGTCTGCTTTAGAAGCTATGTAGACATCTTACTGCAAGAATGGATGGTATGAATGAGTCCAGCCTCTCAGATGGACTTGCTGACATGAGAACCATCACATACTAATGCAGTTCCAAACCAGAACTTGTGTCAAACTGGCTTTGAGCATTAGCAGAACTGTCAGGTGATAGTCTTCACCTTCACCCACTTGTGTAGACATGACTATTTCTGGACAAGGTCTGTTTCTGGAGCCGGAAAGCTTCTACGCAATTTCTCACCTGAACTCATTAAAATTGCAGTTATTCATACCTGTACTTCACGGATACTCATGGAAAAGCTTAGAGTTTGTAAAATCAGAACACCTAAACACTCACCGTAGATTTTCTTTTGTCTTTAGGTTTACTACTGGAAAGTGCAGAGTCTATCCAGAAGGAGCAAGCGGCACGTAGAAAAAAAGATCTTGACTTTCAGGGGAAACAAGACTTTTGGAATGTTGCCAGGGCTGGAGCCCTATAGTTCTTACAAGCTGAATGTTAGAGTTGTTAATGGTAAAGGAGAAGGACCAGCAAGCCCAGACAAAGTATTTAAGACCCCTGAAGGAGGTATGAAATGAGAAAGGTAGAGCATAAACTTAAATGTGGTTTATTTAGAAATAGAACACTAAGGGTGCAATTGCTGAATTTGCATCTTGGACATTAGAAAATAATAATCTGTCTCAATACAGTAATAATTTTAAGAATTAATAATTCATGAGCTGTTTTAAGTTAATCTACTTTGTATTTACTGTGTGCTCTTCTGAAAAGTTCCTAGCTCACCCTCCTTTTTGAAGATTACTAACCCAACGTTGGATTCTCTGACTCTGGAGTGGGGTTCCCCTACCCATCCAAATGGTGTTTTGACATCATATATACTGAAGTTTCAGCCAAGTAAGTCAATTACGACTATATAACTCTAACTTAGACAGTATGCCTACTAAATAGCAATCCATTTATTAAGAAAAAAATTATGTTAAATTTATAATGTACAAAAGATATGATTGCATTGTAGATGTCAAGTTTGGAAAAGATTAATGTATTTGTGACAATATAGATGACTATTTGGAAAACTTCACTTGCTCAAGTGCAAGTTTAGCATTTTTCTATTACCTTGTTTCTTCAAACCATGCTTCACAAAAAAGTGAAGTCCTACATACAATCGACAGCCAAGTTAGAAGTAAGATACTACCACTTAGAAATCCTGTATTCTAACTGCAGTGAAAATATAATTACAAGTAGATCAAAATACATCCAATTGTATTGTTGTCTGCTTCTTCAATTTTTATGGTATTTTAATTTTTAAATGAAAAATTAATAAATGTGCCATTTACTCAGAGCTATAAATCATTTCATTAGGATCCCTATGCCACTGCTTACTTGCCCAGAAATTTGTCAGAAGTGACACTGGAAATTGAGATGTGCATGGAACAGGTTAAGGAAGTTTTTCTTCCACTTACCAACTTCTGCTGTTCCTTGGCTTTAGATACAAGTCACTTCGGTATTTTTTTTTTCCTAAGCATACTGAACTTAATATGAGGTAGCTAGTTTAGAGTTTCAGATTTTTTTAATGATCAGTGTTTCAAATGTGTTCAGATGATTTTCTAACACAGTGATAATGTAGGCTGTTTTCCTAACTAACTCTTTTTTTTTTTTTTTTTTCTTTTAACAACAGTTAACAACACACATGAATTAGGTCCCTTGGTAGAGATAAGAATTCCTGCCAACGAGAGCAGCTTGATATTAAAAAATTTAAATTACAGCACACGATACAAGTTTTATTTTAATGCACAAACTTCAGTTGGATCAGGAAGTCAGATAACTGAGGAAGCAGTAACAATTATGGATGAAGGTAAGATGGGTATGTATAAAGAAAACCCATTGAGTTTAAAAACCACTGCAAATTTTATTCAAAATATTACTACTACTTCTTTCCATTAAGGAAATAGCCCCTGGTAAAATTTTCTCTAGAGCTTTCTTAACTGTATTATACACTAATAAAAGATGTTAAATAGCTTTTAAGAAAAGATGTGCAAAGGGTTTCTACTGTAGTGGAAGCCCCAGAGAGATGTAAAGCCCCTCCTTTTGATATTAACTTACAAGATCGAAGACTTTGGCTTTTTGCGCTTCAAAGTTTCATGTAACTTTACATTTTAAGTGGTCCTTCATTCACCTATTCTGCTTCATTGTCACAGAGAACAATACTGAAATGGTGCAGCTTTATGGCTAGAGGAAATTATTTCTCTTTTGAAGTATGTAACAGCTTCTGTGAGGTCTAAACTTTTTTTCATAGAGCTAGCGAAACCTGCAACTTCAAAAAAGCTCCAGAAATGAATTTGTCATCTATGCCCCCAAGTAACTGGTGACATTGTATAATATTTAAATACTCTTAAGTATATTGCTCAGTTCTGTCACTATTGATGTTTACATTTATATCCATTCTAGATCTCCGATTTTGGCATTTCTTTTCTTGAAGATGTTATTTATTTAAATGTGAAAGCTTAATAAAATAAGAGTAATTAAAGCAAAGGGGAAATTTGCGGGGAAAGCCTTTAATGATTTGGCACATCTTAATATTAAAAGTCCATCTTGATACCATATTTTAATGTATTTTTATGCTTAGTAAAATTATAGTTTGTTGGAATAGCCGTAGATGAGTTGGTATGCAATGCAATTTCTCTAACAGTGTATTAAGGTTGCATATGAATGACATTTATTTTAAATCATGAATCTTAACAAGCATGAGCAATAAAATTTTGTAAGTGCATGTATATTAATTATTGTCTTGTAACAGTCTGTCAGTGTTCAACATAAGTGGATGGTTTCTAGTTTATTTGAATTGATACATTTTATCTAGTCTGCATGCTTTTCTGGTTTATAATGAAATTACATATGTATGTTCCCTTTGGTGTTGTATCTAATTATATAGTGTTCCTGTTCTTGTTTTCCTCCATTAAAGCTGGTTTTCTCCGTCCTGCTGTAGGTGCAGGCAAAGGTAAAATGAAACTGCATGATTTGTTAATGTGTGGATTTTGCAGTGTTGCAAATGGGGAAATTGCAGTGGTAAGGACAGAAAATCTTGGAGTACACATTACTATACAAAGTATTAATTGGTGCTGGAAGAAAACATTTATGGGTTTGTTTTGTTTTTTTTTTAAAAAGGGATCCAGAATGCTTATTAATACCTTTCATCTATTTATTTTGTCCCAGAGTTCCAGGGGAATTCATTAGCTTTTCTTCAGCAAAGTCTAATTATTTCTGAACATTTAACAGATGTATGTCACTGTCATAAATATTCAGGATCCAGGTGCACTAGCACTGATTAGCTGGAGTAGAAAAAACAGCACTTTTACAAAGGAGATTTTTTGTACTGCCTGTGCCATGTCCTTTTTTTGTTTTGTTTTGTTTTAAAAAAATGGGTGTGTTCTTGTTCCTGCTGCTGATTAATGCTACCCATTTGATCACATTTATTTTATTTGCAACCCAGCTGTGCATAGGAGACAGATGACTGACAATACCCTCTGTATACTTCTCAGTTCGAGTATCAGGTTGAATATACAGACAAATGGCTTCCTGCTGTCTTAGGTTCACAGATCTTCTGAGTGAGCACTCGAGGATATTTCAGTGAGGGGAACATATTGTCTTCCTTGTTCTTGAATTCAGTAATATTTAGTTCTTTATGATGCAGTTCTTCTGTCAAACAAGGTGTTCTTCACATTTTTGCACACATTTTTTATGAATTTTGATACTTTTTCTGTCAGAAGCAAAGATTGTCCTAAGGACTGTTAGGTAGCTGTAAGTCCGAAAGGTGTCTCTGTACATGTGTGTCATTTCATCACAGAGGTGTTATTAACACTAATGAATATCTGTACATCAGATTCTCAGACCATAAACATCTCAAATCAAACTCTGTACGTGAAATACCCAACATTTTTTACAAGAAGCATATATTGTTTTACATATATTTTCTTTCCACTTGATGGTCAGGTGTTTTGAATGAGAATAGCCATAAAAAAGAACTTCATTCACTCAATCTGGTGTAAATCAGACTCCCTCTCTATACGTATGTATGCATGCATTTGTGCATATATTATATATACGTATATATATATAAAAGTATATTCTAATATCAGTTGCATTTCTGGTAAGTGTATAGAGTTGTGGCTTTATTTTAATGACAAGTGTTTCTTACTGTTTTTTAGACTAGTTGTAGCTGAGCAGTTAGCACAGATTGGAACAATCAAACTGCCTTGTAGTCCTGGACGCTAACAGCAGAAATGTAAATTAAGTTCTCATTATTTTATAGCTGACTAGAAAAACTCATGCAAGGAAAAATGGATTCTCTGTGTGAAACTGAGGTCTAATTATAGCCGTATCACAGTCTGTGGCTAGCAGAAAGCATCTTATTTGTAAGATCAGCTGGAGCAGCTCACGTTTCAGAGCTGTCATCTCAGATTCTCTGAAAACTAAGCAGATGTCTTCGTTTGGTTCCATGCCGGTTATGGTTTCAAAGTTTTCTCATATTCCTGTAGCATCTAGCTCTTACAATTGCAAAGAAAACTTTGGAACTGCAAACAGGATGGAACTAAAGCCATGACATCTGTTAGGACATCTGAGTTGCTGCAGGTCTGAGATGAATGTTCTCAGTGGTTACTTACATTAACATGATTAACTGTTTCACTACTGATCAGGGACTATGAGCAAGGAAAAGGAGGATCGCGTTATCAAGATCAAATGCCAAATTATTTGATCTCATGAGTGGGTGGACTTGGAAGGCAGAAATACTCAGCCCCCTCAAGAAGAAGCCGTACCCAGCAGTGAATTTTTACTCCATTAAGTATATGCACGTATATACAGTTCTTACTGATGTGCACTCAGAGCCAAACCAAGGAGAAGTTGAAATTTAGTTACTCTCAACTTTTTTGAGATCTATCAAAAACATCTCTGTTTTTTGTTTTGAAGGGCAGAACTTACCAGAAAAATATAATTATCCTTTCACTTTCAATTTGAGCACATTCATCTTGGAAGACAATAGGTCCCATATTCAGTCAGCCTAAATTGCACTGAAATTTCTGTACTTGGTATTTTCTGCTGGCTGGCTGCCCCTGAAGACCAGCAGCTTGGCCAGTCAGAAACATTAGACACAAGGTCCTGGAGGAATTCAGATCATCTAAACCTGGGCAAGCTGTGCGACTTGGGACATATTTCACTTCTCAGAGTACAACTCCATATTACAGTGCAGAGGGAGATATTGCTACAGTAAATCTAAGGATCTTAGAGTGTCTCAATATTTTTATTGTAGTTCTGAAATATATTGCCTGTCTCTTGACACCATGTGTCTTTTGCCATCTTTTTAGACAGGCGTGGGCCCTTCATTGTCTTTTATTACTTTAAAAGCAATGAAAGTAACCAGTCTGCTTACTGCTGCGCTTGACGCTTTTAATTTTTGTCCTGAGTTTGTCTGATTATAATGACTATACTGGTATTAAGTAAAGATATCCAGTATATTCTAGACCAATAAGTAGAGAAGCAAGTTTTATGCATTTTTCCTGTAAGGTAAAATAACAATTTTAGATGAAAACATGAAATAGAGGTCAAGGCTAAGGGATTTAGATAAAGGAGTCATTTTAGAAGCTCTATTCAAATGGGGCAGGGCAGGGGGTGTGGGTGTGTGCAGTAGAAGGAGGAAATTATTGTCTCCCTGTAGTATGGGCACCATTCTAATAAAAAAGTTCTTTGGACAAACAGTGCCATTGCATCAAATAGCAGAAATGCATTTGATCTTAGCACATTACAACTATCGAGGTTTTTTCCCTTCTCCAAGTGAAACTTAACAGAGGAGATCCGTGTCATTCTCTCACAAGCCCACATGAGTAAATCATGAGACACGTTATTTTACTAGATGGGCAGGCTGTCCTGTTGGTACTCCTATTTGACTTGCACTCTTTTTTTCCTTTATAAATGACTTAAAATTCATCAAATTATGGTACTACGAAGAAAAAGTAATTGTTTTTCTTCTTAGCAACCTGTATTCTAAATGTGACTGAAAACTGCATATGTAAAACATAATGTAATATAGCCAGTATTAGGCAAGTAGTATGCACTGATGTCCCAGTTACGTATTGGCATCTGACGACTGGCATGAGGTAACAGAGCTGTGAGAAAAATTGGGGAATAAGAACCTGATTACATATAAATAATTATAGTAGCAGCTGGAAAGTGACTCAGGCCATCACTGGAGTCAACTCTTTCCTACCTTTTTCCATTCCTTAGAAATTTTAAATAACTGGACTATAAAGGAAGGAAGGGAATACAAATTTGACCAGTGGTAGAAATGAAAGTTGCTCGTTAAAATAAACCAGTCACAGGGGCTCATTATTGTATTTGTTGTATGCTGAAGTGTAGGGAGTCATGGCATGATGTGTCAGTCTGTACTTTTCACAATCCTTCTTGTTTCATTTTTGAGTTTCTTTTTGATTTAGTCAACGTTTTTACTTGAAAGCAAGGTCTTGTAGTCTGCTTGCATGCAGACACTGGTAACTGGCAGTCCTGAACTGCAATTAAAATAAGATTGTGAGATCACAGTTGCCTTTAATTGAAGCTAACGCTTCCTGTCAGTGTGGTACTCAGTCTGTCTGCTTCTTCATGTGAACTTCACATCTCAAGTATTATTGACAGAACTACTTTAGTTGCAAGGGAGAAAAACAAGTAGTCTAGCCTCTGGGTTTGAAACTATTCTTTTTTTCTGACTGAATCTCCAGTATGTAGCTCTTCACTGCAGGCTAGAAATCATTCTCAGCTGAGTTTGTATCTCTGGTCTCTTCATAGAAGACAGGATCATCTCAATTTTCTTTGTTCCATACAAAATGCTGTTCTTTAAATCATTTTCCCTGCCCGCCATCTGTTTTCCCTCCCTCTTTGAATCATTTCACATAATGACTCCATATTTTTTGCTAACAAGTTCAAGCTGCTTTTTCTTTTCAAGTTGATTGTAGTATTTTTGTACTGCTCCTTCAGCCGCTCTCTCCCTGTGGACTTCTCCATGATATAACTATGTGATTTCTTCAGTACAGCCTGCTACGCAGAACTGCTGTTTTTTCCTCTTTTAAGTCCACCGGGAAAATGATGATGCTTTGCATGCTAGACTAGAGAAAATGATGATTATTGCAATGCAAAAATTCCTGCAAATAACTTTTGCTTCGTAGCCATCACGCAAAATCCATGCCACGCTAAGTGCTTATCAGTGAAATTATTTCTTGAATTTCTTCTTTGTCTTCTGTATGTATTGCACTACGGGAATGCTCTTGCAATGGCCTAAATAATCTTAGAAGTGACTAATGCCCATCTCTCACCGCTGGAAATGGAATTCACTCTTGCTGTTACAGCAAGGCTTGAATTTCATACTGTAAAAGTTGTAGATTAAAAAGCAAACAAAAGCAAAACCCTTCTCTGTATCTTACAGGCTCTGGTGGAATCTATCGCCTTTTTCCTTCATCTTTTCCTGTGTGGGGGTGTAGGCTTTTTTTCCTTTGAATTTATTTTTCTCTTTATATATGCATTTTAACTAATTTTCTGTGATATATTGCTTTGCGGGTTTTTTTCCATTTGACACCAATCTTCAAAAGTGTGCTTGTCACTTACCTGCCATTTTTTCCTGGAGATCAAATGAATCCCATGAAAATTCCAAAAGTTCGGTCACTTTGGGCATTATTTCATTTATTCTTCTACTGAAGTAAATCTTGAGAAAGAGTACCTACTCTGTTTTTAAAATCCATTCATATGTCATGTCGTGTCTTATTAAATACTATTGAATCTGCAGCCCAAGTGTAACTGTGTTACTTGGAGTCTTCCTGAAAGGCTGGAAGATTAAATACAGCTCTACAAAAGACTCCACTGGAATTAATTTGAAAAGAAAAGAAAATTTTACTTTGAGCCTCGGCCTCTTTCTCAACAGTTGGGAAATGCTTGTATACCGTAACTCACTGCAGGAATGGAACCATACTTGATGCCGCCAGCTAAAATTTGCATTGTATCGTAGCGTGGTTAAAAGAGCTTAACTTACTGGAGGTAACCGAATAGGAGTCGGTCTGTATAAAAACTGTAACTTATTAACGATCCATTCCCGTCAGTTTTAAAGCGATGCTTTTGTCAGCGCTGCTGCACAGCATTGTGCATGGTCACAGATCAAGAGAGCACCCTGCCCCGCTGCTGAAAAGGCCCTGCTCCCCCAGACAAAGCTTTCGGCCCCCCCTTTTTACCAACTGGCGCTCGCACACGCTGCGAGTTTCTGCCAACTGACAATTACACATTTTACATTTGTGAGCAGTGCTGAGAAACATATTGAAGAACTTGGAGGTTAATTATATTTAGAGGTGTGCTGATTGAGAAGACAAGAGACTGGGTAGATTGGAGACAAGCTTTGAACGCTGTAACTACTTCGACTCCAGGCTTTCATCACCTTGGGATCCATCAGCCATCTTTTATCTTCTTATGTGTGTATTCATGTTGCAAATATGGCACATTTAACAGACTTAAATAAAATTTTCCTAGCCTGCTGGAAAATTAGATCAAGCACTAGTGAAAAAGAGGAAGAATTATAAAAATAATGATTTTGAAAATAAGTGTGCTACTGAACAAATTTCTTGGTGCACTGTGTTCAGTAGGAAAAAAACAGATCTTAAATCTGTCCAAATGCTAAACATGGATAAATCTGTACAAACAGCTATTGTTAAGAATCAGGTAAGAGTAGATCTGATAAATGCAATCATAAGGTCGAGAGGATTTAGAAACTAAGACACCAAGAGAATGAAGGTAATTTTCAGAGCCAACTTAATTGTTATATGTAATCATAGGACAGAAAGACATTTACCAGATACCAAGTCTTTAATCTAGCAGGCAACTCTTTAGTCAGAGCAGAAACTGGAAATTGGAGATGGAAAAAAAGAACAAACCAAACCACAAGATAAGATGGCAATTTTACAGGGAAGGTGATGATGAAATTTGCTTAGTGGTACAGAAGCTGTATGTCATCTGGAGTCTCGGACAAGATGAGACAGTTTCCTTCATCCCCAAGTTCTCAGGCATGAGGAGGGAGATGTTAGGTGTCATTCTGTGGCATCTCTTTGCAAGAGTTTGACAGATAATTACTAAGAGTTTCTTCTGTCTTTAACATTGGTGAGAAATATCAGTCACAGTTGTGCTGCTAATTAGACATCTTCTGTGCAAGAGCAAAATCCAGGAAAATACGGGTTTGAGAAAATATGATTTAATGAAACAAAACGAAGTCGTATTTAGAATACAAATCTTTTGTTTTCTTGGTACAGAACAAATGCTTAGATACTGATTGTAACAGGCACCTGTTCCTGTGTGCAAATGAGGAAGGAAGTCTATATATCCTGCCTGCGGTCTCTAAATTTAGAGCCTGTTATTCTTTCCTCTTGCTACCTTCAAGTAGCACAGAGAAGCGGAATCTAATCCC
Organism: Chroicocephalus ridibundus; assembly: GCF_963924245.1. Classification (NCBI taxonomy): domain Eukaryota; kingdom Metazoa; phylum Chordata; class Aves; order Charadriiformes; family Laridae; genus Chroicocephalus; species Chroicocephalus ridibundus. Next base: position 189,064,503 of record NC_086284.1, on the reverse strand, counting down.
TTTGCATTACCGTAGTGTATATGGTTACATGCTAGATTTCCCATAGACAACTCTGGCTCTGGTATTTCTTAGGGGTTTTGTTGTTGGCTTAGTAACCTAGATGGCTTTTTTTAAAACAATTTGATTTTGTTAATGTAGTTTTAGTCAAGAAATAAACAGATTCTTTATTATTTAAATAATATATTCCTTATTATTTTTGGTTGGTGAAAGAAATCATGTATAAAATATATAAGCACAAATTGCCTACAAAAACATCAAATGTGGGAATAATTAGTTTAATACAGATTGAAGAGTTGAATGAGTACTACTGGAATAGAGTTAAAAATTTGATGCAAGTATGCAGATAAAAAGCCTGATATTGTGAACATTTGTGATTGTGAGAATACATTTTCATGAGAAATAGTGGAATTAGCATAATTTAGGTATGTTTTAAAAATACTCAGTTTTCTAGACATGGTACTCATGTTAGTTTGTTTGTGCTAGGGGCTTGTCTACAAGTTTGTTTGTTAATTTTACTATGGCAAAGCAAGCCATTTTCTCTTTGAATCTAATTTGGAGCTTCTTCCAGTCAGCCATATGGAGAAAGCCATGCAGTTTTGAGGAGAAAATGATTTAAGTACATAGATAAAATCTGTGTAGGACCTCTTGCCTTCAGAACAGGCTTTTGCCCTTTTTCTTTTCTGTTGTAGGTGAAGCCATTGGAGTCCTGCCATTTGTCTTTACTGAGATTAGGTTTTTACCTCTGATGTTTCATGGTCCTTTGGGAAGTACTTTTGATGTTGTTTCCTAAAAAGAAGATATTTTTAGCAGGATACAAAAAGTCAGTGGCAAACAGAAGCATTTTCACTGAAAACTAATTTCATGCCTTTGAGGAGCATCCTCTTTCTATCTGCACTATTAGAACTATGAAAATCTATTTTTCATTAGTATTAGGCAAAGAAAAATACTGAAATATATGTCCATTTGTAATAAGTATAACTGGGGAACAAAGAATTAAGGTATGAGCAAAGAAGTGGCTAACTATGGGATGCTGAAGAGAGAAGTGCTTCTTTTCATGGATGTGGGCATTGGGCGTATCTGTGAAAAGTACTGTTGTCTAACGAGAACGTCAACAGTAAGACACAGTACCTTAAAATGAACAGCTTCTTGCATTCCAGTGATTTGTGTCCTTCACACCAGAGCATTTTGATATTGGCTTTCCAATATCTGATGTCTAATGTTCCAATATCTAAAGGTACCGTGAATTCATAACATTAACAAAGCTGATTTCAGAAACGTTCTGTGAAAGTAAAGGTGTCCGTACACACATACTTCAGTTTGTTTTCAAATACATTTGTATCACTTAGCTGTTTCTTATTTTAACAAGTAAAACTAATTGAATCCTGCATGAACTTAAGAGTGTGCATGTGTTATTCATTTAACAGGTAAGGTTTTACTGTATTACTTAAATGTTACTTCTCGATGCAAAGTGGTTTTACTCTTTATTTTTTCTTTCCTACTATCTCTGATGGTGAAGGATATTCAGAAATCCTTTTTGCAACCTCCCCAGTCATGCACACTGTCCGTCCAACATTCTATAAGGGTATTGTCTTCCTTTTTTATCATTATCATTGCAATAGAGACAAAATCCTATTAGGGCTTGCAGTTGAGGCATTTGCAGTTCATTCAGTGACACATGGCGTGGAGGGAGGTGTGTACCACCTTCACAACTCCGTTCTCTCCTGCCATTTCCCGTTACCCTGACAATGTTCTCACTTTCCAGCTGTCTGCATTTTAATTCTAGACGAATAGAAATAATGTTTTCCAGAATTTTGGCAAATAGGTATTTTTAAGCATTTGGCAGGTTTTGTGATACAAGGCATGTTCAGTAGTGTAAATAGATTTTACTTTATAATTTCATAGTGTAGTAACAGCCTAGGATTCAATTACCAAATATGCTACGTTAGTCACTAATTTCCAGTAATGGAAATAATGACAAATGTACTATACTTCCCCTGTATGTGCTCTAAATTAACATAGTAACTACTTTAAATATTTTTTTTTAATGTATGAAGTCACAATTTTGTATTCTGCTTTGTTTTTCTATTGTGTATTCAGTGCAACCACTTTATCCAAGGATCAGAAATGTTACAACAGCTGCCGCTGAGACCTATGCCAATATCAGTTGGGAGTATGAGGGACCAGATCATGTGAACTTTTATGTTGAATATGGTGTAGCAGGCAGTAAGAAGTCATTTAATTAAATTTTGCTAACGCGTTCAGATATATTTTCAAAGATTTCTGTAGTAAATGTGGTCCTAAATTGACCCAGTGTTAATTATAGCTCTTAAATGTCTAGAAGAATTATTTTTTACTTTGATCGGGAAGATCAAATAACTTCCATTTTAATGAACGTGAATGTGTAGCAGGTATTTGATGCTTAGTTAGAATATCAGCCTTTGTTCCTTTGTATTATTTTATAAATTCTTCTGAACACCAACTTCTAAAACTGTGGTTTGCATGAAGTTGTTTATCATGCAGTGATTACATGTGTAAAATTATGATCACTTGCATTAAAATAGGATATAAAAGTTTTCCTAAATAATGTCCAATTCAGGAAAAAAAAAAGAATTAAATAAGTGAGCCAATAAAAACAATATTCCGTGTTAAATTAAACCTTAAAATAAGGTATCAGCCAACTTATGTACTTTTATTGGCATTAAAAACAGGTTTTAGTCTTTGATAATACCAGTAATAATTAAAATGCAGTTAGCTAATAAAAGCAAGATACTTCTATTCAAATACTCTATCCTTCTAAAGTTATGACTAAAGATAACCAATCTGAAAATTGGACTATAAATGCATTTTTCTGGATATTGGTCAAATAAGCAGCTGAGACCATATTAGATCTAAGAGAATGATCAGGATGTATGATTGTTTCAGACTTCGAAGCAGAAGTTCTTGACTAAAGTAAATATTGACTGAAGCTACAGAAATGTAATTTAATTAAATGACAAAAAAATCTTTTAAAATGTATTTTATAATTGCAAGTTCAAAAACCCTTTTAAAAAAAAATAAATGAAAATAGTATTTCTCTAGTACAATGGAACAAATGTTTAAAATAGTTTCATAATTCATGTACAATATCTTCTTCAATATATCGCATGCAATATATTATTTGAAGTCATAATTTTATATGATTTTTGTTATTTTTTGAGAGAACAGTTATTTTTTTCAGCCAATCCATAGCTTAGTCAAGTAACTGTTGATAGTATTCTGTCTAGAAACTTTCAGTAATACAGAGAATATTAAAATTCCAATATGTTGTTTTCCTAAAATTTTTGTAGGCAAAGAAGATTGGAAAAAAGAAATTGTAAATGGTTCTCGAAGCTTCTTTGTGTTAAAGGGTTTAACACCAGGAACAGCATATAAAGTCCGGGTTGGTGCTGAGGGCCTGTCTGGTTTTAGGAGTTCAGAGGATGTGTTTGAGACAGGTCCAGGTGAGGCACACCGTACCAATTCTGTATCCTAGTCAGAATTGCAGTAGACCAAGCGCTGAAACGTTGAACTGCTTCTAGCTAAGAGATGTTGTAGCTAGCATCTTTGCATGTTCTTATTTTTAGAGCAATGTTGAATTATTTTATAAGCTCCTAAATAATGCCAGCGCATTTGTTATGTAGATTATGAATGTTTTCATCCTTTCAGTTCACTCTACTTTTCTGCTGGGGCAAGATACTCACTGCTCACGCTCCATTTGTGTGCTGTGCACCGAAGATGACAAATTTCATTTATTTCTAATTAATATCATTAGATGGCTATATCTAAATAACGTGCTTTCATAAAGCCAAGTATATATTTTTAAATCGAACAATCTCTATATGATCAGTTTTAATAGAAAAAAAATCTGAGCTAAAATGTTTGCATAATCAGAAGTGCAGATTCAATTTGATGTCTCATGTAATCTGTTTATACCAATGTTAAGAGATTCCTACTTGTAAATGTTTCTTTTCCTGTCATATGCTGGTTCTGTATAGATTTTGATGTCATGACTATATGCTGTGAATCAGTAAGGCTGTTTAAGTTCCTTCCGTACATATTTCAGTCATATTTCTTCATAAGCAAATGAGTAACAATTGTTCATTTAGCTCAGAGAAAGGGCTTTATTGGAAGTTTTTTGATGTTATGCTGAATATGTTGTTGCCATCACAGCATGTTCTTGGTCAGCTGTTATTATTTGTTGTGTATTTTCTAGCCACTTCTGCTCATTCCAAGTATTTTGGTCAGTGCATAATTATTTAGCGGTACCCTCACCAACTCCAGAATGTTATGATTTAAGAAAGTAGTTTAAATATTAAAATATGCTTGAACGATATGTAATAATTATCAGACAACAAAGTAAATAATGAATATCCTAGTTTGAAAGTGAGCACTTTCTAAAATCATAATTTTTTGCTGTGTTTTGTTCCATTTCTGTTCACAGTTTATCGTGTTGCAGGAAAGCTTTGAAAACATGGTGCTGAATAACGGTGCCAAGCAAATATGTAGGGGTTAAACACAGAGGTTATATATACCAGAGACAGCTAGTGGTATAAAAGCAGATATGTCAAGATTTATGCAAATATACATCCAAAGCCTAAAGCAGCAGTAAAGCAAGGATCAGGACTACAGTATAGTTCAAAACAAGCTGAATGGAAACCTTCCCAAAAGCATCTTTCTGCACAAAAAATACTGAGCCAGGAGATGAGGAATCCTGTACGTACTCAGTCCCCTTGGCTCATGTCCTTGAGTAGTTGAGGAAGAAGGGAATTTAAAGACAGTCTTTTCTGCTTCTTGATGATGGAAAGGTTTAGTGTCCAGCATTAAATTATATACACAGTATATTTCTTACAGAAAAATGTGTCACACTGTCTTCAGCCTAGATCAAAGTTTTTAAATGCTGCAAAAAATAAAGTGGACAAAGGGGAAAATACTGGAATATGGAATATTGCAGTTAATTAGGAATTACTTAGGAATGAAACTAGAATATTTCATGTAGGAGGCTTTTGCCACATTTATTTCTTTGACAAGCATTCCTGTAGACCATCTTCATAGTGTGCGGGTTCATCTTTTTGAGCATACCAGTACAGTGTATTGCATTCACTCCTGCATCAGCAGTTCACTCAGAGTAAATATCTTTCTGCCTGACGCAGATAATTTGCTTAGTGTAAGCAGGAAATGTTGTGCCATTTTTAAAGTTGCACTGAGATCTAGAAACCCTTTCCTATTGGATATGCAATAAGTTAAAGAATACAAGAAGCTGCATAAGTAAGTTTTCATCTTTAGTCTCTCCCATCTATCTTGAATATTTTTATGCATGAGTTCTTTTGCTTGATGCTCTTTCTTACTACATTTGAATGTTAAATGTGCTTTTGCATTTTATCACAGTATGTATTATACAACCTTTAATGCCTTATTATAGATGCGTATACACAAAACTCAAAGTAATTTTAACCTTAATGTGGAAACAGAAATTTATTCTAATTTGATTTATAATTCATATGAAGATTACCTTTGTGATTTTTTTAAGACTGCCACATATATATTTATATTTTTATATGGTGTATAAAGTATAAATATAATATATATATGAAAGTTATGTATATATATAACATATAGACATTTTTATGCAAAAATAGTTTAAATTGGTGCCCATATAAGAAACAGTCAGTTTCTAAAATATCAGAAAGCATAATCTTAAGCAATAGCTGGGAAATCTCCTAATCATAACTACACAGTAACCAGTCACATTCATTCATTGATCTACTTAAATGAAAATCAAGTCATAACTTTGCCCAGTAAGACCAAAAAGAGGGAGCAAAATAAAGAGCTAATTTTAGCCTAGTAATCGCAAAGTGGAATGCACATTGGTCTTCCATATGGAATGGAGGGTAGACAATGTCTCCAGCTGATGCTTCCGAGCTAGCCGTCCCAGCCTTTGTCTTAACTGATAAATACCGTTGAGACATGGGCTTTGAATTCTGGCCTGTAACTGAATATCGTTACATTTTACTGTTGGTGTGCTTGCCAGCCCAGTGCAGTCTCTTGTCAGCTCGCTGTCTGCCCAGCAAAGCGCGGGTATTGTTCAAAGGACAGCACCAGCACAGGACAGTTGTCATCCAATGTGTTTTGTAAGGGGAAGAGTTTATGCTGTATCACCTGGATTGTGGCTAGAAAAGTTAATGCTCTGTTGAAAACAGATTCTCTCTGATGTGCTTTTATGAGCCTTCCCGTATAGACATATGTTCCCTAAGGAGAGGTGAAAGTCTTTATGGGGCCCTGGGACTTTCACATTTCTGTGTGTAAAGCTATAAATGTGTTGTGTCCTCCACTTCAGTGGAAGTAAGTCTACAGACCTTCCCTGGGTGAAACACATTGTGCCATGAGAGCTGAGGTACTCACAGCATCCAGAGAGACTGACTGAAGGTCTCAAGTGTGGTCTGGTCCTAGTGTGAAGTGTCTACTAAGCTGAGATCTGAAGTACTATTATCCTTACTAAAATCAGGGTAATTTACCGGCTGTGAATAATCCAATACCTTACCTCATAATGCCAGAAAAAACAACAAATGCTAAACCAAAACGCCGTATGAGTTATGCGTAGGAGCTGTTTTGCATTCCTTATTCATGTGGGAGGGTGATCTTTGTCTATATTTCCCAAACAGAGAGAGGTCTATTGGGAAACTCTTCACAGAGTTTCAAACTTTTTGGTTTTGGGGCTGGAGGAGAAAGTGGAGAACGAACACGATAGGTTTGGATGGATGTCAGTCTTCTCCACTTCCTGTCTTCTGTCTGTAGCACGCATCCCTCACTTCTCTCATCCTTCCCACTTTGTCTCAACAGCAAATCCTAAGGCCAGTTGCCTGTAGTGTGTTTCCACACAGGGGAGTAGAAAATAAGCTTCACCAGGAAAATCCTCCTAACTGTGTTGGAGACCAGCAGGAGAGATCCAGCCCCCCCGGCCACACAGATAATTCCTGTCCTTATTAGTGACTGTAGTGTTCCCTGTGTAGTTTGTTTATCGTTTATGTCTTCCAGCTAGAGTCAGCATTTGGAGAAAAGTAGTGCCAAGGAAAGGCTTCGCAATTGCATTGTGTTAAGTCCTCACTAATGCTAAATAATGGCAATCATGATAAACTGTAGGATGAGGTACGGGTTTGAGGAGAGGAAGAAAATATGATGCTTAATAAGGCTTTAAAGGATGCTCCATTGTTGCTTGTTAGTTGAAATTGAATGTTAGGGTCTTGAATGACCCATCTGTGTCCCCATTTCAGACTAATGGGAATGTATTAGCTAATGACTATTGGCTTTTTATCCATTTTGAGAATGCAGTTGATGTGTTTATGTGAATTATAATTTGCAATTTCATTTCAGTAGTTTAATTAATGTAAAATGATTGAGAACAGTTTTGAGGTTTGTGGAAAGCAATGTAGTATGTGCACAGGTTTTGCAAAGTAGTTGTTAAGCTTAAATGTTGCAAGAATTCTTACATACTCAAAAGTAAGCTCCATGCACATGTACTTCGAAACATTTTAAATAACGAAAATATTCACAAAATACAGCGTCACTGTTTTTTTTTTTTAATACTAATTTTCACAGTGAATGTTGTTCCTTAATTAATGAACAATGTATACTGGCTATTATTTATTTGAATTAGCATAGCACTTAACTGCAGCGAAACATCTCATTTTTCTTCTTTTATTCTCTAGCAATGGCAAGTCGGCAGGTGGACATCGCTACTCAAGGGTGGTTCATTGGTCTTATGTGTGCTGTTGCTCTTCTGATCTTGATTTTACTGATTGTTTGCTTCATAAGAAGGAATAAGGGTGGCAAATATCCAGGTATGATATATAACAGAGTAAAAATCGTCTACTGGTAATCAATTAAGAGAGATCTCAGGTTTTCTGGAGAATTTACATTTAACTGCTGATTTCCATTTACATTGTGCATGCGGTAAATCAGTCTTATCATTTGGTAGGCTTGTCATGAGCAATCTACCTATTGGTAGAAAACCTCAATCCATTTAAGCATACGAAAAGTATCTCCTTCATTCCTGGAGGGTCATATTACTACATTACCTCTCCAGAGAGATTGGAGCTTTGATTGAGATACTTGGTCCTCCCCCCACCACTTTCTGAAGTGTAGTCCAGATGGTTTTAACCCACTAAAATGAGCTGAGTTAGAATTTAATTGGTCAGAAAGTGTGGAAACATATACCAGATCATAGATGCCATGTTACATTAATGTACTGGGAATGCATTTCACAGTACAAATCCCTTCATACATTATTTTGTTTCAAATACGTTACCCTCCTCAGAAGCTGTGTTGTCTTCAGCCTCTGCATTTTTGCAGCCAAATTTGCAGTTACCATCCTTCAGTTAGGCTGTTTTTTCTTCTGTTAGTTTTTCTTTATCAGAGTTTTTCTTTTTAGGGTATTTTTTATTATTACACCTAGGAACAGCCAAGTATATTTTATCATTTGTAATTAAAATTGGAACTATACAACATACATCTTCTATCAAAACTCTGATTCCTCTAGGGCTACATATTATAAAAGGCATATATGTGTGTATGTATATATACATATATGTGTCTTATATTCTGTCTTTCCCCAGCCATCAATTGCTAAGTTTCAAGTAAAATCTTGATTTCAGGAAAAAATGCTGGTCTGTATTACAGACTCCAAAGGTTTGGAAATGGTATAAATATCCAGTCTCTGGAATGCTTATGTAAAGTCAACTCAAACTTCTTGAAGTTCGTATTGTTGATTTGGACATGAAAAAGATGGCTGCACTTACAAAAGTACAAAAAAACCCAATTCATACTCTGCTTTACTTTCTTCTGCTTGTTTTGACCAGTGCACTTCTGAAAACTAGTGTCAGTGAACACTTAAAACGTTTCCTCTTGATAGGCAAATCTTTTGTACCTGAACTTACCATAGCAGATTGTTTTTATAAGAAGATAAAAATCACCTTGTTAAGTACAGGAATCCTACTCTGCTCAATTTAATGGTTTCATTCTTTTATGGACAGAGCAAAGATTTGTAGTGACAGCAAAAATTAATTAAAAGAAGCTTCTATCCCAACTGCCTATGCCCATGGAGAAAAGACAGATGATCAGGGAATACAGTGTTACGTACAAGTTGAATGACAAGCTGAGACATCAGCTTAGATTTTTTCCTAATGTTTGGAATATTTTTAAAGAGAAAATGAGATTACAGAGGATATAGAAAAGTGACTCTTAGTGGAGAAAAGAGAAGGAAAATTAGGAGGATGAAACAAGTAAAGTGATGAAGCTGAAAAGACTACGGAGGACTTGGAGTGAGCCACCATCTAGAAGAGGAAAAGCATAGAAGGCAGTTTGATGCTAAGATTGTCATTACTTTGTGGAGATCCCTCCTATGCCCTTTTTTTCTCTGCTTCTGCAGAATTACTAGATGTAAGGTATTAATTTATTTATGCACACACATATGTAAAGGTAGACCTTGACTGTATGCAAGATTTTCAGACTCAGTACGTACTCTTGTTTATAGCAGCGACTGTAGAGCTAATTGTATTTCTTGTGTCATCACAAATGTACTGTTCCACAGATAGTGGCAAATGCAAAGCACAAAGTTATTAACTCTTTTTCCTCGTAATTTTAGCATGTCATCTTGAGATTGCCTGTGGTTTGAAAAAAGTAACAAATTTTTTCAGTATGAAGTTATAGCAGACAGATACATTTCAAGGTGTTATGCATTGTTGTAATTATAAACTTAGAAAATGCAGTCAGGAATGATTCATATCATTTTAAATAACAGCATATAAACTAATGATTTACAAATTAAATGTGGAAATTACCAGAGTAAAAGATAAGAGATTGAATATTATATTATATAATTGTATTTGCTAAACAAGGGAAAGATTTGAGTAGTAGCGAGAAAAACAGAAATGAAAAGGCAAAGGGAAGAACTGTAAAGATAATTCTTGAAGTCAGTATATTATTTTACTCTGTCAACGATCTTAAAGTAATATATGTCTTCTATAAACATCTGTCTTCTTAAGTATTAGTGGATTTCTGTGTCAAAGGACAAAGTGCTATTATTTTTATAGGGAAAAGTTACATGCATGGATTTATTCCTACCGGTGAATGATGACTAGACCTATAACAAGGATGTGCAAGAGCTACAATTGTGTTAAATTTAGGTTCCAGTGTAGGTGGTTTTTCTTTGCTTTTGATCATGGTATAGAACAGAAGAAAGTAACAGACCATGCCTATTTTTTCCAATATTAAGAATTCTTAAAATACTATTTGAAATTCTCCGGAGTCTTAGTGCATGAAAAGAAAGCACAAAGTGTACAAAATGACAGTGAACACAAGTGAATCTGATTCAGTTTTATCAATCAGTAGGAGAGGGATATCAAGAGGGAATATGGAGCATGTATAAGTAAAACTAAATTATTCAGATTTCAATAAATAATAGCTCTATTAATAACATAAGTAAAGAAAGTATTTTGTAAGATTTTTAACAAAACTTTCTCCTTAGTGCTAGAAATGAAAGGAAGAAAAGTTTTACTAACGCAGAATGACATACAGTATTTTGCACTTGAATGAAAATAAAATTCTATAACTAATTAATAGAATTTTCCTTCAGAAGCAAAAATGTAACAGCCTGAGGCTCCAGTTAAAAAAATTATTTTTATTCAAACCACATTCCTGCCAAACGTGATCAGTTTGAGAAATTAAGGTCTTAAGGTTTCTTGTCTTGCAGTTTCATGATAAAAATTACTATTTCAAATATTTTAGTGAAGGAAAAGGAGGACGCACATGCTGATCCAGAAATACAACCTATGAAGGAAGATGATGGAACATTTGGTGAATACAGGTGAGCAACTGATGTGGTTTGTCATGTTCGCTGTTCATATCACACATGTAATGTATATAATATCACACTTATTAATTCAAAACTAACTTTTTTCCATGTTGACAAAGATTCTGTATCCAGTGTTGTATAGAACTATAGATAGCATTTCAACTGCGCCATTAGAAAAAAAATTAAACACCCAAGCTTAGAATAAGCCATTCACTAATGCAAGGTGAAATCCAGATTCAAACACAGTTGTCTCAAAGTGAGGAATCTGCATTTACAAACCTGTCTTTCAGGTAGATAAAATACCAGATACAGTGTCCTTTCAGTTAAGGAACATTTAGCATTTTGGTTTTTGAAAAAAAACTGAAACCTGATAAAGGCAATCTTGTGTTACATCGACTGGAAAATAACTGCATTTAAAATGGCTGCCAGTACTAACACCTAATCCAATAACAAGGAAGTCATGTTATACACAGAGGGGAAGGAATGTCCTACAAGAAAAAACAAATCTCCCTTTCATGTATTTCAGTACGAGATACATAACAAGCAGCTTCAAAGCATGCAGCGTAGCTCTTACTCCTGACTCTTTTCCTTTATTGTAAATGACTTGCTGAATCTCCTGGCATCATAAAAAGCATGCCATGGCAAGTCTGTTCCTATAACAGTTATGAGCATAGCATAGTAAATAAGCAACATTTAATCTGTTTGGTTTTGATTAGTACAGGAAATAATGTTATTATTTTCTAAATATGCCAAAACCATTATATTTTACATAGGTTTTGTAACAGACTTTATAGTGTGTTCCTGTGTCAAAAGCATTGTAAAAGCCCTTTATTGTTTTGAAGATGTGACATTTACAGATGTACGTAGCAAAATCAGTTTTTGCAAGAAGGATCTACTTTGTTGCCATAGCTTCTTCGTATAAGGGAAATGTGCATCTTGATCTGACTGGAATAGATTTACAGTTCTGAATACCAAAGAGCAGCTTCTTTTTATTCTTTCTTGATTTTAAAATCAAGGAAAGGATTTTTAAAAGGTTAATGAGTTCAGAATAGTACTTTATTACAGTATTAAGTGCCTATGGATTAATTAAATCCAGCTGATAGAAAGGGAAGTGTGAAGCAGTGTTTGGAAGCAGAGGTAAATAAGTACTGTCTAAGTTTTCCAAGCAGTCCAGTTTGCATTCTCCTTTACTGCTCCTCTGTTTTTCAGTACTTGGAACTCTCAGCAGCAGAAACTGACCTTCATACAGAATTGTACAAATGATATGACCTCGATACATGTTTTCTCAGGCCTAGAATAAGACTATTCAAGTCTGCTTTCATGTGTGATCTGTAGGAAGATTTGAATTTATGTCTCCATATTGAAGCGGCTTGAGTTATTCTATGGAATCATCTAGTGCTTTATTAAATTATTTTAGAATGCATTTATCCACCTCATGTCTGGTGAATATGGACAGATGCATGTCAAGCTTTCAGACTTGTTCACATGAAAGAGCTCATCCTATTTACCATGGAAAAACTCCTTTCTAAAATGTATTTCTGTGTAATTAGTCAATATTGGGCTTTCCTCTTTTTTCCTTAGAGACAGGGCAGCAGCAGCAACCAGTCAGATTACAGAAGATATCTTGGCACCCTCTCTGCAGCCCAGCATCACTGCAGTCACTCAGTTCCCAGTTTGTCTGCCTCACATGGCACTGGTCATGATGCAGTGCTTCTTTGAGGAAAAAGGGTATAGGGTTTCCTTTGGAAAAAAAAAAAAAAAAAAGTAATTTTTGAAAGGTCTAGGAATTCGAGTATTTTGAACTTTTTTCATCACTTCAGGTCCATGTCTGCTTGGACAGGAAAGAAAATGGACAAGGAAAAGAAAAGAAAAGGTAGCTGTGCCAATTCTCCTGAAGCAGACCCTGTCTTTCCCAAGGCAAAGTCTGTGAGATCTGACAGATCCAACTTCTTCAGAAGGTCAGGGGATCAATACTCCAGCACCAGATCAGAGACCTCCTACACCAGGAGGAGGGCTAGGGAGTCGTCAGAGCTTACAAGGGTTAGTTCTGTCTCTGCTTCCCTCTGCCGAGAGGAGAAGAGATCAGACGAATGGAAGTACAGGCATGGCTCTAGACATCATGCTTCTGAGCAACAGATAATGGGGTCGGAGGAGGGCTCAGATTCTCAGGCAGGACAGCCATCCCCTTTCCAGCAACCCCTCAGCTCCAGCTCAATTCATGGCTCACTGGCAAGGCAGCATTCTTCTCTCCAGCACTGGTTCAGCCAGACCCCAGACTACAGCTCAGATTCAGAAGACACTCAGAGTTCCTACCACAGGAAGGTAAGACCTTCTACTACTACTCACTTCTCTGAATCTGAAAAGAATTCATTAATGAAATCTGTAATTTTGCCTGAGCTAGCTACTGTCTTAAAAGATGCTTTGACAGCAGCCAGACAAAGTATAACTTCTGTGGCACAGGCTAGGGCCCATTCAGTAAAGCATCCCAGGGTACCAATTACAGAAGTTCCAGTGGTTCCTCTAGAAGCAACTGGGAGCAGTTCCCAAAATTTTGAGTCTGACCACATGGACAGTTTAAAAGATCAGACTCCTGGGAAGGAGAAATCTGAGACTGACAAGACCTTGGAGGTTGAGTCATCCCCTGAAGATGGGGAGGTGTCATCTGAGTCCCCTACAGAAGACCAAGAAGGACCAGATCTTCTGCGTAAGTTTGACATGGAGAATCAGAAGTATCTGTTCAAGCACATAAAGAGAGTGTTGATGCTAAAGTCTTCAAAATCTGAATGTGCTTCAGAAGAACTGCCTATCCCTTCTGAAGAAGGCAAGGTAGATAATGCACTTCCTATCCATTCCGCAGTGGAAGATCTTGTCTGTAGGATTTGGGGTAATCCTGAGGCAAAGCATGAAGCCCCGGCAGTCCTACACAAGCTCTATCCTCTTCCAGTGGATAAAGCTGCTTTGTGGGGGACCTTGCCTCAGGTAGACAGGGCATTGGTTAGTGGTGATTCTGTACTCTCAGTGCCTGCTAATATGGATGCTCTCCCTAAAGATCCTACTGATAGAAAGGTTGAGGAAGCAATCAAAAGATCTTTCAAGCTAGTTGCAGCCCAGCTTGGAGTATCTATCTACTGCACTTATGCTTCTAGAGCATTAGTAATATGGTTGCAGGAGGAGCGAGCCAGATTCAGAAAGCAATGGGTCCCATCTGGTGCCATGCAGAGGAAACGGAGGCTGTGTAAAATTGCAGCTAATTTTATCCATGATGCAGCTGAGGATTCTCTGAGGCTCACTGTTAAAAACATGGCATGCCTCACTGTAGCCTGGAGAGCTATATGGCTACGTCCTTGGACCTCATCACTAGATCTAACATGTAAACTGCTGTCTTTACCATACACAGGCGGCAAGCTATTTGGTGAATCTTTGGTTCAGATCATGAAGGATTTCTCAGAACACAAACACTCCTTACGTCAGCTGAAAAAAAAGAGCTCTGTTGGAAGCTCTTCATTTTCTTATCCTCACAAGTGCCTCAGCTCCTTCCGTTCTCCTCCAAAGTTTAAAGGAGGGAAGGGAAAGTATAAGGTCTCACAATCGTTTCATGCCAAGTACGAAAGGACATCTCACTTTCAGAGAGAGACCAGACCATCAAGAGGAACTTTCTAAGAACGCAGACTTGCTTCCTCCTTTCTCAGGAACTGGGAAGAGTGAAAGCCTTGGACATTTATACTGAATAGACTTCAATATTTCTGGACAAGTAAGCCCAATGCTTAGAAAATCAGTTGTTTAAAAATAAGATTTAAATTATTAAATTACTTTAATCTTAATGACTAATTAAAATCTTCTAGAGAAGTTACAGCTCTCGGTTTTAGGGGAGTTTTTTGTCACATTCAATTTCTAGGCTTCCCAGTATTCTTGGGATGGCTTGTACTTGTTTGAAGTTTTGCACTCTTCAACTTCCTCTAAGAGCATACTTTCTGCAGAACCTGGCAACATTACATTTTCCTGCCATATCTATCTAACGAAGGAAGTATATGCCTTAGGAAGCACAGGGGTTGCAGGAACCACAGAATGACCACCGGGTACGCTATGTTCCTGTGACCAGAGGCATACCTGCACCTTTACGTAATAAGAGAAAACTGCCTCTGGAGCAAACCAATCGTGCTACAATCACAGTGGTTTCCTCAGTCATAGAAGACTGGGACAGTAAATTGTGGACAGTCAATGCTTACATCAAGAAACTACAAGAAATAACAAGAAGTACCACAAATTTATGTTTATTTAAATTCAAAGTAAAGACTATCTAGAGCTCCTGTTCAAGTCAGTGTAGGGGTATGAATCAGCCTAAATTTCCATCCTGGGCCCTAAATCAAGGGAAATGAAGAAGTTATGGCATCTACAGACCTGTGGGTTCATGGGTTTCTTAGTTAATTTCACAAGAAGTAGGAAAGTGGAGCATCTCATTGCAGTCTGCAAAATGTTCTTAGGAAGATCAAACAAGACAAAGCAACTACAGTAGTAGGACTGCTAGTGTGGTAACGCAGGATGTTTGCACGTTTTGTTGAATTGTTTTACCTCTTTTCTTCAACATTTTGACACACACAATATTTTTCCTAGAAATTTTTGGATATGCTATGAGAGACTTTCCGGAATTGGTTGGTGAAGAGTTCTGAGATTGCTAGATAATAGGTTACTTTTCCTTCTTGTTCTGGGTTGATTAACAATGAGAATATAGTTTGTAACTACAGTATTTTTTTTTTTTTCTTTCGTAGTTACTCAAGTTTTCTGGCAGCTTAGGGTGTTTACAGGGGGACCTAGCAATGATTTGTGCCTCAGCACCATAATTCTAAGCTTGGTCGCTTCTAGTGCAAGAAATGATGTCAATGGACTGCCTGCAGAATTCTTGTCTCTGAATAGTCCAATTGGATTTGGCAGTCATCTTATCATGTCCTCATTTACACACATGTGCGTTCTTTGGTGGTTCTTATTTTTATTCTTGAACATCTGTGTCACTGCTTTTTAAATCAGTGCTTTGATTTCCCTTTGTATAATTTTCCACCAGCAATAGCAAAGGTGGAAAGTTGGTTGAATTTCTGTCAAGCGGATTTTTCTTTAAAATTTTCACAAGGAGGAAGTCAGGTTCTCTGACTAACAACAGTTTTTTCAACCCATTGCCATTTAAAGCCAGAGCTTAATCTCCCTGTTTTTCTGCTTCTGCCAGGATCGAAGGTTGAGTGTTACAGAGATGCTAAAGAAAAACCACTCAGAAAACTAATACACATGTGCTTACGTCTTAGCCAGATTAGGAGTAGTAAAATGTTTTGAAGCCTGGTTTGATACAGGTGCATAAGTGCATAGGGAAAGCAGTTTTCATCTGCACAGTCCTATAAATTTAGGAACATGAGCAGAAACCTGTTAGGAATTGGGACGGAGGTTCTCCTGGAGCGTGCAGGGAGCCATAACGTAAGGTATTTCTGTGGCTTATACTTAAACGTTTCTGGGCTGTTGACCTGAGGGCACAGAAAAAGGAATTTACTGACAACATCTTCTGCATCCTCATTCTGCATCCAGTAGCCCAGAATGCTTTACCCATTTGTTTGTTTTGTGTTGCCTTTCCTCTGACAGTTGTGTTATAAGGAAAAGTAGTATATTGCTAACCATATATTGAGTCTTTTTGCATGTCCATGAATGTGGCAAAGTTTAGTGGGAACTAGTTGCCTGCTGGACTGCAGAGGCATCGTAAAACTGTCTTCCCCATTCTGACTGGTTGCTGCATGTACCCATATCTAAGGAAGAAAAATTGAAAAGTTGAAAGAAGAAAGGAGATTTCAAGGTACATATTTTTTTCAATAACTGATGAGCTTATGAAATGGAAGTGATTCTTTTAAAAAATAAGTTCGTACTTTGCACTTACATGTTTCTGTCACCTGCGTACTTCTTCATATCTTTTAATCATTAAATGCAACTTTGCTATGTTTTTCATTAAACTAAGAAGAAAAAGAAACATGTATTCATATATTAGCAATTGTTTATGAAAAATATTTAAATCATGCTTTTAGAGTATGCTTTAATATTTAAACACTGTTCTTACTGAAAGGGCAAGAAATGTGTGTGATACATATCAGTACTTATCAAAATGACTGGTACGTATCAGTCTTCACTGAGCAGCTTTCATCCCTAAAAAACTAGTAGTATGGAATTTATTTGTGAGACAATAAATAGTAAAAGTATCCCTAGAGTTAACTTTCATGGCTGTCTGATCTAAATATAAAATTCATACCCGTTCTCACCTCTTGTTTTGTTCCCTCCCAGTACTTAGTGTCTTACTATTAACTGTATGCATTGCATACGTGGCACATTTCAAAAACTTCTTCAGTTTTCCACTGTAATTTTAGTGAACCTAGTTTGTACTTTATTTTTCATTTCAAGGTATTACAGTAGGTTTAGTACAAAAGACACCAAGCAAAATCACAAACAAAAACTAAAATAAATTATGATCTATCCTGGTTGCATTTCTGTATAGTTTTGTGAACGACTGTAAGCAGGATTAGCAAATCTTTCAGATACTCTATCAAAATTTATGGTTTTTAACATGTTTTTACAATATAGTAGTGTATATTCTACAGCCTAAAATGTTCTGTAGCTCTGTGGGCATGCATATTCATAATGCAATTCAGTGGCATTTGCTTCTTGGCGGCAAACAGAAAATACATTCATTTCCTCAGAGCACCAGGGTCCCTTCTCTGTTTTGCAGCCCCAGGGTTACAAAAGTGCTGTCCAAAACAGTGATGTCTTCACTTTTTTGCTCTCTCTCCTGCTTGTTTTGGTTTTTATTCCTCAGTTTCTTTCCCTTCCACTCAAAACATTGTATTCATCTTATACAAGAGTCACAATCCAGTTTGATAAGGAATAAATGATACTACGGGATATTTTTCCTTTTCCTGAACAAGGAGTGGAAGGCACCCTGGGTAATCCCACATCTTTTTCTGCTGCCAGAGTCTTGGCAGAACTTCTTTCTGGACTTGTATAATGGAAAAAAGGAGAGAATCCCCAGATTCAGGGTCAATTTTTGCATCTGGTGTAACTGTTCCCTTACACCAGTGCCCACCTCTGTGCAAGTACACTCCTAGGTACATCTGCAGTTTTGTTTGGTTTTAGTTATACAGAGAGTAGAATCTGCATCCTTACTAAAATATAGAGAAATCACAGACACAGTGCAACCAATTGTGTATTTCTTCATTGTTTGGCTTATAAACAAACTTTTGTTTTCAAAAATACAAACTTGAAAACCCTAAGAGCAGAACTTCCCGCACCTAGATTTATCTACATTACAAATGAAAATAGAGCTTTATATTGGATTAAACACAAAAATGTGGATATTTTTAATACAGTGATGGTGTGTTATTTATTTACTGTATATTCCAGCCTAGTGAATTACACCGGATAGGGTCACACTCCAGAATATTTGCGCAGAGTTGCTTGACCAGTTGGAATATGGTACAAAGGCAACTTTCATTTCTTTTCATTCCTACATATTAGTGTAAGTAATTATGAAGCTACTCGTCTAAAATTAAACAGCAAACCGTATGTGCAGCGTTCTTTACTAAATGCTATTACCCATAAATCAGTAAACACTGCAGGTCATTCTTCTCTGGGAGGAGGACCTGGTCCTGCTTCAGAGGGTCTGGTCTTCATTTGGTTTGTGTGGCCTGTGCCAGTGACTCTGATGCCTTCTGATGAGGGCGATGGAGAAACTGCATGTGATTTTTAAATACTCGATTCTGTCTTCAACCCTTTTAAATATAGGGTCCTTCCCGAATGAACTCCTTCCAGTAATGTCTCTGTAATCTGCTTGTGTTTGCAGTGTTACAAACATTTGCTTTTTGCTGCTTATGCTTGACATTTTGGAGTAGCATTCTTTTAAATGCTACTGCCCTGTATGTTTAAAGTATCCGTAAGCAAAGAAGATCAATGAAATGATATTTATCCTCATGTCATGTACACAGCAATAATTAAGAACAAAGTCAAGACTGATACAGTCATGTTTAGAGTTTTTGCCTTTGTGTATTTTAAACGTTAAGGTTTTCTTATATGTTAATTAGATAGATATTCTTACCGCTTCTTTCTTGTGTATGCACGGAAGAATAAAATTTCTGGTATGCTTTTTCTGTAATTATTAGAGGTGTACTTTTAGAATGTGATAACTTGGAGTCTTCCAAAAAAGGTGATGAGATAAGGAGAAGCAGCTTGATGAAAAACTGGCGTAATGTTTTCTAGCAATAGTGAAATATTTCTCAACAGGGCATTTGTTAGCTAACAATATAATCTGTGTGGCCTTGTATGTGCTATATATATATATGGTTTCTTTGGATGTTAAAAGATATTCATTAGAAAAAAAAATAGAAAATATAATTATTGGAAGAACTAAGGTATTTGTTTTTAGGAAATACACAGTTAAAATAATTTTCTGAATATATAATCAGTTTTTAATTGGAAATGCTTTAGAGCTGCTGCTGAAATCTTCATCTTGAAACTGAAGTGCAGTGTAAAGGATTCTGAAAAGAACCCAACTACATGTATTTCATGAACTACCAGCTTACCACAGCTGCAGGTTTATTTGGGGATGCTGATGGTGCTGCAGCTTTTCCACTGACAAGGGAAACACCACAATACTCTGCTGGAGGGATCTCTCCTCCCTGCCTCTTTCCTTTCCTTTTTCTGTTGTCCTCCAACTCACCATCATCATCTTAACAGTTATGGATTAGGATAAGGTGATAAGTAATGAAAAAAACTAATCATGGTCTTAACTGCTCAACTGTAGCTACCTTAAGATTAATTGTTGCTTTACCTGTATACAGTAAATGTTTTAGCGATTTTAAGAGCAAATTATTATTGATAAAATACTGATCACTATCAGGATATGGACTTTGCTTTTCTTCTTAGGCTATTTTCATTTGTTTCTTCTGCACCCTTTTAATGGAATATGTAGGTCTCTTGAAAGGTAAGGTTGAAAATTGCAAGTCTGGCCTGCATTATGTAACAAATTATTTGAAATGCAGTACTTTTATTTTCTTTATACTAGTAAAGAAAATCAGTATATTTCATTTAACCAGATTCATTCTTCATTCATGTTCAAGGAGTCAAAGAAATTAAGAAGTTTAACAGACTAACTTCACAGCACATCATAAGCTTGTTACTTTGGAGAACAAATAAATTATTTTTTTTTATAACTTTACAACCCACTTTTTAATGCTTGCAGTTGCATCTAAATTGCTTCCAAGCGAAGGGCACAAGTCTTATCATTGAAAAGTCATGCACGATGGGGGGAAAAAAAGAAAAAAAGAAAAAAAAAAAAAAGAAAGCACAACCCCCTCTCCCTCCACGGAAGACATTCTCTGTTTAAACCATTCCTATACCATGTATTCATGTCAACTGCATCATATTGATCTGTCCCTACAATGTGATGTGGGTTTACTAAAGGATTATAGGGCTGCACACATGCTTTTTGTAAACTCTGCATGCATGGCTGATTTTGTCTTCATATATAATACATCAGTTAATTGCGTTTGTTTGTTTGTTTGTGTCTCCAGTGATGCAGAGGACCATAAACCTCTAAAAAAAGGAAGCCGGACGCCTTCAGACAGAACTGTGAAAAAAGAAGACAGTGACGATAGTTTAGTTGACTATGGAGAAGGTGTAAATGGTCAGTTCAATGAGGATGGCTCCTTTATTGGACAATATAGTGGTAAAAAAGAGAAAGAACCTGCCGAAGGAAATGAAAGCTCTGAGGCTCCTTCTCCTGTAAATGCCATGAATTCATTTGTGTAACCACAGAACTCGATCCCCTTGTATCTTCAGTTTGTTTAAAGCACTTGTACATCCTCCTTCTCATACTATGAACATGCAGGTAACGGAGCTCCTCACCGCAAGATGTTTATGCTATGAGAACATGCAGGTCAATACAGTTATACAGCATAACGACACGTTAAGTGGTATGTTAGTATGAGTCAAAATACAAATCCAAATCTTGTTCAAAACTTGGGTATTTTTACTTTTTTAGAAGGAACTGACACAAACAATAACATCGACTTATAATTTTGTTTCCTGTTGAAAATACGGTATGATGCATGGAAAAAAAAAAAAGCTACACAATTCACAGATAATCTCGTGTACACTATAAAAACATGGTTTGACAATTTGTTATGCAGTCCTCAGCTGAATCCCTGGATATGAATTCCGTTTTCATTGTCGGAGTGTTATAGTAGTATTATATAGAACTTCAATGTCTTTGTGGACATTGTTGTGAAATTGGTGACTTAATGTCTAGCTATCATATGTCTTTTTGCAAGACAGTTAGGAACAGTATGTACAGTATATAATTGCTAAATGATTTAAGTATGACACTTGCATTTGCTGATGCTTAATGAGACCCTATTATCTGCTCTTTGCTCCTATTACTTTATAGCCTTTTTAATCTATCAAGTATTACAGCAGTACAGTGTTCTATTTTTACATCAAAACACATTGGATTGATTTTAGGGCATAAAGGATACGCATTGCAATGCATTTTGGAATTTGTACAGTCACTGAAAGAAAAACTTTAAAATAAGAGAAAATATTCCAGAAAACACAGGGCAAAATACATTCAGTGCCTTTATACAATATGCATTCCATAATGCGCTGTACTACTCAATCAGTCGGTGCAGTAAACTGTGATTAGCGGACTACTGTCATTGCCAAATAAAATGCAAATGTGAAGGGAAAAAACGTGTTATGAAACTGTTGTGCTAAAAATGGAAGGTTTTAAATATTTTAAATTACGCAAAGAAGAGTATGATTTTTCTTTTTCCTTTAAAAATAAAATAAATGCTTTCTAGACAGTTAGAGCACAACATGTTTTGATGGCCTTAGAAGATTTAAAAAAACAAAAACAAAACACAACCAGAATTAAATTATTGACTAACACAGCAAGGTCTAAGCTCTTGTAAAATAAATTGTTAAAAAACCAAACCAGCCGACTACACCAGCGAGAGTGCATTTCCCTCTGTGTCCCGGCCTGATCGGTGTGGCAGCTTCGTAATTATCTACGCCCTGAAGCAGTGGGGGGGTTACCGCTCGGAACCACAGAATTCGATCTGACAAGTGCTAATACGGTTTAGTGGTAAAGGATTACCATTATCGGTTACGAAATTATTTTCTCGCATACTATATCAATCAAATGTTTACCTCCAAATATAAATTTTTATAACAACCTATGGTTGAAGGAATGCTCAGTTTCATTTGCCAATAAATTGGTTTTTCATAACTTGCATCAAGTTTAATTTTAAGTAAGCTTTTTATATGTAGATATTTTGTTGAATTTGTAAATACACTTAAAGCGTAGCTGCTATATGCTTCTAGGTGTTACAGACAAATAAAACAAGAAAGCTTATGTTGTACTGTGTAAGAAGTACTATAGCCAATGGTATGCATGGTATCTTAAAGCATCTACTTAATATTTTTTTTCTTTTGTTTTTTTTTTTTTTTTTTTTTGCTGTGAAGACGAAGTAGTGAACTGTTCTGCTTATTTACTGCAGATTCCTCATGGAACCATTCAGAGCTTTTGCCAGTGCGTTGCATTAGACCGTAGTACAGCTCGCAGCTTTCATGTATATATTGTAGGTAAAGCACAACGGAAGCAATCACAGATGTAAGCTAGCTGTAATAAGCTTCTTCCGCACCTTTGAGCTTTCCATTGATAGGTTTTCTTAACGGGAACGGAAATAAGACAGGAATTCTACGAAACATTGACTACAAAGCACAAAGAGAACTTTTCTTAATAAGATTTGCCAATGGTTTTGGTAAAAGAGAAATATGATTTTACTCTTATTTAATTGTAGATGCTGAATTATCTGTGCATGTGGGGGTAAACATACAGGCTCACTTCTGTAATAGTGCAACAGATTTTGTATTAAAAATAAATGTGGTTTTAAAATTTCACTGTTTGTTCTGTTTACACTAGCACTAAAAATCACATCTGATTCACCGCGTAACTGAGAGTTCAAAGTGGGAAAAAAGCGTGAAACAACTCTGGCAGAGGTTCCCATGGTGTTACGGGACTTCATGTACTGCAACCAAATTGTTTAGGGGAAGTTGCATATCTTTATGTGCTACCATTTGAAAAAAATGTGAATTTGACTATTTCCTGTTGAAATCTGCTATTTACATGTTACTTCCGTGGATGCTTTATTTAGTCATACTTCTGCAAGGAAAAAAAAAATGAAAGTGTCGTGTTCCATACCTGCAAGAGTGAGTAAGAGGAAATAAGAATGTTTATTCAAAATTAAGAGCCCTCAGGTAGGATCCCAGATCAGGATTTTGTGTCCTATATAAATTATCTGACATACATACAAAATTCTGGGCCCTTGTTTTAAACGCTACATGAAGTGAGGGAATTTTAAATAACATCGTTTACAGTACGCAAAATCCATTGCAATGCTCTTTTCATATCTTGTCTATTCTGTGTGTGAATGGGAACAGACTGGGCAGGAGGGCAGCTGCTCCGCAGAGAAGACTGCAGGAGAGCCGCGGATCCCAAGAGATACACATGCTTCGGGAGATACATCAGGAAGCTGGTGTTTGGCCTTGATGCTCGGAAGAGAGATTTTATCACCGAGTCAGAAGCCATTCTGTCAGCCCTCCGAGCCGCCTATGCATAGTTGGAAACCCCTGGCTATTCCGGCTTCTGACATCTGCACAGTCTCAGTTCTGGCACCTTCAGATACTGGGCTGCCTTTTTTTTTCTGTACAGGTATCTGTTGATTTTTCCAGCAATATGCGTTGACTGGGAGATATGAAATACAGCTGTTTTCTGTTTTGATTAAAGAATAATTCCGGGAAAGAGGGGTCCGAGTTCCCTAGGCTTTGTTGGGACAAAAGATTGCATACGATAACCATTTTTGGAGACACACGTACGTTCGTTGTGCATGTTCCCCAAAGTGTACTCATACGTATAGTTGCTACATTTTCCTTTTAGTGATATACCTTTGCTTTTGGTTTTATTCTCACTGGAGTGATTGTATAAATCCGGAGGGAATTAAAGAAGATACCCCAACAGTAATTTTTCTTGTAATCTTCTATTCTTGCATTGTTCCCAGGAAAATACAGTTTCCTTGTGGCTCCATGTAGCAGAGGCAAAGTGGCAGAAGATTTGGGAACCAAATTCTCTTCATATGGCCCGTTTTAAGACAGAACCTATAGAAATAATACATGAAGAAGCAGACAGTGAGGAAGTGTTTTCTTCTCTGAAAGAAGAATTAGGGAGAAAAGCAGGAAGAGGGTGACATTTCAGTAATTCCTGAAAACTAATTGTCCTTTGTTGTGTTTCTGTCCCCCTCCCTCACTCAGTCTTCCCCCTCCTACTACCTTAGGAAAGACCATTTGAGAGAGCGGGCAGAAGCGGCGACTGGTGTCACGAGAAGACGGAAATAACTGAATGTGCTACTTGTTGAAATCTGCCCCCAGATGATGCCCCCTGGGGTGCAAATAAGTCCAAGGGGCCACCATTTTTAAATTCTGGAGGGATCTCTTGCTGCTCTTTGTACACATGAAGTGAAAACGTTAGACCAAACTGTCAGGATAAATCCGTGTCAGCGGGACTTTGACAGACAGTAGACGTGATCCATCGTGACGGTGAGCAAGGAGGGACATTGCGATCCTTGTGATCTCACGACTTTTGGCGATAAAAATACAGGCAAAAATCCTTCCTGTACTCGCGTGTAGGTGAGCAGATAACAAATTCAGATCATTTTTAATGACTGAAAGATGGATCTTTCAGTTGGGGTTGGAGAAGTTTGCCCAACTGTGAATTTGGCAGCACTGGCTTTGTCCCCCCGGGAAAGTCCCGCGGGGTAAAATTGAAGCCAGCTTGTGAGTAATGGGTTTGCATATGTCACAGGTTGGAGAGTCGGGCAGGGCAGGAGATGGCTCCTGTCACTGGGACCCGGCCAGCCTTTCGTCCTGCTTTCCCTTACCCTGAGGCGCTCGGCTAAAATAAAGAAGTTTAGAAGACAGCATGGCTCCCCTGTCAGCTGAAAAAAAAACAACCATGGCATCATGTCAAAATCTAAGCCACGGCTGTAAACTGGATTTAATTCTACCTGGCTTTCTATTGTGTTTTGGATAGAAGTGAAGAGGAGGAAAAATGCCCCAGTCCCCAGCCTGCCATGGTGTACAAACTTGCGTGTCCAGGAAATGGGGGAAGTTTAGACAGTCTAATTCTGATGCCTAACTTCTTAAAAATTGCTAGGTCTCCTGTTGCATTAAGGAATGAACTACATTTACCTCTGATAATAAACTAGACTTGATACGTGTCTTCTGGAGGATGCTGCCCTATTTCCCCGTCCATGGGCCTCTGAAGAGCGAGGCTTTCATCTTGAGACCCAGCATCATCCCCTGACAGTGATCGCAGCCCACGCCGTGCAGTGCTCTGCCTTGTGTTTGCAGAGATCTAGGGGGCTTCAAGACATCATAGGACTACGGGGACAAATTAAGTTCTGTCATGGCAGCATTCAGAATATATTCCAAGTAGATGGTCTGCAGGATGTGTGCTGAAGGGAGGGAGACCTTACGGGCACGCCAGCACGAAAAGTTTGCCTGTGCGGCACTGTAAGGAGAAGAGGAAGCGAAAATGAAACTGTTGGGACAGAGAAATGAAAGAACAGAGGTATAATATTTGAGGTTTCCTTTAAAGATTTGAGAAACAGCGATTAAGGTAGCTGGCCTGAAGGGGAGAGGCGGAGAGCAGGCAAAGGTGCTTCACCCCAGGGGAGGCAGCAGGAGCCCTTGCCAGGCCAGAGCAGCACAACGCGCCTGGGGCAGAGCAGGCTCTCCCTTGTTGACAAACAGCGTGTAACGGAGTGACAGTACTTCATTCTCCTTCCAGGGAATTTTATTTTTTGTTGGGTTTGTGGGGTTTTTTTATCTATCCGGCTATTGTTTCAAGAGACCTACAAGGACTTACTGATCTTTGGGGCTCCTGTCAAACTTAATTGAAAATTGCCGATAAGTTTGCGGGTTTGGGGGAGGGGAAGTACTCGGACAGATGGACGAACAAACACACGAGGCAATCTCTTTAATTTCCTTACTTTTGGAAGCAAGTTAAAACTGTCGCCTGGGAAGCAGCTGCTTTCTGTAAGTACAGGGCAAGGCCAGCTGAAGTGACCCTTTTAGTTCTGCTTGGGAGTTTGACCACTGTTGTTCCAATAATTTGAGGGAAGTTGTCGTTTTCCAAGCTGTTGAGATAAGGAAGATACAAGGGAGCCACACAAACTCTTTAGTAAACCAAAACCCTATAGAATGAGGACTCCAAACCTGGAAAATACCGAAATCAATGCTTTTGAAGAGCTTCTTCAGGAAAAAAAAAAAAAAAAAAAAAAAAAAAAAAAAAAAAAAAGCTAATTGAGA
Source organism: Chroicocephalus ridibundus (assembly GCF_963924245.1). Lineage (NCBI taxonomy): Eukaryota > Metazoa > Chordata > Aves > Charadriiformes > Laridae > Chroicocephalus > Chroicocephalus ridibundus. Next base: position 189,038,201 of record NC_086284.1, on the reverse strand, counting down.
CAGTTTCTGGCCATGTCAGAGGACGGATAAATGGAAAAAAAAGCTGACACGGACTCAGATAGTTTGATTTCCAGTAAAGAAGGGAAAAGTGGCCTTTGCTAGGCCATCGGATGGTCTCTAGACACAGCCACCACATGAGGAAGCACCGGAAAACTGCCTACCAGCTTTAATTTTGTGGTGGTCCAGAAGCCACGGTTTTTAGGTGTCATAATATAATTTGAACAATTGGTGAGCCAATTAGCCAGCAAGAACTTTTATTTAGCTGAGATGATTTTTTTTTCTTCTTGGCTTTTTCCCAACCCATGCTTGGTTCCAAATTCTTGCTTGAATAAGACACCAGCCTCTGCTGCTCTATTAGAATGAGGCAATGACTATAAACTTCATCAAAATGGAAGGTTGTTTATAGTTTTCTAAAACAAACTGATTTTTTTTTTTAGTGTGAGAGGCATCCAGGTCTTTAATACTGTTCAAAACTGACAATTGACCACTAGGGGGAAGTCACAGTTGTTGGTTAGCAGAAGCCTGGGGAAAACCGCTGCTCAAAACAACGCGTCTCAGTTCACATCCCATGTGAATGCATATATATATACACACACACACAAAAACCCCCTATATGCATTTACATATATAAAATTATACATAAAATAGTGGCGAATAAGAATAAGACACAAGTTCATAACGATTTGCTTGTTTTGCAAAAAGCAATAATGCTATTTATGTAAGCAATAATATTAACGACCTTGTTCTCATTCTCCCATTTGTCATCGTGATCATAAATTACAGGGTCATTTTGGGCAGAACTGCAGCTTCAAAAGTAAATTGGTTAGGACTATGGGACAGGGGTGCTTGGTCTGAAATTCGGCAGCCAGCCCTGTCCCAAAGGCGCTCAGAAATAGCGCTTTTTGGAGCTTTTTGGAAACCAGCCGAATGTTGCCCTTGTCAGCTCCCAGATCGGCATTGGTAGATACTGTGCTTGGCAGATATAAAAAAAAAAAAATACAAGTTTTTAAAAAATGGTGTTGGTTGGTTGGTTTTAAAAAACGGTTGATTTGCAGCCAATTCGCTCACCTTTCGCCATTCACGTGAAGGCCCAGAATGGGTTCAGAAAAGGGCGATGTGGTGCCCGCGGCTGAGCGGGCGGAACTGGAGGGGACGGGTTCCCCTGAGAAGCCCCAGAGCCCAGCCTGCGCCGGGGGATTTGCAGGCCAGTAGTTCATCTCGCCCGAGGACCGCATTTGATCTGGTTTCGAATTTGTCAGGATTGCCCTTAATCTCTGTGTCAAAGAAGAAAGGCTTAAGGTCTTGACGCATGAAGTTGGGAATCGCTGTCGCGCAGCAGATTGCGCCCTGGCGGGACGGGCGCCGCAGCTCAGCCGGCGCCTGCTCTGCCTCTCCCCGGCTCCCACACTCCTCAAATCCCTCCTTTTAAAGGGTGTCCAGGGCGGTGGCCACTGTTAACCCTGTTGATCAGGACAGGCAACGCGTAGCACATTTTCAATATCTCACCACCGGAAGCCCCGTTGGTTTGAAATAAGATGAAGAAATGCTGAATTCATTTGCGTTGTCAGAGAGCATCATCTTCAGAGGGACTCTGCCTGCAGGAACCATCTCAGCACATCAGGGCCCGCTCATGTGAGGAGGACGGAGGCTCTGCCCTTCGGGATTAGCATCACATCATCCCTGCTGCGGCAAAAAGAGGTGGAAGGGGAAGACTTCTGCAGGGTGCGCACGGCTTTGTAGCAGGAGACTTGTTGCATGGATTGAAGCAACAGAATAAAATAAGAGTCTAAGGTGTTAGGAAAATAATAAAAGTTTTCAAAACACCGCTATAAAAAGATCATCATCTGTCAGCATCATACAAATCCTCAGCACAAGAAGGACGTGGACCTGTTGGAGCAGGTCCAGAGGAGGGCCACAAAGATGGTCGTAGGGCTGGAGCACCTCTGCTATGAGGACAGGCTGAGAGAGTTGGGGTTGTTCAGCCTGGAGAAGAGAAGGCTCCAGGGAGACCTTAGAGCCCCTTCCAGTACCTGAAGGGGGCCTACAGGAAAGATGGGGAGGGACTTTTTACAAGGGCATGTAGCGGTAGGACGAGGGGTAATGGCTTCAGACTGGAAGAGAGAAGATTTATATTAGATATCAGGAAGAAATTTTTCACTCTGAGGGTGGTGAGGCACTGGAACAGGTTGCCCAGGGAAGCTGTGGATGCCCCATCCCTGGAAGTGTTCAAGGCCAGGCTGGATGGGGCTTTGAGCAGCCTGGTCTAGTGGGAGGTGTCCCTGCCCATGGCAGGGGGGTTGGAACTAGAAGATCTTTAAGGTCCCTTCCAACCCAAACCATTCTATGACTGTATGCCGTAGGTACAAGATGTTTGAAGTTAGAGGTGGGAATGCAGCCACACGTTAATGATTAACAACAAAGAAAATTTGGCAAATTGTTTCTTTTTGCTGGTGGTGAGAGCAGAGATGCTGAAAACTGGAACCCGGGACAGATGTTTCAGATGGAGCAGGCGGTCACCGCCCTGCCAGAGCCACTGAAGCTGCCTTCATTTACAGCAGCTGAGACTTCTGCTTGTGGCATTTTAGGCAGGTCTTCGGGCAGAGGTTTGCATAATTAATATTATTTTACTGAATAACTGTCTAATAGAGTGTCAGGGTTTCTCCGCTAATGACAGCAGCCTCCAGCGGGGACATCACAGCCACCGCCAGTTTATGTGCTGGAGACAGACACATGGCAGAACCACAGTCTTTTTTTTTTTTCCAGATCATGTATTTCAGACTGCAACTGAAAAACATTCCACTACAAATATTGGAAAAGCAAAACACTGTATTTTGGTGAGATTTTTACCCATCGGTTCACTAAAGATTTGTAATAATAAAAATAACGTGAAAGGACCATTGCAGAGGCATAGTCCATGTTCTTAAGAGGCCCACCCTCAAAGCATACCTTTTAATTCCACACACAAAAGCTTGGGGAGAATCATTGCGACATCCTTCTTAATTGCAGATAAAATTTTCAATTTTTAATGGCTGGAATTTGATGTTCCATGTAAAAGATAACAGAAGAAACAAGATGAATTTGCTTGTGACTCACCCTAAGCTTGTCTGCAGGTTTGGTTCTGGTTTTGGTTGCCTGTCAGGCATTTATTTTTTTTAATGCATCTAGTAGGATAGGTTTCAAAAGTAATTTACATCCATTCGTCACTGGATGATGAGGTTTTCAGTAAGATGTTCAGAGGAAAATTGCTGTATACCGGAAGACTACGTCTGTCAAAAATCAGATATGACAATCAGTGCAGCCTAGTCCTGCATTTCACAGTAGTCTTTCACAGTAACTTATATTTTAATTTCAAATAGGCTTTCCGTGTGAGCCTGGAACCGATGTAAAAATACACAGGTATCGACTCTGAAAAGGTCAACTACTTCAGTTGACAAAATAAAAGCTAATGTATGAAACATATGGATTGCTCTAGTTTCGGGGTGTGAGTGGATTCTATTGAAGATGATGTAAAGTGAAATCTATAGGAGCAGAAATGGTAGCCTTGATAGAAGTTTTGTCATTATTTTATGTCTCGGTCTCACATCAAGAGCTGTGTTTCCTCTTCCCCGTGCGCAGCCTTGAGGAACCAGCCCCGCTCTGAGGCTCCCAGGCCCTGCAGGGCCCTTGGCAGCGGTGAGGTCTCACCCAGCACCGAATCCCACCACCTCTCCACAGAGGGAGCGTTACCAGGCAAGAAGGTCACTAAAGGAAGGTTAACGCTTGAAGGACATTTGGTTTTCCACCCCTTCAAAGTGCTGGGTGAATCTCTTGAGCATGCACTGGAAACGGTTCCTAAAAACAAGGCCACTGCAGCCACCTGATTTAACTTTGTCTTAACAAATGTTTCATCGCATGTTTTGAATAATTGGATACCTTTATAAAGAACTGAGTCATCTGGAGTTATTTCCACAAAGAGGTGAAGGAATGGAGAATAAACCAAGACTCCGCACACCTTTTACTGAGGCCAGCAAATACAAGTAGACGAGCGCGTCACTCAATAGCAGGTCAAGGACATGTGAAGACACCCAAGTCTTCACCCACCTCAGTCAGCAGCGTCAGCCCTTTTCCCTACACAGGGCAGAGATTTCCATCAGCACAGACATGACTATTTACCGAGGCTGGGAGAGACCAGTCTGCCCGCTGCCATGAGGACCCTCATCCCAGGAATGGCCCCACACAGACACTTTCGCACACTTAAACAAAGTGCTGCATTTCTTTCCAATTAATTAGTTGATGTGTTTCCTTTGCCAGCATGGGAAGAGCCTTCCCGATCAGAAAAAAGAAGGAACCAGTGTCACCCAGTGTCCAGGTCCTTCTGGGCTGGCACGATGCTGGCACTGGCAATCCAGCTTTCACCACCGCAAGAGTCCTGTCACTCTGGTGCAGGGCGAAAAAGGAGATTGCCAGGGCAGGACTTACCTAGAGCTAAACCCCTGCTGAATTACCCTTTCCCTGGAATGATTGATCAGAAGTGAACTGTGCTAGTGACAGACGAGGGTGACAGGGACAGCCGTGGCCCCATGGGTGCCTGGGCAGGGCATGCTCCGGTGGGTAGAGCCATGTGTCATTCTCAGGATCTCTGTTGCATTCCCATAGTGATTGACACCTCCAATGAGCTCTGACTTAAGTAAAAGTCAAGTCCCTAGATACGGAGCTTTTCTGTTAATTCACGTTTTTGTGTGTAATAAATGCTTGATACGGCAGCTGTCGGTAGGACAGACAATCAAACTAAGTACTGAAAACGAACCCCGGAATATATTGTGCCACCACCTGTTAGTACTCGTTACTGACCTCGTGATAAACAGACGATGATGATTTTACAGCGTGTTACGTTGTTTTGCTGTTACCTCACATGCTGGTCAACAGCCCACTGAAACAGAACTATTCTGCTCGCTTTTGGCTTTTTAAATTCTGAGAGAGACTCTTGAGACATATATGAAGGAGCAGTGATTTAGATATCAGCACGGCTTTCTTAAATTAACATTAGATTATATCGTCACCTGCAAAACACCCTTCAGAAATGAGTACACCGTTGTGTTATATGAAACAAAAAAGCACATGGGATTATTTTGTCTTAACTGCATAAAACACTCATAGAGCTGAGCTCCAAGAAAGCTCGTGTCTTACAAAATGAGTCTGTTCCTGAGGTGCTGCAGGTTGGCCACAGCTGTGTGCTGTGACTCCCACGGGGCGGCTCGGGAGCGATCGGTGAATCTCTGTGTTTCATTGCTCTGAACAACTGGCAACAAACTGAATCACAGAATGATGGGGGTTGGATGGACCTCTGGAGATCATCTAGTCCAACCCCCTGCCAGAGCAGGGTCACCTAGAGCAGGTTACACAGGAACGCGTCCAGGTGGGTTTTGAATGTCTCCAGAGACGGAGACTCCACCACCTCTCTGGGCAGCCTGTGACAGTGCTCTGCCACCCTCAAAGTAAAGAAGTTCCTCCTCATGTTTAGGTGGAGCTTCCTATGGTCAAGTTTGTGCCCATTAACTCTTGTCCTGTCACTGGGCACCACTGAAAAGAGCCTGGCCCCATCCTCCTGACACCCACCCTTTAAGTGTTTATAAGCATTGGTAAGATTCCCCCCTCAGCCATCTTTTTTCCAGACTGAAGAGACACAAATCCTTCTGCCTTTCTTCATAGGAGAGATGTTCCAATCCCCTAATCATCTTACATGCATTGGTGCAACTCTTCTAAAGCTGAGGTGGTTTTTATATCGTTTGGCTGGGTAAATATGTTCATTGAAAGGTTATTGTCCAGATTGACTAGCCCCAGGCATTCTGCTTCAGTTTGTGTACGGGTCCATGCATCATCCTTGCAGGAAGGGTTATCAACTTCATTAATTTATACGCTACTGATTTTTTCACCTTCTAAGATCCTAATAAGCTGCACGCACGCCTAACCTTGAAGTGATAGCCCAAATCATATTTGAGGAGCCGTGTTCTGGAATAAAGCCACAGATCAAATTGAAATATAAACTGATTAAAATAAATGGCATGTAGCTTAGCTGCATGCGACCAAGCGATAGTAATGTGATATTGTAATTACCAGTCGCACCCCTACCTTTTCAACAGGTGTGCTCAAGCACCATCCAGAGCGTATATATATTTCTGCTCAAATATGCGTATACCCAGGTATTTTCAGCCGTAATTTCTCAGAAAGCTCAAACAGGCGCTGAAGCCCCTCCGTGGTTCCTAAGGCTCAACGTAACTTTGAAACGTGTTGGTTTGCCTCGTGCCGCGTTTGAGCGAAGAGCTGAGGCTGAGCCCTGAGGCCAGCAGGCGTTTGCCGCGCTGTTGGCTCCGCGCTGGCCTCAGCGGGTTTGTCTCTGCTGCTAATGAGAGGCAGCCCCGGGCCAGGCTCCCCGCTGGAGCCCCACAGCATCGCAGCCCCCAGCTCGTCACCGGGACGTGCTGCAGGGCTCTGCGAGGGCTCCTCAGGGCCTCGGAGGTACCTGCTCCCGAAAGGCAACGGGGACAGGACTGTGCGAGTTCTGGCTCCCTTCAGCGCATCCCAGCACGCTCCACAGGCGGAACAGCCAGGACGCACCACGTTCATGCTGTAGGAAGAGCAGGGTCCCGTACCAACCCTGTAGCTTGAGGCCTGGGGAGGGAGAAGGGCCAGGCTGAGCCTCGGCGGGTGCAGCTCATCCCCTGTGTAGACACACTGGGAGGTCACAAACGGGTCCGTGATCCTTGGCCTTGGGACCACCAACTTGTCCTACAACCTCTTTTGTTTGAGAGCATGCATATAGCCACACCGCCCTGCCCCCCGCTCTCTGACCACGACAGCTGTGCCACCCTGAAAAGGGAGGGGGGAAGAGACAGAGGGGACCTCTCCAACAACAATTACTTCAAAGCCACTTGCCACACTGAAAAAATAGTTTGTTTAGAAAACTCACCTGTACATGTTTCTTACTGCAAGCAGAGCCGTGACCATGCCCACCAGAAAGCGGGATGGGAGAGCCCAGAGTCCACCCCAGCATGAGACAAAACCACGAGGGGTAACCAGGGAGAATATCCCACTTTTCTCAGAGGTGTTGAAGACTCTCCCCAGCTAAAGACAGGATATGGGAGGCCCTAATGGCATTAATTGATCTCATGTGGCTGGTGTGTCCTACTGCTGTGCTCAGCTTTTGCTCAGTTTGCAATCACAAATGAGATTTGCCTCAGGTTAGCTTGTCAGAGGCTACTTTCTTCTTCTCCCTGTCTTGTGTGGCACGATCTATTTCTTAAGACAACATGCAATTAAATTCCTTTATTTGCTTAAGACACAAGAAATCACCACTATTAAATATGCTTATTTAAAGTGTGTTTTTCTAAGAGACCATGAATATCTGTGCAATGATGCTGAGAATGGATATTCCAGGTAAGCAAAATATTTTAATTTTGAAAGATGCGAATTAACAGCAGCAATGAAAAGGAAAAAGTGCGTCGGTTGGAGGACATGGACGTATCGTATGCATGCGGGGTGGCTGGTATATACCATGTAGGTGTACCAGATGTAAGGTACTTTTCATGTACACATTTATCCAACCACTAATGCCTCAACAGACCTCAGAGGTAAGTGCCAAAAAAGACGGCACGGGAGGAACAAGGACGACGGGTAATTAGGTAAGCGACAGATTGGAGAAAGAAGGCAGAGATAAGGGCAAGGGCAAGTGACCAAGACAAGGCTTTTCTAACACAGATGCGTTTACTTCTAAAGCTTTGAAAGAAATGAATCTGTAAGATCTTCACGTTGGCTTTCTATGAATAGACAAGAATAAACCCATCTAGAAAAACTTAATTGCCATTAAAACATGGTGGAAGAAGGATTAACCTCGAGGAAACAAAAAGCGGCGATGAGTGGCTGATTGCCCAAACCTAAAAGGAGACTTCCTGCCCGCTGCCGCATGTACGCTTCTGTGACGCCTTCAAATGTTTTTGTTGGAGGGAAAAAAACAATTTTAGAGCCAAGTAATTGCCACTCTTTTATAGAATAGTAGTTAATAAGACATCCGGGGAGAATTGGGTTGATTTAAATACTTTATTCTAAGGGATATTCAGCCATCATGTTCTGACTAAATGGATAATCAAATAAGTCACACTCTCCATTTAAAAATGCGGTCATTGTTAATGGACCTAATATCTCAGAGCAGTTTTGTCCCTGAATCCAGACGCGGGCGCAGTTAAAAGCACAGTCCCTTCGGGGACGCACATCACTGAAACCAGCTCCGAGCACCAATGGAGATGAGGAAGTTCTGCTTATGTTTTGGATAGTCGAATTACGTGTGGTAGGCTATAGACATGTATGCTATCAGCTTCAAAGCAAGTAACTTTCTGCGGTTAATAACCTTAACTGTAAATAGAAATTTATGTGTCAGTGAAGTTAATCAAAAGATCAGATTTTCACTATACTTAATATATACTTTGATAATTCTTTTTTTCCCAGCAGGCTCAGCTTTCTGTTGTGGTGCCTCTACCCTTCCAGTAGTGAAAGAGAGTGGACTTGATCTTAAGCTAGTCCATATCAGCCTGCTCCCACTGAGCTGAGTTGGACGAAACTGATTTGAAATAGCCGGGTACAGACACTTTGTTAAAATGAGAAACCTGGACTGTCAGAATCAGGCGACTTGGAAAATAGATCTCAAAATAGTTAAATATGTCTCTTTTTCCTGCCCTTTTACATCTTTTTACATTCTTCCGTGAGATCAGACTCACCACCAGAAGGAATCAGTTGTTGTGATTGTTATTCATGTTACAGCAGCACAAAGAGGCTCTTGGAGATCCCATGTGTTGATACTAAAAATGAGGTAGAGCCCATCCCATCTAATTTAAGTTGTTTAAAAGAAAAACAACACAGGTGTTGTCTTTAAGTTTATCTTTTTCCTCCCACAAGAGACACTATAAGCCATTCCCTGTATTTTTGTCTATTGTCTTGAGTGGCACCAACCATTAGACCCAGGCCCGTCTCTTAAATCCTTCTGCCAAGAGTAAAAAGGCATATTGCAGTCTGGGAGAGGAAATGGAGAGCCAGCGGGACCTGCGTGACTTCCAGCTATCCACTTTCTTCTCTGGGATGTTTATTCCCATCAGCCCCTGTCAGCAGGAGGAACCGGCTTGACTTTTTTCTATACTTCTCCGCGAACCAAAAGGGGTTGCTCAAGGGCCACGGTTTTCTCTAAAAAATATTCACCTCCAGCTAAAAGCAGAAGTTAAGGTACAACTTGCTGCAGTAAGACTGTCTACAGACCCCTGAGCAAGCTGCAGGACCTGTCTGTGAGGCTGTGGCGGGGTGGTGGAGAGGGGCAATCGTGGGAGGCTTTCGGTGGTCATGGGAAAAGCTCTCATTTTCTTCTTCTGCCACCATCCTCAGACCTCTTCTCCTTCCCCAGCCCCAGGAAGTCCCGAGCCCTGTCGTAGACACTGTATTCAATGGTAAAGCTGACAGCTTTTTGAATACTAGCTCATTGCTGCAATTCTACTGCTTAATCTCAGGGGAATTCGTTAGTTTAGAAATGGGAGTATCCCTTCAGCAGATTTTGAGCATACAGCCACAGCTGGTGAGGGCTGTGTTCAGTATGTATTTGTCCTGTGACTGCTGTAAGCGCTTGGCCCTAGAGGATCTAACTTCTTTGTACATCAATAAAGTTCAGGAATTGGTTTAAAAAAATTTAATTCTATAGTGAACACTAGATTTAGAAGTAAGCAGATGATTTAGCAGCTCAGGTTAGCAAACTAAGAAGTCACAGTCCAGATAATTAGTTCAGGAAAACAGGAATTTAACAACAAATTCTATGTAGTTTGGATTTTGAGTAGGAATCAATGGGATTCACAGGTTGTAAGCCCTTATTAGAGTCTGGCTGTAGGTACCAGTAATTAGCAATTTGGCATCAGGGAACGCAGAATGTGGGCAAGTTCACAAAACAGGAGGCTAAATGGGAGACTGCACAAACCCCCAACATTTGTTTTTAAACCACGGATTCTATAGGAAATCAAACCTCTGTCCTTGAAGAACTTGAGACAGATATTTTGGTCTGCTAAATCCTGGCAAGGGCAACTTGAATCAGTCATGTCAGGAGTAGAGTCATCCTGTTGGAAGAACTCCAGAAATGAGATTAGCAGTTGTTCAAGCAGGAAGTAATAAAAGCAACTCAGCCTCCTCCAGGGAAAGGTAATACCACAACGACATGATGTTCCTGGGATAATGGAGCATTAGGCTGGTGACTGAGTTGATGTCATTGATAAAACCATGATTACTCCGGTGAAATAAGTTCCACTCTAAGAGAAAGGGCAGAAATCATGACAGGTACCTGAAAAATAGCCTGACAGTATGCCCAAGAAGATAAAATGGGTACCAACGCACCTGGGTATAATACAAAATTTTTAAAGATTATATGGATAGTGATATTTCATCACCCAGGATTTTAGGTTTCAAGTTTGAACCTCTAGGTCTCAGCCAAAATCAATGAATTACGGACAATAAATAACATTTCATAGAACTTCTAGTTTTGCCCACACAAATGTGGAACAAACAGCTGAATCCTGACCCTTTGGCTCCATCAGAGACCAGTTTTGTTGTGCATTGACACCCTTAAGAGGTGAGGTCCCACAGCCCTCTCCCAGCCTGGGTCCATAGCTATTAGTGGTACAATTTCATGGTGGTGTACTTTGCCGAATGGCTGCAGAATATGAGCAAGTAAGCACCCTAACCTGCAGCTGGACATCCCACTTTAAAAAGGTATTATTTCAAACAAATGCATTATGCATTTTTAAATTATCCTTCCTAAAAGAACGCAGAACGCAGAAACTGAGCCGGTGGGACGCGAAGATAAATACAAATGAAGAGTAAAAGCACTGATGGCAATTTGGCAACCTAAGGAGTACTGGAGAGACCAAAGAGGGATGATAATGAATGGGAGCTGTTTTTCCAGGCACTGAATACAGCTACTGTGATTCAGATTTGGAAGCTGTATAAAGGTCTTAGAAGAGTAGAAAGAAAAACCTGTTACTGAGACTCTAGTTCAGAGCAGATGCTACATAACCCCAAGGACTGCTTAACTGGAATGTTTTCACAGCAATATATAAAATGATTTCTGGGAAGATGGACCCGCGGCTGAACCATTCATCATTATTTAGGGACTGTGTGGGCCTAGACCGTGTCTCGTGGAAAAAAGTTGTCTCTTGTGGCTCTAACTTCAAAGCATACACATTAGCAAAGACATCCTTTGCTCCATGACCAGCACTCTTTTCCTCTGCTTTAGAAACTAAACAAATCTGGACTCTGCAGTGTAAGGGACGGACTGTAAATTCCCTGCCGAGGGGCAGAAGGCCCTCCAAGCCTTCAATGGAATGCCTCAAACACTCGCAAGGAAATAAATAATGCAGGCCTGGCCTTCAAAGAACTGATAAGGCTCACACTTCTGGCGCCTGAAAGTGTGGGAGAACTGTCTTGTGAAGACAGGATAGTTCTGCCACTCGTGTGGTGAGCTTGCTAGTTCTCAGTTCTCAAGGCCATCGTGTCCAATGAGTGACCTTTGCTTCATTATCTGTGAAATGCATATGAAAGCGCACACCCCTGCATATGCTAATGACGATTACAGAGATCATGCTAAACATGTATGACTATGGCACTCATCTCTCCACTCAAATCATGCTACACATCACCTGGGAGACGGGAGAAACCTGAGCCGAGGCTGTCCTCAGCGAGGGGGATGGACCACGCTAATTCAGCAAACATAAAAGGGGAAAATAAGTGCCCCTGGGGGAACAAAGAAGAAACAATAGAAGAAGATAGTGCCTAGGAAGATTCTTCCCAAGAAAGAAGACCATGCCTGAGAAGATTCCCTGAAAAAGATGCTGGAACCAGGACCAGTGATCTCTTGATCTCTGTCTTTTTCTCTGTCTTTTCCTTTCTCTATCCCTCAGTTTCTCTTTTCTCTTAGAATTGTTAAGTAATGGTCAGAGTTGTTAAGTAACGACCTTAAGTACGACCTTAAGTACCGCTTGCCATAAGTTGTGCTATACCTGTTGTTAAGTAACACAACGCACACCTCACCATATATAATTTGTTATATACCTAACCAATTATCGTGGACTTGTTAAGACCTATACTAACCATTTTGGTAAGCTAATAAATGTTTCTATGTGGACCTTGAGATTTATCTCACCTTAGTCCACACCGTTGAGAATTTACGAATCTGAAGTCACTTACCCCCCCTCTTTACTGAGAGTGGGATGTGACATGCAGTGGCAAAGGATCCCTTAATGCCCTCACTGATCCAAAAGGGTCCCCTTCCAATTTCATGAGTGCCACATTGCCAAGTGTGGAAAATGCATGGGTAAAACACCTCAAAGAACTCTGTTAGTGTAATAAAGATAACTTGCCTTCCCCAAGAGACAGAAAGAAAGAGACAGAGAGAATTGACAGAAGGCAATGGACAGAAGAATGGACAGAGAAAAAATATGAAGGACAATCAAATATGACTGCCAAATGACAGAAAAGTTAGGGCGAGTAAAGTTTTGAATTGTGCCAAGGAAAGGAGATCATGGGGAGAAAGATGATAGAGATGCTGGAAGGTCTGTAGCTGGAACTGTTCCCAGACAAGGGAGAGAGACAGGCTGAGGCACAAGTTGGAACAGAGAGAGGCAACAAGGGAAGGGTTAGATCTGAAAGGTGTCAGGCTGAAAGCTCAGACTGTCTCCGACTAACCAGATAAACTAAGTAGGCATGGGGAGAAAACAGCTGAGGTGTAGGAGAAAGGCGGATGAGTCACAAAGGAGAAGGAGATCTCATAGAGGGGTCAGACAAAGACTCACATAGGGTGGGATATCAAGAAAAAATATGATGGCTGCTGTGCTGAAAGCAGAAGAGACACCGAGTTGGATGACACAATATTTCTTCCTCCAAAAATGCAGCAAAAGCTCCATGCAGAGAAGTTCCAAAAGGGAAGCTGAATAACTCCAAATGGAAGCAAGGAAAGAACTGGGCAGAGGAGCTCGTGCAGCAGCCATAGATGGTTCGTTTGGTAGAAATAGAAAGGTAAGGATAAAAAGGGGAGATACATGGAGCAGCATGGGAACTGCTCTTTTGGAATGGAGAAATTAGATACCAAAATGGTATTTATACCTTGGTATTTCTACTGCATAAACACACAATGAAAACTCTTTATGAGTTTATATGACAAGAACGGTAAAAACCATTTAAGAATGAGATAACCAATATATTTCTGAATGATTCACTTACTAAAAGCTTCTGCATTTTGCAAGTATGAAGGCTGCAAAGTAATTAAATGGGTGTATAAACTGAGTAGATATCATGGTCAAACAGACATAACTTATTGCAGGGAAACGCAATTGAACTTGCCCTATGTAATTAACAACCGATGATCAGCTTGCTCAGCCCCTGCAGAGATGTGCTTTCATTAGCCTGAGCTGGCTATTGATAGCTTCCCATATTTCCATCATCCCCTGGAGCAGGAGGCAGCCTTTCACGTGTGTCTGCGTTCCGGACTGGTTGGTCAGATGTGGGGAAAGACTGCTAGGGGCCAGCCGGGATAACGATTTTTAACAGCTGAACTACAGACTCCAAGGTGATTATATAAAATGAATTCAGCTTGCGAATCCAATTAAAAATATGTTCTAGCATCATGAGAAAGCAATGCTTTTTACTGCAATTACAGAAATACGCAGATGCTAATTTATTTTCTCACCAGAATGCAAAACAATGTTTAAGGGATGCAGTTCTGCACCACCAGCACGTTACAAATATTGTAGAAGTTGCGCAGGTTTGAAAGCTCAACCCTGGTCAAGATAGAAACGAAGCAACTCTGAGCAAGTTCCCCCACAAAACTAGGAATTGGATCAGGCTTTTTGTTTAATGGCACCAGGAGCTACCGAAGGTCTGTAGCCAGAGAGATTCTCACAGCTGAAGAAGCAGCTCCTTGTTTAATAATTTTCGGTTGCCCATTTACACTGGCTCGTAGCCACAAGTTCGACAGTAAATGAGTGCAGCTTTTGTGGGAGTGCAGAAGTAGCTCCCAGTGACTGTGTGATTGTCTGATATTCTGTGTGATCAGAATATCTCAGCTGATATTGTAATCTAGCATGTTAATTTTAGAAAATTGTGATGAAATAATGCTTTAGTAGTCACTAGTGGGAGTAATCATTTTTTTCTGTTGTTATTGTATGTGATATTGCATATCTTTCATGTCATCAACACAGCACTGCAAAGAAAATAAATCAAAAACCTTTAAAATAATCTCATTCAAAATTGCTATGAAATATCCCATTTCCCAAATTCTATAGCAACGAGTAGAAATTTATCATCCAAGTCCATAGACAACCTTGGCGATCTCAATTTACTTGTCTTTCTCTTCTAGTGTAAGGATAAGGGTTTCAGGATGAGAGATTCCCCAGAAACAATCTTATTTTCAGATAGTGTGAGTGACACACACTGGCACTGACCTGCTTTTCGTGAGGTGAAGGGGTGACTACTCTACCTAGGCAGAAAAGAGATAGTGATTGGAGTATGGCTATGCACTTTTCAGTGTTGGGACTGATTAGATGATTGAAATACATCCAAAAAGATCCAAGTACTTGCAGTGGTATTTAATTCACAATTTTTATTCGTCTGATGAGATTTTTGGCTCTTGCTGCCTACCTCAGCCCAGCCACAGTTGCCATACGGAGGGTATAGGGTAGGAGGAAGACCCACATAGCTACGGTCCCTCATCTTCATTAACTCTTCTTCCAGATGTCTCTTTAATGTTGTCCTTTTCTCAATAATTCAAAATCTTGTATTACAGCTCCATACCTTCCAGGTCTTTATTGCTGTGTCTTCACAGCCCTTATCAACCTTGACAGCCTTGACCCAGCATTTACCCTACAAGACTCAAACTGCTTCCAGCCAGGGAATACAGAAAATGTTTGACAAAGTGATGCCAAGCATTTGGTGGCTGGAAAATTGTAAGAACCCATAGGAAGGCTTGAGGAACATGACACTTCGGGAGACCTGTAGCTTGGGTTGTGCACTAGTTCGGAAAACTCAAGTAGTCAACCCCCTGATATTTATTTTTTTATGCAGCTTTCTAAGTTTGGAACTTGAGGTCAGCAGTAGGACTTTTCTCTCAAGCGTTTTTAGAGTGTGTTGCGCCCTCCTGTGCCCCCCTGTGCCAGCCACTAGGGGGTTTTGCCTCTGTGAGCCCTGGAGATGGAAGCAGAGCAGATGGAAGGCATCTAACCTTAGTGTGCGGGCTGCCCTCAGCTTTGCTGGACTTGGTGAAAAGGGTGGTGGCAGCTCAGCCTTTCCAGATCTGCCTGATTTCAGCCCTAAACTCTTTCCAGTGTGCTGCAGAAAATGTCAAATGATGAGAAAATCTCAGGGAGCCTGCCTTCCCCGAGCAGCAAGGCTGCGTGGTTCAGACCAGTCTTGGCCGCCTCCCCGTGCAGGGCTGCAAGCCCAGCCGCCGATGAATGAACCTCTTCTGCCATACAGGCCCAAGACACGCGTTTCTTTTGAAGGGAACGGCTGTGAAGTGAGACATTCACAGTTTCTCAGAAAGGACAGTAATCAAACCAGGTGTCCTTGTATTTAGCAAGCTAAGATAATGCCCTCATGTTCTAAGGAGGATGTGCTATGGAGATAGTAGACTTGTATGAGATAGGTGTTTCTTTAAAGAAGAAGGGAATTTTGGAAGCTCCAGGAAAGCAGAGCTGCAAATAAAACTGTATTTCTCCCATCTGTAGTGGGCTGATAAAAACCACAAACCCCACAGTTATTTAACTTTCCTGCCTGTTTACTGCCTGTTACGAGCACTTGCCAGCCATCTTGACAGCATTGTGCCAAAAAGAATGAGGGGTCTATGGGACATAAAGGGTGCCCAAGCGGTACCTAAATATCTCGTCCAAATCGTGGACAACATTCCTCCCACTCCGCTCATTGAACACTAGGGGCAACCCACGGAGGAATAAACGTATGCAAATTAATCCTTGGCTTCATTTGCATTTGCCCATCCTTTTTCCTCTATATGGAAATAGATATGTATGGAATATCAAACATATTGTCATCTACGGTATTTCCCTTGGCTGGCAGAAGATGAGAGTGACAATTGCTTTGAATCCTGGTGTAGACACCTGAGCCTCCCTCATATTTGGATAGGACTTTTGGGGCACCTGATACAGTCAGTTCTGACTCTGGATCCTAGCATCTAAGCCCTGTAGCGCTGCGTGCCACCGTGTCCCAAGCCCTGTGTGGAATGTCTGTCCTCTTCTGGCTTTGTTAAGTGGAAGGCTAAGACTAGGTCAGCCTGATGAGATAAGGGAATACCTAGTTATACATCTCACTAGCATTTAGGGGTTACAGAGAAAGAAGCTCATTTATGTAATACAGCCTACACAATTCAGTATGCTCCAAGGGGAGATATTTGCTGGAGAGCGCTGCCAAAAATATGTACTTAAAAAATTTAGTAGCTTTGGGGGATAAAAATTGGACTTGAGCAGCTATAAGGATGATTAGCTCCTTAAATCTTGCCTGTGAATCCTATTAAATTAAACTCCCACAGCCTGAAGAGATTCTGTCCTCTCCCGCTGCCAACTCCTTAGATAAAGGGAATATGTTGTGCTGGACAAAACAGTAATCTAATAGAAGGCTTCTCTCATAAGAAAAGCTGGAAAAACACTCATCAGATCCTTGAATTACATGGTATTCAGTTCTATGTGCAGGTACCTTTCTTGACCTGTTTTTGAGCCGATTTTGTCTCCCATTTACTGACCTGCAGAGCTGTTCATGAATACTTGATGGCTACTGACCCTCCTACACAACCGCAGAAGCAACCAAGGAGAATATTTAGAACCACTCTATTTCCAGATATTTATTTGTTGTTGTCTCTTTGTGTGGAAACAAAGAAAACTAGAGCCTAAAATTATTCTCTCTTTTGGGCTTAAAAATATTGCAATACTGTACAATGGTGCAGATGGGGCCTATTGCTGCGAATATCTATTCCCTTTCATAAAAGCTGTGAATTCACTGTGACCCCATCACCCCGTCTATGTTTAGCTGAGCTATCTGGACCCAAGACAGCCTGGAGTCCGGGCTGTCTCCAAGATGCCACCGTGCACACTCAGCTTGTCCTTGCAGGCAACCTGAAATCAGAGATGCAGTTTCTCCCCATCCTCGTACAACCCAGAACATGCAGCGCGCATTAACCCTCTGACCTCCCATCAATCTGCACCCGCAGAGACTTTCCACATTCATTTTGGTAAAAAGAAGAGACACGTAAGAGTTTAGGGCCCAGATTTTAAGAGGCCCTGAAGTGCTTAGCAATGGACATAAACAGCCAGGTACGGCGCAGGCTGCGTTGAAGAGGACATGGAGAGTTGGGGCAGGAAGGTGGTGAACAGCATCTGGATAAGGGCCTTGTGGAGTTGAAAAGTCAATAATATCTCCTGAAAAAAAGGACAAACACTTCAGAGAAAAAAATAATCTCTGTTTTTAATGTGGGACAGATGCTTTGAAAAAAAACATCTCCTTTTAATGTTGCTATAATTTGTTTGAATAGTTACCAGTTGTATTACTAATATCTGATATTTACTGGGAGCGTTTCTCACAAATAAAGAGTCATGCAAAACCACAGAGTTTATCTAATTGCTCCCTTAATGAGCATGTGGTCACAGTTCATTTTGAATTTTCATCTTAATTGTGGCAATTTTTTTCCATCCCTGAAACAAGCCCAGTACTTGCAGCATCTGAACCCAAGCCTCACACGCTGTTTGACTGCCAGGCAAACCCACACTGTCCTGCTGGCTGTTTCCATCGCATACTCACCGCCATGTCCAAAGTTCAAGGAAAATAAAGGTGAGGAGAGGGTGG
The DNA here is from genome assembly GCF_963924245.1 of Chroicocephalus ridibundus. Lineage (NCBI taxonomy): Eukaryota > Metazoa > Chordata > Aves > Charadriiformes > Laridae > Chroicocephalus > Chroicocephalus ridibundus. The sequence goes on along the minus strand of NC_086284.1, from coordinate 189,020,306 downwards.
TCGTGTCCGCTAGCGATGTAAAACCTATGTCCTCAGAGTGGCGCTGCGATTTCACCACTGCATCTGACTCTAAAATACACCGACGAGTCCGTGGAGTCGTGGAGATTCCACAGCGTGTTCTTGGGAGATAAGGGAGAGGAGGGAAGCGTCTGGATTTGCCTCATGATACATGCATGGATAATCCATTTCTTATGGAACTGGTCGCTTGCATTTCAAGAGACTGAAATAATTACCAAATGCCAGATGTGACAAAAAATGTAATCATCCTGATTTTGACCCCATTTTTAATCTAGGGTTAGCTTTTTATTTAATATACACTTACAACTGATGCCAAACAATAAGGGGGTTTTATACCGTCGTGACAGAATGAATACATATTGTGCCTCTAAATCTCATAACTGGAATATGGGGTCTGATGAATAAGTAAAATTTAATGTAAGCTGTGTATTAAAGGTTGTCTCCTTTTATGTCTCCCCATCTGACCTATTATCTGAGAATATCTCATATGTTGCTACTGCAAAGCAAAGGCTAGATTACATTAATTATTTTATAGTACATCTGACAATTAATATTTAAAAGAGGTCCAAATCTCATTTGTATTTTCTGAGCATGTTAGAGGTTATCACTTGTATTTCCATATCTAAAACTTTGGGAAGTTTTGAACTAATTTGACAGGAAAGGCTGTTGGAGGATGGTCTCCTTTGTGGATAAGGCTTATGCTGACTTTCTTGGTTTGAATTTGCACAGGTGCCGGTAGTGAGCCAGCACAAGAGTTTAAGTAACCTATCTGAACGCAACTCATTGCAACTGTCTATGGCAATTTTACCTGAAACAAACAAGAAAAAGGGCTTAAACTATTTAACTGCACACATTATTAGCTAAATTTTTGATTTCTAAATCGCATTTCCTAGGGTGTTTTGGCATAGCCATAGCACCCAGGATGATCGTGGCATCCCTGTACAGATAAAGGGTAAATACATATGAATGTATTTTATCTTAAATTAAAAATAAGACAGAAAATATGTTTTAAAAGTACATTATTAATGTTGGAAAGGCAAAGATTAAAAGCTACAAGGTGGTAAAACCAAACTTTTCTGCTCAAGTTTAATTTGCCCTTTTTATACATGGATTATAATAATCTTTGACTACACAGCCCTAGATTATTTTCTCCAAGGCAGTGTCTCAGCAAGCCTATGCTGAGTGGCATCACAGAGCTACTCTGGGGATGGGCTGTCTCTATTTAAGAGGAAACGCTGCTCACAGGACTTCAACAAGTTGTGTCCAGCTGGTGCTGTTTCCTCTGCCCAGGCACTCCCAGTCCCTCCAGCATCCCTAAGTGGTAGTTCTCCAACGTCTTCCTGTGCCCTGTCTGGTCCATTCACCCCTTGCTCAGCACACCAAACCTAGCGGGTGTCGGGTCAGGCTGCTCGTAGCACAATGCCAGGACCTCAAAGTGAGGAGAAGGGTGTCCTAAGGTTGGGCAAAAGAAGCTGTTTCAAGGGAAGTTTGGCTTGCTACTGGTAAGTATGGGCCAACATACATGCTCTGTATGTTGTCATGCAACTCAAGCTTGTTTAGGAACAGCAAGAGTGTGAAGCACGTTTGCTTGTGAGGATGACACCTGGGATCGGGAGCTCTGAGGTCAAAGCTGTACTAGTAAATTAAACAGTCTCAGGGCACTGACACTCATCTGTCTCTTCTCTTACGTGATGACACAGTTTTGACCTGGGCCAACAAGCCCTCCGACAAACAATTCACTGGCACCGTGCGGAAATTAGCACAGCCAGGGACCTTGCCCTGCAGGCAGTGGCAATGAGCCCCCCTGCTGCAAGGAGAAAGAGAATATAATGATGCCATGGGCCATGCCAGGTCAGCTGCTCTCTGTACCAGAGATCAGGCATGTTTAATTTTTTTCGCATGAATGTACTCTGAGAGTCTCAGTCATGCTTGTTGCATCCTGATTCATTACACCTTTAACCTGTAAAACAGCAGCAGTCTTTACTCACTGCGGCAGTCAGTTTGCCTGAGTTTGAGCCAAAATGACAGAAGTAACAGTACAAAAACTACCTCCCTGTCAAATGACAAGTCCTTGTCTAAAGTGCTGGGGTTTCCTAAAGAGAAACATTAGCGTCTTAGGAATTCATTAAAGACTGTATTCTGGGTATTTGGGCATGGAAAATGTGAAGCCACATGCCTGAAAAAAAAACCCTAGTTTGGAAAAACTACATGCAAGTTGAACAAAATTTCCTAATGCAAAGTATAAGGCAACATTGATAATAAAGTCACTCCTTTAGCAATGCCCGTAGAAAGCTCCTTTGCATAAGGAGCAGTAATGCTGCAGAGAGTAGATTTACTTTTCTTAGTTCCACGGGCAAAGCAGTAGAGAGCTCATCAGCTTTAGCGATGTTTAACCTGTGGTGTGATCAGACCGTCTGCTCTCTCCAGCAGACTGCTGGCTAGTAATTTCTACGTGGGATACATTAAAGCCTTAGGCTATTTTCAACTGTTTTACCTTTCTCTTGGTCAAGCAGGAGACATCATGTTCCTTCCCCAGAATCTCTCTTAAAGGTCAGCTCACTGAGTGTGGCCTTGGAAAGCTGCAGGAGTGGCATGTGGGCTGCCACATAAGGTGCGTGCAGCTGGGTTTTAGCAGCTGTGAGCTGAAAATCAGTACAGAGCTCAAAAAAGACTGCTGCCAGACTGCTAGCTTGTTGGATTTTTTTAATTATTATTATTATTATTACCTAATGGTGGCTTTTTCTGGTCTTGGCTTTTTTGCTTTCTTTCCATACGGCATTACAATTCTCATTTGCTATGCCGGCATTACTGGGAATTCCATCTTTTATGCTTTACTGATGTCAGGTTTGTACACGGAAGGAGCCTTTCTGGTGTACAGCTGCAGAGATTACTGGGTCTGTCGGAAAGCATCACTTAACAGCACGATGGTGTCACCGCTGACGTCTGAAACCTATCCTCATGCATTTAAAAGCCCTTAATGCAGTTGGACTTTAATGGACACACGATTTTCAGGTTCTGCTTGAAAATAGAAACTGGATGGAAAAATAACGTGTGAGCTCACTCATCACTTGTGGCTCTGATTTAGGGTTGCTGTAGGGCCAGTTGCATGGTGTGGTAGAATTCTCCACTCGTACTGATGCTAAAGGCCAGACCAGGAGCAGCGGGGCCCAGCTGGAAGAGATGCTTCCGAGGCAGTCCTTGCTTCCCCATGAACAATTTGAAGGTTTCCCGAACCCAAGCCAGACACTGGGTGGATAAGCAGGGCCTTTTGCATTCCTTTCTGATTTGCGCTCAGTCTGTTCTCTGATCTTTTATTTGTTTGGTCTGTATTTCTAACGGTTTATGGAGTATCTTACAGGTATTTGGGTTCTCCAGCTTGGAGCATCTGCTTCTTTTTAGAAGACCATTTAAATCATAGTAAGGGGATGCAGCTTTATTCTCAGTGTTAACTCCAGAGAGCGATAACTGTGTGGTATTCTGGAATCTGCTTATTTACCCACCTGTGCCTTTGGCTTTTTCTGTCTATATTGTTTATTTATAATGCAATTTCAGTGACTGCAGTCTGGAACATACCAGTTATGAGGAGGTCACTGGAAAATAAGTAAATATGCACATAAAAGACTGATGAATCATTTTTTGTATGGTATTTAAAATGCTAAGCAGGAAATTAAGAGCTTGATCCAGCAAACTTCATCGTGTAGGTAGTTTCATTGACCTCATCAGCGTTGACAGCCTTTGTGTGTGAGGGTTTTTTCAATCTTTGTGTGTGACAGTGACATGAAAATGATTTAGAAATGAATAAACATATCTAGGAATGTCTGAATTTCAGTACTTAGCACCTTTATGTTAAGGAAACATACCAGTTTTAGTTGTGATGCATTTCAGCAAAGCTACATTTAATGTATTGCTGTTTAAAATAAGCTGTTGATGTTTAGTGAATACAGGCATGTAAGAGTCCAGTCAAAATGCATAGTATTCCATGCTATATTTGCAAACACTCCACAGTGAAAAAATATTTAATATTTTTTACAAGGCATAGTAGTTTGATTTTTTTTCCCCTTGAGCAAGATTATGGGGTGGTGCCTTGGAAGATCCATGGAAACTTTTGTTGAGTGTTCAAAATTTCATGGTCAAGAACAGGAAAGTTTTGTAGCTGTTACAAAGGAGTGGAATTAACTAATAACGCTTTCTTCACACAGTCTTTTTTCATCTCAACACCAGCCCCAAGGAGCCATTTAAAAACATGTTCATAATGAAGCTCTAGAGACTGCGGTATAACCACCTGTGGTTCAGAGAAAGGTTCTAAAGCTTTATTTTTCAGGGCTCCAGTGTATCTGACTAACATACATTGAATTCTCAGAAAACTTCTTGCAATCCCTAGTCACTTCATCAGGGCACTTATTCTGTTATATATGCAAACTATTTCCTGCAAAACTTGGTGGATTCTTTTTAGAAGGCGTAAAGAAATACAGCCTGATGCTGTGTATATTTTCAGGGATCCATGGGGAACACATCTAGAGGATGAACTTTGTCTGTCTTGACCTTCTTCTGTATTCTGGATCCTCAAGCGACCAAACAACAATTAATCCTCCATGCACTTGAGAAAACATTGTCTTCAGTAGCCCCAGAGCTAAGAGTTTTCTTCTGTTTTTCTCCTGCAAGTGACTGCCTGAGAGTGACTCTAGGACGATGCAAAGCAATATTCAGAATGGAACTTGACAATTAAATGCTTCTGCTAATTGGGTGCATACGCTGTGGCCATTAGCACGGAGTCTGACTGTCACAGGCAATCCCAGAACAGAACCTAACAATAAATATAAAGAAAGAGAAACATATGGGGCACAAATGCTGGAGGGAGGAGGGTAGGTGTGGGGAGAAGGGTGAAGTGGAAGAGCCAGGAATTAGGAATCAGTCAGGATGCCTGGCCTTTCAAGGGAAGCACTGGTAATAATGTGTATATTTGGTAAGATTTAAAATTTATTTTATTTAACACAGTTGTTCAATCCAGAGGAAATGAAAACTCTCTGATCTTGTAGAGGAAAGCACAGTTAAAGACCCAAAGACTAAGGCAAAAGGGTGCATTCTGCTCTTTTCTCAATTATAAAATAATGTTTTACTGAAAATACTGAAATAGGAAAGGCTGCCATTTTCCAGCAAAACTCTTAGGGCTAGAAGTGAGGTGAAATGCCCTTCCCTTTCAAATAATTTTTTTTTAATGATTGAAAATACAATAATTTGATAATGAATATATAACTCCAGACTTAGCGTGAACCTGATCTTAACAGTTCGTCTGGAGTGCCCAAGGGAAGACACACTATGCTTTTCAATATAAGTGGTAGTTCTAATTCAAAATAAACACCAGTGCACTGCAGTCGTGTATGCAGCAGTTTTAATCAATAGATTCTTCAGCTGAAAGATACTGGCCTTGATTTTACAATTAATTCTCTGGTTTTAACATAATTTGTACAATCATACTCCTTTCTTACAGGGTCAGTCATCTCAACTTTATAATCTCTGCCTCCTAGCTTTATCTGTTGTTAACAGCTGTAGGAGTTAATTGAGAGGTGGACTGAGGTCTTTTCTCTATTACCTTCTCTTTCAAGCAGCTGCTAGTCAGCACTGTTGTGTATCTAATGTTGTTATGTGGACACTGTTGGACTCTGAAATTGATGCACCAGATGATAGATAGAATTTATCTTAGAAAATGAGGATATTTGCCATGCAGATTTCCTCATCTGAGCTATTCATCTCGTCTGCATCTAGTCAATGGAGAAAATAAAGCACTTCTGCTCATCTCACCCTAACATAGACATCTAAAATAAGTTGAATGAATTGCATCCTAAAATTGCCTAGTTTTCTCTGATCCCCATGAATAGAGATTAGCATGAGTGATGCAGTTGTTGACATTTATTCTGTAGACATAGGAATGTAGGTGAGATGAATCTGGCCACTGCCTTGGCATTTTCAGCAGTTCTCTCCGTTTGGTAATTGACAGGTTATGCTATGGCTGAGCAGGTCTATAAATGAAGTAACCACAGCCTATGCTGCAATATCTTCTTACGAAAAGCAGCAGGTGTTCCCATCATCATTCAGTTAATGCAGAGCAATATGGGCAAAATAATGCTTTACAGCTTCAGAATACCTAAAAAAAGGTACTGAAGGTATTCAGGACTCTGTTTTGCTATTGCTAGAGGCTTTTTGCTACAGGAAAACAGTCTAGTTGAGATTTAGACATCAATAAGACAATCAATCACAGGGCTGAAGAAGATTTAAAGAGATCAACTAGTGCAGCCAAATTCCTGAGGCAAGATCATCTTTAATGAAATTATTCTTGCTTTTACAAAGCTCCCAAGTTGGAGACTTCAAACCACTAGTATCTAAGTTGATGCTTTCTTATTGTAATTTACAGCCATTACTTCTTGTCTTGTCTACTATGGACTTGAACAACAGGTGAATCTCCTTCTCTTCCACCAGTTATTTAATAGACTGCTGTCATGTCACTACCCAGTCTGTTCTCTAGGCTAAACAATCTCGATTTGTCCAGTTTTTCCATATGGTGCAGTGACTCTTCTCAGCATGTCTCAGTTCTGTCCGACTGCTCCTCATCCATTTGATATCACATCCAAAAACCGGACGTGGTATTGTAATAGGGCCTTGCCAGACCTGAGTAAGGTGGAAAGACCAATTCACATGTTTTGCAGGTTCACGTTGCTGTTTATAAGTCCCAGTCTGATGTTTGGTTTTCTTGCAGCAATATGATGCTGTTTGCCTGTGCTCGGGAATCATCTTGGATAATCCACAGATCCTTTCCTACTACTTTTTTCTTTTTGAATCTCCACTTGTCAAGACTCCACTTTGAACTCAAACCTGTCCTCTGGCAAGCTAGCTCCCTTCCATCCTTGAATTTAGTAAGCCATCACTCCTCTCCATCTTTATCACTCCTCTCAACAATGTAAATATTAAACAATACCATGCCAGGGCAGGCCCTTGACAAACATCTCTCAGCACACCTCTCCATTTTGACTCTGAATCAGAGCTAATTACCCTGAATATGTTTTTCCAACCGGTTTTGTAGCCAGGCAATAGCATTTTTATCTAAACCATCTTCCTCAATTTGTTCAGAGTCCGTTATGAGGAACCTTAAAAAATTCCTGGTATTTGACTTCTATTGCCTTTTATCTGTCCACAAGATCGGTTAGGCTGTTGTATGAGGAGATTAGACTGGTCTGATACAATTTGGTCTTGACATATCTGCAGAGAAGCAGACAGGTAGGTTAACAAAAGGACTTAAGTGCCACCTAACTGTCATTTCAGATATCTAAATGATATCCTCAAAACTCATAGCTTCTAAATTCCCTGGCTTTTACGTTTCTTCTGGGAAGTTTGTATTTTCCCAAATGCAGTCTGCAACACCAGTAACATTTAGTTCTTAAATCCCAGCAGGATTAAGGGTCTCTAACTGAAGCTATGTGGAAAATAAATGAAGATTTAATGGGAGAGATATGAAGAAGAAGAAATTATGTCATTAATCCAGGACAGAGACCTTCAAGTTCTGGTCACTGTTTAGAACAGTTTCTTTATTTTCCATTAGAATGTCACTGGATACAAAAACCCAGATGGATATTAAGCTGAACTTAAATTTATAAACTACCTTTTTAACAGAGGAATTGTATGTATTGCAGTGCAATGATGCAGCTTGCGATTAGTCACTAAAATGTTAGGAACTACAAAGGCATTAATTGTAAACTGTAATTGTTCTGGGTTTTTCCCCCCCCTGAGGTATAGCATCTGCTAAACACAAAAAGCACCAAACCACCAAGAAACAAATACAAACCTCACTGGAGCTGTAATTTCTGACTTCAGTTATTTTTATAGCCTTGTTGGCATTAAATGAAATTTTATATGCATAATACTGTATTTGTCTTAGAATGTTTATTTCTGCTGCCTTTATTGGCTTTGGTCTGACACAGTTAACTGTTAATCAAGAAGAAAAGCATGCAAGCATCAATGCGTAAGCATAAAATCAGGTACTGATGGAACAAATCTCAGACACTAATTCAGCATGGTTTATATACCAAGCAGACTGGAAAAAACTTGGTAAAACTAGGCTGTTTCCCTGTGTTTTACTTTATGAAAAATCTCAGTTTTAAATTAGTACTGTACTAATCCTACAGCGCTAGAGACAGATTTTTCTTGTGGATAAGTTTAACAGGTAATCCTCGGAACAGTTTATGTTGAATTTGGGACTTTTATAAGGACGTTGTGTCTCACGCAGATTTTATGATCCTTAATAGAATGCAGCTTTTTCTTGAATCAAGCCATTTACAAACTATTTCTACTCTGCCCTGCATTCACTAAACGTGTACAAATTTAGCTCTGACACTTCAGTGGTTCAAAGTTGGCCAACAGGTTCAGAGCTCTTCAAATGGTCACACGGACAGTGTGATGGAAGCATGTACAGTATAAGTATAAAAGTATGAATTCTATCAAAAAGGATTAAAAAATTGAGAGGTAGATATTAAGGCTGGCACCATCATTCCTAGAGCCCCTGGAAAGATTTACCTCAAGGAAAGAAATCCTGCCCGTCTAAAATGATAAATATTGGCTTTTGCACTGAATCCTAAAGAGTGGAGGTAAGAAATGACCACACTGCAAACTTGATGTGCCTATAATCCATGTTGCCTAACTTTATGAGATTATTAACCCATGTTAGTCATCTTTGCAAAAGATGAGGCTCAGATAGATTTCACATTTAGCAAATATGATGTTAGCAGAAAGTAAAGACTTCTAGGAGGAACACGAGACTGTAAGAGATCACATTGATCAACTCCACTCCTTTTGAATGGCAGAAAATAGTCAATTTATGTCTACTTTAAAATGGTCCATAGAGCATCCAATCATGCCACCATATGCAGCAAACCACAAAACACTTCCTAATATATACATTCAGTGAACGATGAAAAGATTCAAGCATCCTGTACTCTGCAAAAGAAAGGGGAAGATCAAGAACATGACTAATGCCTAGGTACTTGAAATAGTGTGCGTGTGTGTGTGTATAAATATATTATTTTTCTGCTTGCTTCTGAAACTAATTGTGCAGTTTTTATAGTTGAGAGTTGTTTGTTGTGATATATTCCACTGGGGAAAAAGGGTGCATTTCAGAGAAGGATTAAGTAATGCAATCTGTAGAAATATTACAGTATCTGTAATGAATGCATTGTAATACCTAAAAAGAAATTAAAATCCTCAGTTCTGCAAATACTTATGGAGGTATTTGACCTATATAAAATCCTTGCCTTTGATGTTTCATTATATTATACATACACATATGTGTACACATGCATATATTTATTTTAAAATGTCACTGTGTTAAGAAAAACTTATCTATATTGAATGTACTGTATAATCCAGGTCTCCAAATTATGTAGTAAAGTCTCATGTCCTGAATATATACAGACTGCAAAATTGTATTCATTACATTTTAAAAGTTGGAATTTTCTGCATAAAAACACATACAGGACAATATCCTGATCACAGAATCACAGAACCCTTGAGGTTGGAAAGGATTCCAACCACGACACTAAAGCAGGGTCAGCTAGGGAAGGTTGCTCAGGAACACGTCCTGTCAGTTTTTAAGTATCTCCAAGGATGGAGCCTCCACAGCCTCTCTGGCCACCTGTCCTAGTATTTGACCACCCCCACAGTAACAAAGGGGTTTTTTATGCTTAAGTGGAATTTGTCGTATTTTAATGTGCGCGCATTACTTCTCATCGTGTCACTGGGCACCACTGAGAAGAGCCTGGGTCTGTCTTCCTTACTCAGCCCCCCATTAGATATTTATACATATTTATAAGACTCACCTGAGCCTTCTCTTCTCCAGGCTAAAACATCACAGCCCTCTGAGCTAGAGAGAGCGAGCCCTCTCTTAGGACAGATGCTTCAATCCCTTAATATGTCCATACCTCTCTTGGACTGGAAAGCCCCACACTGTGCCCAGCACTCCAGACGTGTCTCACCAGCGCTAAGGAGAGGAGATGGATCACCTCCCTCAACCTGCTGGCAACACTCTTCCATAATGCAGCCCTGGATGCTGTTGGCCGCCTTTGCTGCAAGGATGCACTGACGGCTGCTGACAGACAGCTCCATCTTCTACCGCTGGAAATGGGAAAATATTTAAACATTTATTTCCTAACATTGAAACATTTGAAAGTTGAAAATTTGGAACACATTATGCAAAATACACCACAATAACTATGACTGTGGTTTTGCAAAGAACTTTATGATTGACATTCATAGTCAATTAAACTTTCAGATAACCAAAGGTTTAACGTCTTTTTTCCGTATATTTCTAATTGGTAATCTCTTCTAATCCACAACTAACATTCATTAAAATAAAATTGGCAAAATTAATTGTAAAATGTATTAAAAATATTACTTTAAAATAGATAAACCTTTTAAAGTATGCATTCTGTTACATCTCCCTTTCTTTTACTTCTATGTCCTTTAATTTTGTGTCCTTTCAAAAGAAAAACACCTTGCTTGAAAAAGCATGAGTGAAAAAAGCATAATCTTTTGAAGTGGAAGTTCCTGGTCTTTGTAGCTTAAAGATTAGCCTTTTATTAGATGATCTTGACTGCTGAGCAACAAATTTGTGTCAGTCCCATAAGAATTCTTTAAATTAAATTTAGCCCTACATTGCTGAGAAGATTAAAGACTTTTTGGAGCTCTAAAAGAAAAAATTGTATTGGATGAAAATGAGGACATAGTCCTTTTCATTATTTTCTTCCTGATGAAAACTGTTGTAAATTCATTTGTACATGGGAGCATGGATACATGTATGTATCTACATCTATAGCTGCATCTCTATCTAGCTATATCTACCTATCTACCTGTATGCACACGCAGTCAAGGCAAGGTGAACAAACAGATTTCAGATATGTAGTTTTCAGGGGTTTAGCCTTGTCATTAGCAATAGTAGGTACGTGACCAATTCCCGTGTCACTCACGTTGTAGCTGTAGGACTTGAGTATGCTTTGGAGAATGTACATTGCTCACACAAAAGCTTGCCACAGCATTCACATGATGTACAATCTTATCAGGAGAGAAGGAAAGAAAAACTGCACTAGGTGTAGTACCACTGATGAACCTGATAAAGCTGGGGTGAGGCCACCTAAGACAGGATATTATGAAAACAAAGATACAGAGAGAATGTGATGCTTAAATAGGGTTGCTGTGCTCACGAAATAAGAATTAAAACTAAGTGATGATGATGGTAGTCTTTGGGGATGTATTTTGATGCTGTTCCAAATTCCTTACCACCAGTACATCATTTTGATACACCATATCTGCTGTACTGATGATCATCAGACAAACATATTAGCATTGTGCTGGCAAGCAGTAAACTTTGTTTCGCCTTTACCAGAAACCTGATACTGTAGTTGTTTTGTTTGAGAATTTTGAATGGTAAGATCTTCTCAGAGAGGCTTTGCAAGCACTGCAGCACCCCAGCCTCAACAGGGACATGTCACTATTCTCCAGCTGAGCACAACAGCAGTAACAAGCAAAACCCCCATCACTGACCTTGATGGCAACTAACGGCACAGATAACAGTAGCCATACAATTTTTAGCACTAATCTCTTTCTCCCATTTCCTCATGCAATCAGACAGGGTCTGTATGGCTTCTGTATCTTGTTCTGTCAGGCTGATTTCAGATAAGATTTAGGAACAACAGAGCTTAAATCCCACATTGCTAATATGTGATGACTAGCAAGTGTAAAAATAAATGTGCTATAAGTCCAAGGCATCTGTCACACCTTAGTGCAAAGTACCCAATAGCTAATGTTAAGTACCTAATACCCAAATACCTACTGTGACTGAGAGTCTTCCATCAGAAACGCTCCTTCAAAAAGAGCTTATGAAAATATCATCAAAGAATAGTTCAATAATCTTCAGAAATCTGGAGTATATTGTAGCCTTTACAGATATGCTAACCCTACTGCACGGCAATTCTTCTCCTTTGAAGTAAATGAATTCTTTCTGTATCATGTAATGAATATTTTATTTAAAAAAGTAAATAAAAAGTAACATATAAGTATGCATTATATATTTCCCTCCACACATGCTGCTGAAAGAACAGCAAAATCAAAAGGCCAAACTAAAGATTATGTGTGCATTATTACTGAGGTTTGAATGAAGTGATTTTCTTTGAAATCTGTGCATTTTCTTGTGAAAGCTTTACAGTGCGTCATTTCAAATAGCAGAACGTGCTTAAAACAAGTTAGCAAGACGGGAGAACTAAGCTCCCTATCTTTCACAGACTACCTGTTACTGTGCAAGCCACTTCAGTCTTTTTTGCAAAGGCAGTAGACATGTGTTCTTTACTTTCCATTCAACCTCAGGCCTGATTTTTGGGGAATCTTGTCTGTCTTCACCCTTCCCTGTAAAGAATATGATAAATTTTTAGCATTTCTGAAAAAACAGGCTATTAATATTTTGAGTTGGACATACAGTTGCTCAGATATTTGCAATTTATTTAGGAATTTATACGTGTCATTTTGTAACAGAGTTGCATATACTGAAAAGAAAAGACTATAATCTTTACCTACCTGTTTTTGGAAGGAGAGTTTCAAAGCCAGGAACCTTGGAGAACCTTCAGGAACTGCACTCATTGGCACAATGAAAAAAGAACATGAGTTTTTATTTAGCACCATGTTGCTGTAAATTACACCTGAACCCATTGATTGGTAAGAATATAAAGAATATTGCAGAGATGATGTATCATATATACTCACCTTTTATACTGAATGAGACAGGAATTCATAGAAAAAACCACTGAGCTCATGTAACGGTTCACATAACCTGTAAGAGTAGGGAGACAAAACTAAGGTTTTGTGTCTAATGATTCTTAAATTTAAAAGACTTGCAACTGCAGTAAGTACTAGTATCCTTTTTACATAGTGTTTATGCAGATTTTCATATATACTTAAGGAAATGTGAAGCATCTGCCCAATGTGGAGAACTGTCAGTAAACTGAGGAATTTTCTGTTCACAACATGATTGTCTCTCCCTTGGGCCAAGTAAGTAAGTGGTGGCATCAATAGCTACTACCATGTGTGAGAAAGCCAATACAGGACCACACAATTTGCTTTCTAAAAGTATTGTTTACTTTGGTTTTCTCCTTTGTTTTGCTACAGGAAGACTGTGGCTATGTGAATTTAAGCAGCTATATGCACCTGGCAATATGCACCCGTGGAATATGGACTGGACTAGTGAGAGATTGTATATTTGACTCAGGAGACAATCATCTGGGAAACTTCTGCTTCTCTGAACTGACACTCAGATCACCTGTCTTCTGGTACAAACCTGATAGCCTGGTAATGGCTTATAGAGAAAACAATTTCATGGGAAAGTTAAACATTTTAATTTGTGGGACTAGATTCACAGGAAAGTTGAGACCTGCTTACTGAGAGAACAGCTAATTTTATATTCACCTAACCCATGGTGTGACCTAATGGCTTCTTAAACAAATCCCAGTGTAACTTAGTAACCTAATGTCCAAAGTTACAAGCTCTGAACTGGTATCTAGAGCTCACAGTACCAGTCAGTAAGCATACTCTCATGTCATCCTCTTAATTTCTCTCCTGCGCTGATTCTTTGTCAGATATTAATATTTTTGTTTGTATAGAAAAATCTGTCTGAGCTCCAAGCTACCTTTTTTTTTGCCAGATCTCAAGTTCCTACTCCCTCCTGTAGAGGGATATAGGGACAGTATTGCCATTAAAAGAATGGTTAGAAAAGTTATTTCTCATTAAAAGTACCTAATCTCGTCCTTTCGCATCCTCAGAAACGTCTGAATCACTTTCCAGAAACATTTGAGTCATGAAAGAGGTCAGGCATAAGAAAAAATAGCCTCAATGATTAAAATACAAGCTATTGAAAATAGCCTTGTAAGATACAGAAGCTAAATTCAACCTTAAGTCTTGCCGCATGCTCTATTTTAAGCTCTATAATTAAAATTACCTTTCTGACATGTTTCGTTCACTTTGGAGAGTTTGGAATTCAACAACAGTAGCGTGCAGCTTGCTCAGTCGTGTCTGAATCTAAAACTCTTTCATTTGAAAATTTTTAATATTATGGGAAATATTTTGCATCATTCGGGAGCAATGAAAAGGAACCTGCATGCATCAACTTTATGGACGATAGGCTTGGATATAGTCAGAGTTCAAATTATCTCTGCAAATATACATCTGGAATTCAAATAACCATGGATTTTTAAATGGATTGTTAGCATTGTTAGCCTTCTTACAGCAGCATAAGCAGCAGCAAGATTTTTCAAAGAGAGAGTACTGCCAGATTTTTCAAAGAAAGAGTACTATTATGCTATTTTAATGCATTACCCTCAACCAGGTAAGACTCCACAGCAGCAGAGTTGAAGGGCAAATTAATTGTTTCTTTTTTGTAAAATTTGCAGTTGGAACACTATTTTCATTCCTTGCTTTTAGTGGTGCTCCGAGGCAGCACTGGAATATGGAGTAACATATGGTCATTTCTGTATGTTTACAAGAAAAGCCATTTTTCAAATAAACAGCCATTTGCAAAACAATAGGGGCTTCTAATCTTATTAATCCTCTAAAAGATTGCTGAGACTGGGTAGGGGTATATAAAGCTCATGCTGGCCTGTGTCTCTGTTTTATTATAATAACAGAAAGCTGTTGTCCCCGCTTCATATTCCCCTGCCCCCCCTTCCTCCTACGGTGGTTGCTTTGAGTGTTTCTTGTAGAAAATATGAAGCGAGGTCAGTGGTTGCTGTTCCCCCATGAGCGCTGCAGGCTGCAGCTCTGCCTCCTTCATCCTTATGCTTGGATCCTAAATGACTCGTGCGTCATTCCAGGGAGCAAATTCCTCACAGGAATCAGGCCCAGGGACGCAGGTATGTGTACGAGCTACAGATACAAACCGATCGTAGGGAGAGACTGTCACAGAATAATGGGCAGCTAACGATTACAAATACACATGGTGCTGAAGGCACTCTGTTTCTGCTTTTTGCACGTTTTCTGTTGCTGCCTTGCTGAATCCCTGGTCCTAGCGAAGGATGTTTGAATCAAGCAAAGGGAGAGACAGGGATGTTCTGTGCAGTGCAGAGACACCCACTGGTATATTTAAGCAAAGAATTACCCTGCCTCAAAATGCGTGTGACAGCCATCTTAACTTCTGGCAATGAAATTGGAAAACTGAAATTACTGAACATTAGGGAATAACATCTTTCAGAGAGTACCCTAAACGTTAAATACAGTGTGGCTATATGTGGCTGCCTGTGTTGTACCTCTGGGAAGACACACCAAGCAGCCTACGTCCCTTCAGCAAATCACCCTAAAGTCGACTTTCGTGTTCTAGTGCTTCTAGCTGAAAAATGCAGCCTGAGGCAGTTTTGGAACCGAACGCCATTTAGAGCAGCCCTAATACTGCTCTAAGTATTAGAGGAAACAGGGGCTGAAACGGTTTTGTAGGCTCCACTGTAAGAAAGCAGTTAAGGTGTCTAAAAACTGCAGTTCAGATGGAGTCTGCCAGAGTTTCAAAGCTAGTATTTTAAACACCTTCTGTTCCTTTACTATCTACTGTTTGTCAACATGTATGATCTAACCTCTTTACCCCTTTACTCTGCTATTCAGTCTTTATTTCCCCCCCTTTTTTTTTTTGCACCTTTGCTACTACCCAGCTTTCTCCCTAACATGCAACCTGCGTTCCCGTTGCCTTGAAAGCACACCCACAGGAACAACTCTTCTCTTCTGCATGTTTGTTTATGCATACAATGCTCAGTGTTGGATTAAGACACAGGAATTAAAGACCCAAGCCTAAATCTCCAACTCTGGAATGATTAAATGAGAATCTATTAGGGTTTTTTTATGAAGTATCATTTTTAATCCTTGAACAACAAGCGTCTGACCCATATGTCAGAGTTGTGAGAGTATGATCTTACTGTAATTGACATAACGGTATCTGCTACAGTCTGCAGGCTGCAAAGCCGTAAGGTCAGTGGTATCTTGTGTTTTAGAGGAGCAAGTTCAAATCCTTTCAGACATGCAAGAACCACCTGAGATGATGGCTCCAAGTGAGGCAGTCCTAACTTATTCCTCCTGGCCCTCCTTACCTCAAGCTGCTGAAAAAAAATACTTCAGATGTCTCTCTACTGCAGAGACCCGATTTCTCCAAAGGGGAAATGCACACGCTTCGGTGTTACTCCCAAAATAAAGGATTGATCATGGAGCAACACGGGGCCTCAGGCTGTCACACTCTGGACTAGCTGAAATTTTCCACTCTCTGGTCCTTACTGCCATGCAGGTGGCATAACCTAGTCAAGTGTTATTTGTGCTCTGACAGCTAGTGACCATGTGTTACCTGTCATTCTCTGTAAATACAAAGCATCACGGTTGCAGACCCCACTCCCCTCAAAATTTGTGTCTCATGTACAGTGGGAATTCACATCTCATAGTTTTGCAGGTTCTGCAAGTCCTTCCTGCAGCAGCCATCAAAAATTTGGCAGCTTGTGACTCCTCTGCAGTTCATTTCTCCACTCTGGCCCCGTTTGCTTTCCTCCAAGCAGCTATGCAGCAAGATCCATACTTATTTTGGGGCAGGGCACCTTCCTGCCTGGGCATTCACACAGCCCTTCTGTCCTTTTTTTTCCTCTGGGAGTTTTGATTTCTGCAGCAATTTACAAAGTGGAAAATTTGCGGCAAGGAAGAATAATTAAGATCCTGTACTGAAGATGCAAAGTCCAGCAAATAAACTTGGGCTTAAGAAAAATTCTGTCATTTCAAAATTATTCTCCTAACTTGGGAAGAGGGTATTAATGGGAAGTTTGGACCTGGCGTTACCAGGCACGTCCCTCGAGGATGCCGAGCATCGCCCCTCTTGCCCAGGTGCACCCTTGGCGTCCACTTCGTCTCCCTCCTCTTTTCCTGCTGCCGGTGGATGCGGGCGCTGCCGCGGGGCACGGCCCGGGTGTGGGCAGCACCTTCATTTGGGCATGTGCAGAGCGCAGGGCCGTGCCTGCCGGTGCGTGTGTGTGTGTCTGTGTGAGCCGGTGGGCAGCGCCGTTCCACCTGCAGCCGTGTGCCGCAGCCCGCGGGCCGGGCGTGGACGGAGGGATGTTGAAAACCCTCCGCTCCCCCTCGCCCCCTCCTGGTCTGACCAGGCGACCCTCCCGCTGCCCCTCAGCCCGCTCCCTCACCCACCAGGGCTGCCGGCCGGTACTCGCCTCCGCCCCTTGCCTCGCCGGGCTCACCTCCGCCCCGCGGCTCTCGCCGCCCACCTCACTCGCCTCCCGCTCCCCACGGCCCTCCTCGTCCTCACCGCAGCACCCTGCCCTCGCTCCTCTCCCCTCCTCACCCTCCCTCGCCTCTCCCTGCTCCCCCCCACCGATCCCCGCTCGCCCTTCACCTCGCCCCTCACCTCGCCCCTCCCCGCTCGCCCCTCACGACCGCGCTCGCGCTCACCCTCCCTCGCGCGCGCGCACGAGTGACATCACCCCCATCCAATCAGTCGCCGCCGCTCTCCGCGCCCCGCTCGGCCCCGGCGGCCCCGCGCGCGGCGGTGGCGGCGGGGGGGGGGCAGTTGTGCGCGGGGGGGTAGGCGGCGCGCGGGCGGCTGTCAGGCGGGCGGCGGGGCCGGGGCCGGGCCGGGCCGAGCCGAGCCGTCCGCAGGTGTGCGCGGCCGAGGCGGGACGCCGCGGGGTGACAGCCCGGCGGCGCGGCGGCATTGCACAGGTAGGGGCACCAGCTGGCTTCCCAGCGGGTGCGACGGTGTGAGCGTGACCCCCTGGCCGCTTTGCGCATCGGGGTCCAGCTGCAGGGACGCGAGTAACAGGCGCCGCCGCGGCGCTGCCTCCCGTGAGAAGCGGGGTGCCGGGGAGGGGGGCCGTGCCGCGCCGCGGCGGGGAGTCAACTTTCCCCGTGCGGACGGGGGAGCTGGAGCAGGTGCGGGATAGCGGGCGGCCGCGGCTGGGCGGTGGGAGTGCCTGGAGCTCCCCTGCGGCCGGTACCGGAGCCCGGGCCTGGGCGGCGGGGCCCGCTCCTGTGAGGCGGGCGGGGGCGGCGGCCGTTAACGCGCCGCGGGAAGCGGGGTTGGGGGGGTAAGGGGGAGCCGCCCCCTCCTGGGGCGCTTGGACGCTGGGGACGGGATTACTGGGACCCCCGGGATGCCGAAAGTGGGACGCCGTCCCTGGGTAATCCCCTGGCGGATGCTGTCCCCTCGCCATCGCGGGCTGTGCGGGGGGAGAGGCGAGCTGCCGTGCCTTCGTGCTACCGCCCGGCTCCATGGAGGGGCTGGGTGGGGGATGGTGTGTCGGGGGGTGACGCAGGGAAAACCTAATTCCCGGTTTTTACTGGCGGGCGTATGGATTTTGGCAGCGTGGGGGGTGTGGGGAGGATGTATCCGCGCCGCGTTCCTGCAGCGCATCGTTTCAGCAGCGGGTTGCCGTTCAGAGCTGCCTGCACGCCCAGGGGCTGCCGGGCTCCCCCTCCTTCACTTGTTTGCGTTTGGCGTGTGTTTAATGGTGATCAGCTAAAAAGGGATATTTTTTTTTTCCATTGCACCTCCTTGCAGTAAAAATAATAGTGTTTCACTTTGTTTTCCCCTTGCAAAATGCTAATTGCGCTTCTTTTCTGTGTCACTTTTCCGTAAATGGCAGTAATTCTGACTGCCTGTAGTAACACCTGCTGGCGAGAGCAGAAATACCACTTGCGGACATTGCCGTTGCTGAGCTCTGCTAAAAGTCACCTGAAGGGGCTGAGCGTGTCCGTGAATGCGGTGCCTGAGCTGCAGGCTGAGCGAGAGGCTCCTTAGGAATTCCATTCGCTCTATGAAGCGCTGTTTAATTCTGCTTCTAAAAACCTACCGGAGATTATCTATGCAGTTAATCAACTATGCTCCATTTAGTAATCAACTATGACCCGTGAGCTAAAAATGTTTTCATTGCTTATTATATTAAAGCACATAAAAAAATACTTAGAGGGTTCTTCAAGGTTTTAAAAATAAACCATTATGTAATTACTGGTGTGTACAACTTAAGCAAAAAAAAAAAAAAAGCCTAAAAACGCAGCCACCTATGCAGAGGTGGCTGCATCAAAGGAGGTGTTAACAAATACACTCTACGTAATATCAGTCTTTTGTATAAAATTACATGTAAACCAGTAAAAATAATAAACACAGGGCTTGAACTTGCATAAGAGCAGGAGAAAGCTTTCTGAAATAACCTGAAGTTATAAAAATTCTCCATTTTTCAGCCATTAGTAACTTTAAATGTCTTTCTTGCAGTGCAAATATTGTACAAATCCATATGAAAGGATGATCTTTGGCCATGTCATATAAATAACTGAACAAAATTTCTTTAATAAGAACTTTCCTTAATGTTGCTGGAGCCTGTTGGTAGTATGGAGCTTTTCTTTGTTTGCTACCTATTATCAGCATCATTGCTTGGTCTTTGTGTTTAGTGACACATTGCATCAAAGTATACCTTATCCATCCCTACATTTTGCAAAAAGGAAAAATAAGAAGCTAAGAAAAATGCTTCTGTCCCTGTCCATGTTTGTATTAATCTACAATGCTGTTCTAAAGCAATAAGAGATTTCCAGTTTTACTTCTGACAGACTACAAAAAGTAATGCAAGCTTATAAGCTTATAAGTGCCTTTTTGAGCATGTCTTTCTGATATAGTCTACAGACTACATGATCACATACTGTCTTTTGTCTACTGTCTCATTCAGCGCACGCGATGGATGGAGCTCACTTAACACAATTCAGTATTTTTCATTGATCCCCATGTGAGCCCATGATTTATTAACTCCACGTTACTCAGCTCTGCTTTGAAGACAGAACTGATAACATCTGCATGGTCTTTGCGAAAGTGCTTATCATTACATGATCAGAATGCCTCACAAATAATTATTAGTTTATCAAACACTGCCTAAGATGAGACAAGACTTTTACAGGTGGTGAACAGAGGCACAAAGAGGGTTAGGTGAAAAGTATTCACTCGTCTTTGATGTCCAATTTGAAATTTCTACAATTCTTGTAAATATGTTTGCTCAAGTTACAACTGCTGCTGCTTTTAGTAACAGTCTTGAGTGCTCCACACATCTGTGAATGCATCTGCAGAGTAGATGGGAAAAAGAGGAATTCACAGTTCATTACAAACTGTGGAAATTTTGGGTTAAATGGTGTGCATGACAGTAAGAGGAATGGGGGAAACTACAAAAGGGAGGACTTTAGTTGTTGAAGCCTTTGTGGAATATTACAGAGCCCCTGTCTCTCTTTCTTTCTGCAAGCCCTGCCTCATTCACTACACGTATTCCTATTCTTCAGTAGGTAAGACAAAAGTCCTACCTGCACTAGATGTTTCGTAGCATCTTCTGTGCATGTTCATCCCGTGCAATGAGACACGGTAACTTTGAAGGAGGAGTACATGTTTATTTAAATATTGTATAAAAATGTAGACGCTCAAGTGAAGTTAATTATGGTTGCACAGACAACTATGTTTGTCATTTTATAACTTTTGAGTTGTTGATTTAGTAATCTTAATAATATTCTTTCATGTTTTTTTGTGGGGTAGAATGTGCATACGTGTCCCATATACTTCCTTAAAATTAAACTTAAGGGAATTAAAAAAAAAACAAAAACCAACACAGATTTTCAACCCTCAAAGTTCTTCTTGTGTTACTGTATTGGATCCACAGTGGTTATCAACAGGATTGGAAAAGTTGAATCCTTTGCAAAAGCTCTTGAACTTTTAACATTATGAGGGATAGCATGATGAGAGTGCAGTCCCATTTGTATACACCAGTGATAAAGCAGAATGGCATAGTTTGTAGTGCGTTTGCACGAGTACTTCTAATAGTGGAAAAGTGGTGAAAGAGTGGAGTCCTTTCTATTCTAGGCTTTAGAGAGAAGGTATCATGGTGGATGAGGGCTCTTTTGCCAGTTTTCTGCAAGCACAGTGCTTTTCACTTCATCCTTTATACAGGTATCCTAATGGTAGTCTCCTTATCCTTTTGTAGCCAGTCTCAGTCTTCATTTTTTAGGTATTCCTGGTCTTGACTATTCCAAATTTGTCTTCAGTTTCTTGTCTCATCCAGTCCTGTTGCTCCTTGCTTTTTGCCTGTCAGCATGCCTTCTGTTTACTTTTCTTTATTCCCCAGAGCTTCCTCTTCTTGATTTGCTACCTCGGTCCGGTGTAGTCTCCTTCTCAGTCTCCAGTCACTTTTTCTGTGCTTTTACCAGACACTGGTCTCAAGTTTTACTCCTCTTCATAGACCATGAGGTGTCTTCTGTTCTTCTGCACTGAAACAACACAGTAATTTCTTCTTAGAAGTTGGTTAGTTTTTGGTACATTTTTAGAGATGCAGGAAAAAGCATAGCATTAACTCAAGGCTTGCCTATGTTGATGGCTTCAAACTATAGTCACTAATATTTTTTGAAGTAAAAGACACTTTTGTTGAAAGAAAATAAGAAAAAAGGACGTGTTTTTCCTCCATTATTCCTTTTAAAAATTGAACTCTTGAATTAGTTTTTCAATGAGGCACGTAAGTATGTGTTTCTAGATATGCGTTGTCAGAAAGCAAGGACAGACAGGACACTTACTTTGCCAAAGATTTAAGTAGTAGTATAAACATTAGAAATGCTGAGCAACTTAAATAGTCCTAATTATGAAGAGACATCAACAATTCTGACTGGAGCACATACTATATTTTTGCTCAACTCTGATAAATTTTGGGGGTTTCTGGGCTGGCAAATAAAATAATTTGGGTTTGGTCTGGGTTTATACTTACTTTTTCATATTATGTTAAGGTTTTGTTACAGCTACTTCAGAGAAATATTTACAAAAAGAAGATGTAAGCCTCTCAACAAACTGGGATCGGAATAAAACTGATTGGTGGAGTTACCACTGCACCATAGTATTTTGTTTATGTAAGACAGTCTTTTTGATGTGATAAAAATACTATTTGCAATAACGTAGTAGCTCTTGTGTCTGAAATGGGGGGCATGGATGAGTTATGGTTTCCACTGCAGACTAAATATTGTAATTAATGTGAGACAATATGTAAAAACATTTTCCTATCTGTGGAATCTTCTTAAGAGCTCATAGGAGTAGTGCAGTGCTGAAATGAAGAAATAGAAATATACATATTTGACAAGTTCTTTGCTAGTATTTATATAATGCTTTTATAATTTACACATAGTGTCCAGATTATGTATTGTTCCCATGTAAAGGAGTCAGCTTGTAGCATGGAGATCATGATGTAGTCATGAGATGCGTGTGCTTTGTATAGCCTTATTGGAAACATCCTGCTTTACCATAGACAATTCGATTTTCTCCAGTTTAGCAAAACAGTTGAACTCAAGTGTAACTCTAAATTGCTGTTGATTCCTGGACAAGCTAGTACTCAAAGTTGTTAGGCATTGTTGAATTTACTGCTGTATTAGTTTCTGCATGAAATCGTTTTTCCTATCCATAAAATTTGAGTAATGCGCTTCATCTTAACAACTGCTAAATTTAATCAAGGAAAGGTGATGATATGTTCAGTCAAGCATTGGAACAGAGAAGTTGTGCAGTTTCCCCTCTTGGAAGATTTCAAGACTCAAATGGATAAAGCCCCCAGCAACCTGATCTGATGTCTTAGCTGACCCTGCTTTGAGCAGGAGGTTGAGCTAGAAACCTCCTGATGTCCATTACAACATAATTTATCCTATGACGTTATCCTGTCATTCTCTGTAAGGGGGAAACATCAGTATACAGTCTGGACAGTACTTCCTGAAAGGAGAAGGACA
Source organism: Chroicocephalus ridibundus (assembly GCF_963924245.1). NCBI lineage: Eukaryota > Metazoa > Chordata > Aves > Charadriiformes > Laridae > Chroicocephalus > Chroicocephalus ridibundus. The sequence goes on along the minus strand of NC_086284.1, from coordinate 188,997,464 downwards.
GCTGTACCAACAGGCAAAATGTTTAATATTTGAATGAAATATTTAATGTTACAGACTGAATTCCCTTTCTAGTTTTCATTGGTAATTGTATTTAAATGTGCTGCCAGATTTGCTGCGTGCATTAGGTAGGCTTGATGTTTTATGGGAGATAGTAACAGGATTTGGTCGCTTGGTTAGTTAACATTGGTATGTTGTAACGAGTTGTAGTATTTAAGACACAGTATGTCTTCAGTTTCATTGGAAAAAAGGATCCCTCTTATTAATACAGCTGTTTTATGTTATGAAACTTACATTTTTGAAACAAAATCTCACACACTTAATCTGGATGTAAATATTTATAACAAACACTGGATGTTGTTAAGTGGAACAGGCTGTTAATGTTGTCTCAGTGTTGTATCTAGTTAAGGTGCTAATCTTTCTGGGAATGATCAGTGCTTGCTGAATGAGGGAGACAACTTGGTGCCCTGTCTCAAGCAGAGGGAGGGGACAACGGAAGAGTGACTGGTTCTAACACATCAGCTGCGGTGAGATGGGGAACTTTGGATTTACCACAACTGGGAAAGAAGTCCATGCCATTTTAAACTTTTGTGTTCTGTAAACCCAATGATTTTTTGGAGTGCCTGCTTATAATTCAAGTAATTTGTGATGCAGTGATGAATACATAATTTTTTTGAAAGCTGTCTCGATTTTATGAATTTGATAAATTCACCTTTCACATATAGTTTTGTTTTCCCCTATGTCTGTTCTTCAGGCTTTTCATCTTCAAGCCTAATCACAGCTTAGGAGAAATAAAATAATTTATTTTGTTTCCTGTGTGAGAAAAGAGAAGCACCCTTATACCCTGAATATTTCTTAATTAAGACTTCCTTCTAGATAACCGGATTTCTAACTAGTATGCTTTCTTTGAAACTTGAAATAAAGCTGACTTTGTTTCGATAAAGGCGTTCAGTTATCTTGCCAACTTCTCACTGGTAAGACCTAAAATAAAGTTGAAAAGAAATTAAATGTCTTCGTATGTTGAAGATCAAACCTGTATTTTCCTTTACCAACCATTTATTTTGAACTTTATTAGTTCAAAACAAAGTTCACTTATTTTTAGTTCACTTTATTAGTGAACTTCTAAAAGTGCCTAGTAGGATAACTTACCTGTTGATAAGGCTTGCTGTTTCTAGAAGTTAGAAGACTCAATGCTGTTGCTATTAGTACTTTTAACTAAAGTATTGCATTTTTTCTCTATGAACATTTTTGAGCAAAGCAAAAAGAAAATAATAAGGATTAAGATAAATAAGAAAGAACAGCTAGAAATATACAGTTTTTGTTTTCTGTATTTCTTCTTGTGAAGAATAAGGCCATCACTATTTTGTACTGTTGCCAGGAGCCCAGCTCCCCTTTCATCAGCTGTCTACAGTTTATTTCTTTTATAAAAATGAACTTTGGAATATTGAACAGTTTCCACTTCAGATTTTCATCATAAAGGAGCTCCAAGGGACACGAGCTGCTGTTGAAATAGATCTTGGGAAGCCGGGCATTCTGAAATGTTCCTTTTTCCCCTTCTTGTCACTTCCTGAACTCTCTTTGCTCTTGATTTTTATTATACCTTTTCCCTCTGACTTTTCCTGGCCCTGTAATTTTTCAAAATTTTTTAACATATTAATATTTTGAAAAAGTATCCAGTTCTGCCACTTACACTACGCGTAGCTGTGATATCCCTGGAAAAGGCATAATCAGGCTATCACAATGGCAAAATTAGTCTACAGCTTGACTGTAATAGGTTGTTTTTGAAAGCCACAAACTAAAGACTGATAAATGTGAAAGTTCAGCACTATCTGAGCTTAAAAAATTATATATGAATTTCTTTTTGATTGCTTTAATTTCTTTTTTGACTCTTCATATAACACATAAGAACTGTGCCAGCTCTAGCAAAAGAAAAAAAACAACCCACCAGAAACAACCCACTGAAGAATAATTACTGGAATAGTACCAATGGCTGACTTCTATTCTAAAAAACTGGGGTGATAGCTCAGTTATACTTTGTTGTTTAAACATCTCCCATTTCAGTTTTGCATCAGGTCTTGTCAGATGGATACTTTGGTTTGGAGTTTTTTGTTGGTGTGTTTTTTCATATTTTTTTTTTAAGTCAGTGTAGGAGAAAAGGCTTATCTTCAGAGTTACAGAGGGGATTCTGAATAAGATTCTCAGTTCTTTGGCTCATCATCATAGTTCATTGCCTCTCTCATTTCTCGATATTGATCTGCCCCATTGAAAAATAGATTTTTGCAAAATTTACTGATGCATTAACTGAAAAATTACAGTATATGGTAAACAAGTCCTATCACAACCAATTTATCTCAAATTCTTGTCTTCTTACAAATAGCTTATCTGTGTAAACATAGCATTAACAGTTTAGATGAAGAATTAGTTTTCTTTTAAGTAGCTGGTATTTACAAAATAAGAATCTGGAAAGCATTGACAAAACCTAATTAAAATTATAAAAAAATTCCATGATGGAAAAAATGCATAACTGTCTTATGTGACACATTGGTCTGGCCTCATCCAGTTACCATTACATTCACAGGTATTTTTATGCATACATAAACATATCTATATGCATGGTCTTCTGTTGGTTTTTTTTCCCCCCAGTGCCCTTCTATTTGTTTGAAGATATCGGACTGAAGAAGAAAGTTCTCTCTAATAAATACTCCCAAAATAATGAAAGAAAAGGCAAGCAGTTACTCTCAAGTAGGACCATTTTTAATAAATGAGTTTAGAAGTTACTAATTGGATTATTAAAATGTCAGTGTAAGTAGTACTTTGAGGTAGTGCTTGCATTGTATTAATGAAATTAACGAGAAAAATAAAGTATACTTACTTGGTAATGGATGCTTTTTATTCTTCTGGGGACTTTCCACCAATATGTGCAAAAAATGAGTCATTACTTGAGGGATTTTCTTGAACTGAAGTATTTCTCAGTATGAAATGAAGGAAGTGAAATTTCTTCTTGGAAAAATCATATTGAATATGAATCAGGAGCAAAACCAGTGTAAACTCTCCCTCTGGGATAGTGGAGTGGATAATTGTTTTAAAAATATTAAATAGCTTTTTGTTTTTTATATGACGGTGATCTGTGTTTTATTAGCTAAGAATATTTGAGATGACTACGGTGTTTTGAATCAAAGAGAGCTGATTGCATTTTCATTACCAGCAATTTGTCAGTTCATTTATTATTCGTCTGTGTGATTATAAAATGTAATTTTGGGGCATGGAGGAAAGAGGTTGTCTGAGCAGAAGGATTTTTTTGCACTTAGCTATATAGGTGAGATACAGAAGAAGATAAATCTGACTAAACCAAGTATTTCGTTGTTGTGGAAATGGGAGTTTTGAATCTGCTGCTCAGAATGGCAGAGTCCTACAGAAACTTAAAGGCATAAAGCAAGTTTTGTAGTTAAAACAGCCCCAGGTTTGTAATAAAGCACAGCTGTTCCCATTTCCCCTCACATTCTTTTATTGTAATACATTCTATGGGTTCTCTACAGACCAGCTGACCCAGCCTTCAATGTGGCTGAACCATAAAACCTGTTTTGTCTCATTTCTATGTGATTTTATTTGAAGCGTTCAAAAGATATAAAGACTTTTTTTTTCTTCAGAGTGATTAACTCCAATCCAATGTGACGTTTGTATCTGAAGTTACAGCAGCTTAATGTAATTCAGACCTTGCCTGTGCATATACTGTAAGGAAGTGCAGAGGTTTAGGATGGTGTTTTCTTTAAACTAGGACAACTCTGAAAGAACCGTACTTTATTAGTGTAATACTTACATATTATCTCAGTTTTAGTTATATTTGTGTAGCAAGCTTTTGTGGCCTACTGAGTATTTTTTAGCTGATCTTATCCTTGGTGATATTACTAACTGACATTATTTAAACTGATAGTGATTAGGTAAAGCCTGAAAATAGTCACTAAGGTTTCCTATTTGTGGGTTTTTTTTTGTTTTTTTGAACACCAAGCACTCTTTCTGCATGTAGGCTAGTATTTACTGGTACTGGTGTGACAGAAGAAGAAAGGAAAGTATGGAAAAAATATATATGCCACTGTCAAAAAAATTCTAATATACCACATAAACCAATAAGAACAGGTCACGATTTATTGTTGTGTTGTTATTTAATACTATCACAGCACCTACAGCATTTTATGTTACAGAACTACTCAGCTTTCAGACATTTTTGCAGACCAGCTTGAAGAAAAACTGTTGGATTAATGTAAGTAGAACAAAGGATACAGATCACCTTGAAAAGTAATTTTTATTTCAGCAGTTTGGCACTTGTCTCTAGACAGCCCCTTGCTCAGGTCAGCACTCCTCTAGGTAGAACTATTTTGATACTTGTTTCTGACTGTCTAAACTAAAGCACTTCAAACATTTAGGATATTATTGGCCTATTTTTCAAGTATTTTCATGGTTAATGAGTTATTAATATTTTTTTATAGATATCGGATCTCTTTTTATAAAAGGGGAAAACATTTATCGTATGTATCCTGGTGCGCAACCAGCTAAAGAGCAGTTATTTGGTGGTTGCACTTGGAGACGTTGTAGTCTAAGATAATAAAATAATTCAAAGTGAAATATAGTTACCTGTATAGCTAATAAACTACATTTTTGAAGTTTTGGTTTACCAGCAGGGTAATTCCAGTTTAGCTTTATAAAACACAGGTCATCATTCCAGAGAGTCCAGGGACTAATTCTTGCCTGCTCCAGGGGAATCAATTGTTGAATACACGTTCCCAGTAATTTTTTTTTGCTTGTCACTATGTCTTATCTAAAAGTTTTGTCAGAGCACAAAATTCAGTAAGGGCTTTTCAGAGTTAAATATAGGCAGATTTAGATGGGAGGACTTTGTATTAGCTATTAGCATTAGGTCTTTAACCTTTATCATCTGGATGCAAGTTTTGGTCTGAACTGAGCACTCTCTGGCTGAAGATGTTTACTGTAGTATAGAATAACAGTATTTAGTTGTTTGGAGTAACCTTGCAGAACATAGACCCTTGTGTTTCTTCTAAACAGTCCTTCAGGCTGTTGCTAAGCACTTTCATAAAAAGTGTATTTATGTTTGTGGCTTTATGTCTGTTAATATACAGTTTGGGTGTTTTTTTTAATTCTGACTTCCATTGTTTCCATTCTATGGTATTTTTCCCTGAGAATCTGTTTAGTACATGTGAAAAAATGCCAATGTGTGCATTTGGGTAATATTTTAAAATGCTATTTAACCTTCCTGGCAAATAGCAAAATTTTCTGTTGCTGTATATATTATCACTGTTTGTGTTCATGCTTGTCTCTGAATTCACAGCCCATTAAAACTTATAAACCTGGTTTACATCCCAGGTGGTTCTCTCCTCTTCCCTGGAAGTTCTGTCGATGGCCTGGGTAGAACCCCTTGGATAAACCTGATCTTACTCCTAGGGGTAGGGAGAGATGAGAAGCTGGGTCAGAGGAGGTAATAGATAATGAGTGTTAACACACATTTTTTCATTTGCCTAGTGTGTTCTGCAGTTCAGTCTAAAGTTATCTGCATGAGCTTAAATACACGTCACTGATTTAAAATAAATAGTGTGATTTTTGCCCTAGTCTGGATTAGGACTGCTCGTAAACTTAACTGACTGTGTCTCAAAACCAGAAAGTTATCGAAGACAGATTTCAGCAAGTAGTAGGAGTGCAGCCAGTTCTTATGTTCCTGCAGTTGTCATGTTAGACCCTTCAAGATTCTTCCAATTTGGAACATAATTACCTGTGAAATTTCTGTCTGCTTAGAGGTAGTTGTCTTTCAGACTTTGTTCATGTGGAAGGCACCCAAGAACTGGAGGTCCTGACTTGGTCTGTGAACATGTTTGCTGTTAATTAAATACTAATTTCAAAACAGCAGCATCTCAGAAGGTTTGCCAAGCCAAGATCGTGGGCGTCCACTGATCCCAGGATTTAATATGATACCTAATTCATAATTTGAACTGGAAGCCTGCTGTCTCTCAAAATACCTAAAAAAATAACTAAAAACAAAGAAGAAGCACTGTGATACCATATAAGGACAGATTTTCTTGTATTAAGTCCAGGAACATATAATCAAATCAAAGATGCGAATTAATATAGCAGGATTATTATTTTTAATCATTATGTGAAGATTTAATAGAAAAAAAAATCTGAAAGTCTAATTCAAGCCAAGCAATTCAAGAAACTGCTTGATGATTGAATATACTGAAACTATAGACTATGCTTTTTGTTAAAACCTTTCACTTTTGCATACACAAAATACCCTGTTTTGTAAGTACTTGTAATTCAGTTGTCGCTGTTATATTTTAAACAATTTTATTGCTCTTCCTATACTTATACATTATAAATGTTTCCACATAAAGATACTCTTTTTTATTTGGCATACTACACACATTTTTGCATGCATTTGTGACTTACTGTATATAATTGGACCACTTCTGAGGGAGGAATTGTAGTCTGCCAATTAATTTATATTTCAGTTAGTTTGTAGGAAGATAGGGACACTTACAAGGATGAGCTTTTTAGTTGCAAAGTTTTGCATTATTGCATGTAGATAAGTAGAAACATCTGTATTCTTGTCAGTCATACCTAGAAGGCTGCCTTAGAAGACAGCTGAAAGCAATGAAGGAATCCTTTATAGATCTGTTTCTTAAATTGCTCATCCAGAGCTTTGGCTTTACATTTTTTTCTCAGTTCAATGTGATATAAAAGCAAAAATATTTGTTGCAGGCTTCTAGAAATACTGTCTTATGGTTTCACAGACAGTTGCAAATAGTCCTGTTTTTTTTTTTTTTTTTAAATTCTAACTGCAGAAGTGTATATAAACATTACTGTGTCTCTTTTTTCTCTGTTGGTCTACTGACAGTTGGCAGGTGTTAGCTTCCAGTAAGTGAGAGTTGTAAGCTGCACAGCTTGGTAATTGGCATAGAAGTTGGATAAGGAAATTGCCTCCTTCTCTTATGCTACAATATAGTCTTTTTAAGACAAGTTCTTTTTCTTTTTCTTTTCCTTTTCCAGAGAAAATGAGCTGTTATTCAGTTTTCTCAAAGAAAGAGTGCATACATGTAGGCAGCATGAAGAAAAAGTACTTGTCCTCAGAATGGCTTGTGTTTTGCTGAACCAATCCAGAGTTGACAGTTCAGTCTCAGTCTCTTGAAAACCAGTCTAAGAATGTTTGAAAGTTAAGTGGGTGCCAGTTGGGAAAAAACTTTAGGGGTATCTGTGTGAAATGAGTTGCAAAAGATAATCCTGTAAAAGGAAAAAAAAAGTTATTGGTTTGCAGTTATCCATAGAATGGCTCCTTTTTTTCCTCCATTAAAGATAACATTTCTGTACCATCCGTCTGAAAATCATAGAATGGTTTGGGTTGGAAGGGACCTTAAAGATCATCTAGTTCCAACGCCTCTGCCATGCGCAGCGACCCCTCCCACTAGACCAGGCTGCTCAATTATTCTTTGCTTCTTCTTTTTATTTCCCGCTTTGTGGAAGATGAGGAAGAAGAGTTCTCTGTATGCAAATTAGAGGAGAAAATATTCTGAGAATCTATTGCAAGCTATTTCTATAGTTAAGATGATTTGTTAGGAATATGCTTATAAATTAATTTTCATTGAAGCAGCACTTCTGTGTGTCACTCAGACTCAGGCTGCTGTGCAAACATACTTTGTATGACTAGCAATAATAAGGTCCATTAAGTAGGTAAAGAAACGTGATGAAAGACTGGAAAGGGAAAATGGTACAGTTAAAAACATTAAGGCATGTGTGGAAAGCATAGGAATATTTTCGTGTCTTCCTCATTGAACAACCCAGCTCCTCCTGTAAATTCATGGTACAAGGAGTTTTCTTTCAAGAAATATACTATTCTTAGGACAGATGAACAACTGTTCTTTATATGAAATCTATATTTGAAACCATTTAGGAATTTCTAATAAAATACCACTTCTGTCTTTATTTTTTGTTTAAACCAATGTAATTATGCGTGTTGCTGACTGTAAAAGATTAATCTTGAAATTGGTATCAGTAAATGCTAGATTCAGTTCTGACTTGATGAGCGTCTTGTGTTCTAACTTTACATACCTTTGGTGTCAATACTTCATTCCCTCCTCTTAAGCCTGTGTTATTTTGAGTCAGACAATCATAGTCTTACTCATCTGAAAGAACCCCCCCCACACACCTTTTAGCAATAAAACATTGATACAGCAATTATGGAACTTACTTTGTTTATATTTTATGGAACTTACTTTGTTTATATTTTATAGACCTAGCTATGTATGTCCTTCTATAGTACAGTTGTAGTTTAATACCATTTGAAGCTTGTTAATTACATAAGAACTGAATTTGTCAATACAATAATTTTTAGGAGTGTTGCCAGTTCAGACTTCACAGGTGATTTAGGATGAGGCTTATGTAATATGAGTTACATTTGTTTGGGTTTTTTTGTTTGTTTGTTTTGTTTTGTTGTGTTTTGGTTTTGTTTTTTTAAATGGAGCAACAGTGGAGTAAACAGTTGTTTTGTAGGATAATACTGCTGAAAGACATCTAAAAGTGTATTTTGCTTCTAACAGTTATTGAAGATTTTGGCAATGTGTATAGGTACAAATCACAGTGCATTTCAAGTCAGAATTACAGAATTCACAGAAATCTGGCATTCTGTGAACCTAGAGGAGTCCCATCATGCATCAGATAGGAGGTCCAAGAGGAGAATGTCTTCAAGTTTGTAGTACCTTTTCTTCTTAATAGAAGTCTTAAAACATTTCTTTGAGCATATTTTCAGAGACAGCTTAAATTGTATGAAGGACACAACCACATGTTGAAAAAACATTCTTCTTCAGGTGTTGTAATGCATGTCAGGGTGTGTAGGAGATTGGTTCCTGATCTCATTTAGAGCATACAAACACTTGTAAATTCTCCTTTCCCTTCTAGGGGAGTGAGTCAGGGAGAGACAGATGCCAATGAAAATGTATTAGAACAACTTTTATTAAATAAGCTTTTATTATTAATGGAATCAAGCTATTATTAAAAACAGATAATTATTTTCACAGTACATTTGATTATTCCCTCGCAGTGTTCTCATACCTGCAGGTACACACTGTCACACAGACTCTGCCACACACACAGTCACTCAGAGTCATCCTGGTGGAGGCCAGCCCAGCAGTTTGCTCACCGGGGAGAGCTGGTGTGACAGTGGCTTCTCGGCAGGTGTGCAGAGTCCCTCACAGGGGGGACAGTCGGCAGCACATGCAGTCCTGGTGCCTCTGACGGCACACAGCTGCCTCTGCCACCTTGGATGTGGTCTGAGTTGCACAGCCCTTCCTTGGTGCTGGCTTGTGCTGGTGGCCTCACGCATGCTCAGCAGACTGGGTCTTCTTTCATTTCTTGAGAATGCAATAGGACGATAAATCTCCAAAGTGTTTAGCGTTTGGTAGACTTTTACACCTTTCTTCCCTGCATGTTCATTTGCTCTTCCCAGACTGCTGTTTTTTGGTGACTTTCATTCATCCATACCTGTAGAGTCCATTTACAGAAACTCCCAGCGACAGGGTTTTTATGACAACGTGATTCTTGGACAAGTGGTACTTCAGTGTGAAACTGCAATGGGATGGGAGGTCATTGACCCGTGAAATATTTTTGCCAACTTTCTTTAAGTCTTAATTTTACCTTTGGAATTGAACTGTTACCAGTTTAAATTTTTAATTTCCTTTTTTGCTTTTTGGTGTACTTCTATGGGAGTTTTATTTGTTCCACTGTGACCAAGTTCAATGCCGTTTTCCAATTCTTATAAAAACAGTAATGAAAAACGTGTTACACCCAAAGCATTTCATGACAATTTTCTTTTAACTCCTTTTATGCAATTCCAGTGGCACATGTATTTATAATAACTGAGTGAACTATTTCTGCAGTAGTAGTCATCTTTATTTCAGCATTGTCCTTCTCCTTTCTCAGTCACAAATATTAATAACTTTTTTCCATTTTACTAAACTTTTATAATTCAAAATTCTGCTCTTGAAGCTTGTGTTACTGTGAAACTTTCCAGTTAATGCTGAAAATGGAAAGAAGTTAAATCTAGTGGTTTATCATAACTTTAAGGTACAGTGTACCCTTGGCAGGTCTTGTAATTCCTAGAAAGAAATAGGAGAAAGCATTATGGATTTCCACTGTGATTAGCTGGTTATTACGTCTGACATTAATCACATGTGGAAATATGCATTGGGAATAATTTAGCTGACGTCAAGGGAGTGGCACTTGCATAAACCTGATTTTAATGAGCTTTATCTGAAGACAACTTTGAAGATGAGAAGCAATTTACATAACATCTTATTTTGTCCACAAAAGAGTAAATTAATTCAGCTTTTATAGCTGCTATTAATTGGACAGCTCTCAAAGTACTATTTTTTCACTGCGAGAAAGATGAAAAGATCTGAGCTGGCAATGTAAGAACACTACAATTACTATTCTGTCAATACTATTCGATATTGTTCTATCAACTACTTCTTCTACATAAAATTCTTTTCATATATTATATTTCTACATGCCTGAAAAATATCTGAATCCTCTCCTAAGAGGATCCCCTTAAACCTACTGTCTTAGCTACTAGAAGGTCCCTCTAGGTACCCATATAGATTCTCAGGCAATGTTGGCATTACATACAGAACTTGTAACAGCCGTATCCCATTAGATGATCTCGGAATTTTCTCCTGTACTACCCTATTGCTTTCCATGGATAGCTACGTAGAACAAGGACGAAATTAAGTTTATTGCTTTGCAAAAGCCATTTCACTAGCTCTGTTTCGTATGTTGATTTGTCTGCAAACAGAATAGCTGTATTTGAAGAAGCAGTTTTAAATGCTGCTTCTGATCTAATACATTTCATTTCTGATGCTTGCTGAAGGCATCTCGAATGCTTCAGAATGTGGAAAATTTAGTTTGTGCTTTTCACCTCTGAAAAAAATGGAATCTCTTGTGAGTGTTGGGATTAGACATCAAGCTAGTTAGATTTACTGTTGTATAAATCAGGTACGTTATTTCTCTGCTTTTTGGTGTCTGTAGGTGCTTAGCATTTCATATCTCCTTCAGATATAGACTGTAACATAGAGCAATGTTTTAATTTCATTTCATGACTCTTAATTACCTGAACATTTCATTTGGCTCTGATACGTACCTTCAAGCATATTGGCTGCAGAGTGTTCACTTGATGGTTTCACTATATGGGGTTGTCAATTTTATGTGATGAATAGCTCAGTAATTGTGGAGGCATTCCATACTTTGTAAATCTACGGTGAATTATGAATTCTGTTCATTCTTTAAAAAATCTAATTCAGCTTCTTTAGGAATCACTAAACTCTGTTTTTAAATAGAATATTTACAACTGAGTCTTCAGAGAATTTTCTAAGAACCTGCAAGTAAATCAGACAATTAGTCTTAATTAAAATTAACTAAAACCTGTATTCTCACAGGAAATTAATATCTGTGTCTATCTTCTTTTGTTTCCATTTTTGTTCTGAATGATTAAGGTACTGTAACTAAACAGTTTGAATTTGTCACCACTGTTAATATTGACATGTTATGTATAAATATTTGAATACTTCAGTTTGAAAATATTCAAATACTTCAGTTTGTAGTAAGTAAAAATTAAGTTTATTATTTTATAGGCTACCAGAAGGCCATGTAAACAATGCTTAACCAAGGCTACTGTGATATTAATAAAAAAGAAAGGCTGTTGTTATTTTGTGATAGCTGCTTTGCGTGTAGTGGTTCTTGGCTCTCTAAATAGTTAAAATTAACATCTATTTAAAATAGTGAGTAAAGACCAAGCTTTAAAGTATTGCAATTGGTTTTATATTGTTATTGCTTAAGGAAAAAAGGTAGTGGCTGTCAGATACCAGGTAGTACCTGTGTTCTCCTAAACTTACTTGATTGATGTGTAAACATAGTGCTGAATATTTGGGAGGGAAGAGGCTTTTTTGGTATCATTTCACTTTTTGATAGTTTTGCAGTATTTTCTGAACTTCAGTTGCATATAATGCAATTCCTCATTTTAGTGTAGTCATTCTGCTTTCTTCTAACCCTTTTCATGTGAGTTATTAATCCTAAAGATTTTTGTTCTGATTTTTGCTATCATAAAGATGCAGAAATTGAATTTATGAAGAGATACTGCTATATTTTCAAATTGCATACTAAGGTTATTTGTTCACTTGGAATAGAATTGAGCATGTTGTTTATAAATGAATAAGATTTGGGATGGAAAAACTAAAGCATTTTCAACCCAGGTTTGAATGCCTATTTCATGGCTCTTTGAATATTTAAATATATTAATAGATCAAGGGAATGAATGATATCCCAGATGATTTCATCTGTTGCTTGCCACAGAGGCAATATACTCATTTTGAGAAAAAGCTGAGAGGAATTATATATTTTTTAGTAGGTGAGATCCTGAAAAATTTAGATGTTGTTGTCTCCTACTTAGAAAGTAAAAATAATCACTGTAACAATATCTTGGTTTTATTAAATAGCGGTGGGTTAGCACAGGATTTCTAAAATTCTTGTAGTGATCAGTTACTCAACGTAATACTTCATATAAGGAGCAATATAAGAAGAGGAAGGTGACAAAGAATAGCTGTTAAGTGTCACCCTGCAAGGGCTGTTTTTTTCCTGCTTTTGAGTGTCTAATTTTTTTTTTTTTTTAATGTGAACAGACTCGACCACACCAATTTCTTTCTCAAAATGCCAACCTCCTTGCAGTTTAATGTTTTTTCCATATTTTAATGGAAGTATCTGATTGCACAGTTTAATTTGGAAGAACTCTGAGTCCTTGGCTGGAAAAACTAAAACACTTTCAGGAGAATTGTGAAGAACACACTGACCCCACAGCTACTGTCTGAACAGTGCAAATCTCAATGGTCTTTTAAAAGCAAGTTCCCTTAAACTATTTGCCAGTGTCATTGATCTCCTTTCAGCTGCCTCTGTAGCTTATTTTAGCTCACAGACATACACAGAAGTCTCACCAGATTATCCCCAAAAGACAGTGCTTGCATTTGTTATCTTTCTGTGCACAGTGTTTTATCTCCTGTGAACCCATTTGATACGGGCTTCTGGTCCTTCTATGAGTGATATACCAAGTAACGCCCTTAGATGTTTGGATGGAGTATTGTGAGCATGCTATTTTTGTTGCTGTACTGTATTTTAGTCCTATTTTTTTTTCCTTTTTTTTCCAGTACTTAAAGCTCTTGAAAGGTGTAAGCACAGTCAAAAAATAGAACCAAGTTTGAATAATTATTATAGATGCAAAGGAGGAAGAACTCTGCTGAGTTTCATTGCTTGATGACAAGAAGATCTATTTCAGTTTAAATTAATAAGTAATGCTGGTCTGGGTTTGGTGCTGGTTTTTTTGTTTTTGTTTTTTTTTTTTTTGCGTAATGCAATAGGTTGGTAGTTTTAGAATACTCATTATGTTTAATTTTGAGTAAGTTTTATGTTCTGTTTCAGGATTTTGGTAGCTGTTCAAACGAGCATTCTCTATCGACACATTTGGACAGATCATTGTCCTGTACAATATGTGCAAGGATGTTCTTTTCTCAGGGACTGAATTTCAGCTTTGACTGTTGAGACTTGGGGATTAAGTTCATTTTCCTTCTGATTCAGGCGCTGATGTGGCCCCTGGAGAGTACTCTTCTGGTTATCACTAGAGGCAGTAAATGAAAACTGTAAGATGGAAGAAGTAGGTCATGTTTTATATTCTGGTTTTGAGTTTATTGCTAAGTGGGGTAATAGAATGCATATTGAAACCTCAGGGCATCATTTGCTGGTGCTGATACTGTCATGAGGTGGAGTTTGAGAGGTCACTGGTTAAATATTTGCATGATTTGATTTCATGAGAAAAGAGGTGATGATGATGTTTCAACTTGAATTTTTGTATGATTCTAGTCAAACAGAAGTGGGGTTTGCCTGTGACTTTTTTTCCCTGTGTAGATGTGGAATTGATTTTAGTTTATTTGTCTATGAAGAATTTACTTTTTAAAAGGTATCACCTTTTTAATGACTTCATAACTTCTAGGAAGAACACTTTAGAAATCACTTAAGAAACCTGCCAGTTACGACATCTTTTAATCAAAACCATGTTTTTGCTTCTCAGATATCTCTTACAACAAACCAAAACCACCTCCTGGAATGCTTAAATTATTTTTGTTGATTCAAATAAATTTGAGTAAGCCATCTGAACAACCAATACCCTACAAGTCCTGAGGCACAAAACATCTCCTGTTGAATTACAATGGATGCATAATAGTGTTATTAAAATATTTTACTTCAAATTTTACATTCCGTTTAAGTATTTGCATGGAAGATTTTGAAATTTATTCAATGTGTGTTTTTTAATACAAGGGAAGGCAATAGGTTTTACGTTATTTCAGCTTCTTAGAAATATATTTCTGTCCTACTGAGTGCTGAGAAATTGAATTCTGTTTACAGACATTGTTTGTGGGATTTAGAAAGAAGTACCATAAAATTGTCAAACAAAACATTCATAAAAAATTAGTTGACTGAAAAAAAAATTACTTATTCCCGTCTTTGTCATAGTTACAGTTTAATGTTTCACTTTCATTTGGCAAGACAAAGGTATAAGGAAAAGATGAGCAGAAGAGTATTTGACAAATGTGCTTTCACGTACTAAATTTGTAGGTGAACAAAAGATACTAATCATACATCTGCTCATTTTGGATAAATGGGAATATATGTTATTAAAGATTTTAAATTTTCACTCATTCCAATTTTTATAATTGAGAACTCTTAAGTATTTTGATTTGACATTCTTCATCTACTGATGCAGGTAGCAGTCGTATCAAATAAACAGATGTATTTTCGCCGTAGCATATTGTCACCTAGCAGTGACAGAATTTACTAAACACACAGTGATATTGGCTAATTTTCTGATTATCCAAGGCGTTCTCAGAATCAAATAATGGAAGCTTGTTTGAGTGGGGGGTGGGGGGGGAAGGGAATTTGAAGATTTTAAAAAAAAAAAAAAAAAAGAAAAAGACTTCTGCATACTGCTAATCCTGTATTCCAGCATGGAGAGCAAACAAACATGGACAACTTAATTTACCTGTTCTAAACCAATCTAAGCCAATGGTGAAGAAATGTTGTTTTGTATTCTTGTAGTTAGTTTTCTTTATTTTTTTATGTTTTTTTTTATTTATTTGGATATTTTTTTTTTACAGCTGTGGATGCAGCTGCCAAAGATGCTAACCCTCACAACCAGGTGAACTGCATGACAAGAAATTTTTGGTGATTGCATTATTTGGTAGATAAGTACCTATAACAAGTAGTTCCAGTATTTATTGACTGCCACTACCATGTTTAAATGTAAGTTTGTGTATCTGAGTTATCACTTTATGCTTGTTATAAAATTATTATTTTATTATAGTGTTAAGCTAGAAGTTACATCAGTTACTAGAAGTCACATATTGCAGTAGTAGTGTACTAATTACAGCACACTAATGGACAAAAATTTGGTATTTTTTACCACACGTAAATGGCAAGAGATTAAAATACACATGCTTCCTCATGAAACTCCGAGCATGTCAGCATGATAACATGCCCTGCTTTGAGCTGTCCTGCTGTTTTGAATAGTTGTGGGAAATGATCCCTTAACACCATCATTTGCTTTCTTTTTTAATAGAATAATAGGATTATGGGTTACAAACTCATGTTACTTCATTTCCTCTTCAGTCTGAGGATAGTTATGATTTTTAGTCAGGATTTCTGTTTCATAATGAAAGCTGCTGATCTGCCTCAAAAAATGGAGAGTGCAGGCTCTGGACTGGTTTGTTAAATACTGCTCTGCCATATGCAAATATCACAACTGGCTTTAATAAGTAGCCCTGTCTGCCAGCCTTTCTTGTAGAGTATCTGATGAACCAATTTTTTCATATTTTCTTTGGGAAATGTCTAACCTGAGACCAACAAAACAGAATAATTACCTGTCTTGGTTGATCTGCTGTCAGGCATCAGTAGATAGCTCGGACCTACCTCTTGTCCTGCTGGTAATTCAGGCTGTGAGAGGCTGTGGGAAAACTTTCAGAAGATTGGATGAAATCTGGGAGGTATTTCAGGAGAAGGGGCACCGGAAGGGTTGTCCTTAAGGAAGATGCCTGTGGGATCTATATTTTGCTATAGTAGAGCATAGGGCATATTTCTGGGGAACTTCCTAGGAATAGCTTGTCTACTTTAAAATAATCTTATATTAAGTGACAGTTTTTCATCCTGTAAGTACAGTTCTTTAATATTTGTGTTAAGTCTCAACTCCTTCAAATACATCGAAAACATGTATTTACAAAGCCAGTTGGTTTGTTTTTTTTAAATACCCCATGCATGAATAGTACGCAGTTTTAGTCATTCCCAAATAGTGCCAAGGAAACTTTATGCTTTATAAATTTTCTGTTTCGTAAGCTGTCTTATTTTTGTCAGCTTCTGTATACAGTGATTACTAAAAAAAAAAAAATCCAACCAAAAATCGATGGTTTGCTGTATTTTATAGTATCATAAATACAGTTTTGGAACAAACAATCGTTTTGGAATTGTTATATGCTTTGGTATGCGTGGTTTCAATCTTCTCTCCCAAAGTAATCGGAGGTTTTTCGCCATGTGTTTTAGTTGAAGTAGATTAGGTCACTAAGCTAAGCTTTTATTTATAAAGCTAATACAGTGTTGATGAATAATGTGAGGAAGGAAGAATTAAAAATTCCCATAGGTGGAGCGAGTGGTGTTATTTGTGAGGGTGGCATTGGCTCGTTGAGGCTGTTCAGTCTGTAGGCTGACTGGCCAGACTGCAAGTTAAGTGGCATCTGACTTTCCTGAGTAGGAGAAAAATGCAGCCAAGCAGTGGTGTGATGGCTGGAACCCCCCATGGGGCTGGGCAGCTGCAGCAGCGATCTCCTCTTAGGGGTCCTCCACAAACTGGCTCTGAATGAGGGGCTGTAGTCTCCTGTTGGATGATATCAGGTGTTTCTCATATGGAATCACTTCAGTTTTTTTCAAATTTGTTGCTGCTTCATTATGATCGTCTTGTTCATGTGAAATGAATCTAACTTGTGTGGACCTGTTTCCACTTGTGGGATTTTTTGGGGGAAGGGAAGGGGGATGCGGGTTAGATACTCCAGGCTATGCGGATCTGCCTAACTTTTCCCTCTGGTCTTGGTGGGCTTGGCCTCTTTTGAGGTTAGAGTGTTGTTATACCTGTCCTTGAATTTCCTGTGCTCTGGGCAACAAATAACCAACACCGTTCCAATGGCAGCTTTCCAGTCATGCTGTGAAAGAAAAATTCCTTCAGGGTGAAAACTCTTCTCTAATGGTTGCCATGGAAATGGAGAACCGAGTGATTATATAGATTAATATCTCAGTTACATGTAAATGTTCTGTAACCTTTTCTGCCTTATCATTTAGGAGAGACATTGATTCTGTAACCACTGGGCCATTAGTGCTTTAAGCTCCATTATAGCTAAGATGTGGGCCAAACCTTTAATGAAGAAAAATCGCTACCTATTTAAATAAGTGGTTTGATTTCATAGACTTGTGTTGGCTGCGTAAGGTTTTTGCAGGCAGAGTTGTTTTTCTGTTGTTGTTGCATAAGGTGCATTTTGTAGTTTAATTTCATATAATCAATGCTTCAAATACTGGACCAATATCCATGGAATATTACTACTATTTTCGCTCTCATTGACATTTCTAGTAAAAAAGACTCCTGAAGAAGAACATTCCAGAGGACCTGTAAGGCAGGAGATATAGCTAAATTGATCATAATTGCCTCAATATGCTGCTTGTTATAAATGGAGGCAGATTATTGTAGTGCATTGTGGTCAGGTAGATGAGTCACAGTACAGTGCTGGAATGTCATATTTCTGCATCCAAGAGAGAATTAAACCTTTTTTTGGAAAAAATGCCCCATTAAATTGTCAACTGGTTTATCTTTAATAAAAGCAAGTATTGCACTAAATGTAATTTATTTTTTTTTTAATATACTGTAACTTCGTGACATTAGCAGCATAATAGTGATCTTTTGAATGTCTTTCTCCATTTCTGTGGAGCAACTCACATGAAATGTTACCTTCTAAAGATACTTTGATTAATTTCTATGTAGAACAAGGTTCTAACAGCATATTTTTATTTCATTCTGATGCAGGGCTTTTCACTTTGTTCAGTAACAATGTAAATGTACTCTTACACTAAAAGAAAAAATTACAGAAAAATCCAAACTTACTTTATTCTTACTTGTCATCTCAAAGTTTTGTTTTATAGTTGGATTTATTTATTTAAATGCTGTCTGGATTTACATCAAAGGTTGCAGTGTTTCCATTGGACATGCCAGCTCTTATTAGCCTGTGCACTCCTTTCCAAGAGTGTAATGAGTGAGTCTTCGTGGTTTGGTGCATAAGTCAGGTTAAAGTTAAAGGAAAGTACTTCAAGAATTATCTCAAAATGATAGTTTAATTTGCTTTGCTAGTAACCGAAAGCATTGCTCGATTCCTATTATACTTTGTAGTGATTCTCCTTTCTAAGATTCTTGGGTTTTGCCTTGGAAAGACCAAAAGGGCTGTTGTGTATGAAGTGACATTTCATAATTAAAAATTATTTTCTTGTACAGATGTGACTGTGGATGGAAGTTGATGTCAACAGAGAAGTTAGTCTGGAATGAGAGAATGACTTCTATTGTACCTTGGAACAATATATATGAGAATGGAGTGTACGCAGAGCACAGTGATTTTGGTGTGGGGGTCCAGATGTATAGCTCTTAGTTGACAATGATCTTTATTTGAAAAGCCATTGCAGTTAGTAATTGAAATGTTAGCTTCTTTTTCATATGAGCTAAGAATTCATATTGCCGTTGTGGGCTTGTTGTATCAAACTTGCATGCTTATTCTTTCCAGATGCTGTATAGCTTTGAGGCAATCTCAGCACTGTCAGCAAAAGCATCTCCCTTTGCAAGTGTATTGACTCTACTGAGGCAAAGTGGATATCATACAAACTCAGTTAGCATCTATATGCTGAGATCACATTGGGGAGATAATGTTCCAAATTATAATGGGCTCTATAGATCAAGAGCAGCATCCTGAATTTTGTATGGTTACATTTGCTGTGAATCTGAAATTGTGCAGTTCCTCTGATGAACACAGCAAAGTGAGCATTTGAATATTACCAATGAGATTAGATAAAGCTATCAGTAACCAAAGAAAAAGGTGTGTTTTTACATGGAAAAAAAAAAGTATATGTAATTTTCACAAATAGCATCTAGATATTTAATGTCTAGGTCCTGCCATTGCTCAAGTTAGAATCAGAAGCTATTAATTGCATGATTTTTGAAATACTGGTTCTGCCCAGTGTGTAAGTGTGTAGGAGTAATATTCAGTCTTCATACCTCTTGCTGGAGCTGATCTTAGGGACACTTGCATTGTATCTGTACTAAGCTAATCAAAGAATGACAGGGAATATTGTGCAGGGGAACCCAGTTGCCTATTCTGCTAACTTGTTAGAAGGGTTTCTTGCTAGGACATACAGAAACAATCATGAGTGTAGTTCAGGAGTTAATATGGTCCTGAACCATTTCCCAGGAGAGAGTTTGTGGCTGCTCAAATCTGCTGTATAAAGGATTTCAGTAGCGTGGATATGGGCTGTTCAGCAGCAGTTGATCTCTGTGTCAGCTAATATGGTTCAGGGCATCTTTAATTTCCTAATCTAGACATAGCCATAATAATGTAGAATAACTTGAAGGACATTGAAGGTTAAAAAACTAAAAAAACTGCTGCATATCATATTGATTAACCAGAGATTTAGGAAACATGACACATGTATTTGAAGGTCTGGAAAATCTTATTTTATCAATGTTCCTTTTCCATCCCTCTAAACAATATTTAGTGTTTCTTGTCTTTTTACTCTGGAAAACTTTTGTCAGTAACTGCATCCTACATTATTCTACAGAAGGCGTTTGTTGGCTTATAAAACCACATAGAATATATCAGGCCACCTGTGATTGCTCCAAGTTAAGGCTTGAGGCAGAGCATTACTTTCTGTGATTCCGGAAAAAATGCCTAAGCCCAGGTGAGTGTGGATTCATCTGTGCCAACAACATGCTGATCATGTTTCTCTTTGGGACTTTGTCCAGAAGCTGAAGCAAGTTGTAGTGACTCACTGTGGATTGACTCTACGCCACAGTTGATCTTTCACAAGGCATATCCTCCTATGAATAGCAGAACTCTGTTTCTGATTTAAGAGGAAGAAGGGTTTTTTGAGGAAGAAGGTTTTTGAGTTGTATCTGTGCTTCTGACCTAACCACCTTTTAATTAGTCAGTGGCACTGACAATCTGATTTACAGAGCCATGAAACATAGTGAAGTGTGGTATCAAAGCGTGCAGCAAACTCAAAATCCAGGTCACACAGTCATGTTGACAAATCAAGATGAGTGGTAGAGTTACAACACCTGGGGAACTGCAGAGCGTACAATAAGGGAACACTACAAGAGCAATCCTTTATAAGAAAAAGGTGTGATAGTTAATTTAAGAGACTGTATTCAAGGGCTAACAGGGGAACTATAGCTATACTGATCATGTTACTTTTAGCGTTTAGATTCAGTGAGATTGGTGGCCAAGCATACACGCTGTGTTTGTAATGAAGGCAAAATTGCACATCCCAAGCCATGAGGAAAAAGGAATGGCTACCTTCTGATCTGCTTGGACCACATCTCTTTTCTCAGCACAGTCCTAAACTGCATTGAGTATCCTGAATATTCTCCAATTCGAATGGAGTGTAGTTCATTGCCCACATGCTGGTCATAAGATTTATGCACGTATTTGTGGATAAAATAGAGTTGCACTTCGTCATTTAATTCCACTTCAGTTTCTTGTTCCCCCCTCCAGTTCTCTAATTCAATAATTTATTTCAAAGTCATGAATTAGTTGCCTAGGGCTTACTGTCTTGGAAATGTGTAGCTCCTAGAGAGCTATGGGTGGTGATCCTGTTGATTTAGGAAGCTGTCATCCCTGTTTTGGGAAAAAATTTCAAAGCAAACTAAATCCCATGGAAATTCAAGGCAATATAGGTATATAACAGCGGGTGCCTATTCCACCATCAGAAATGTTATTATTAGCACTTGTAAATATGCATGAACTAACTTTTAAACTCACTGAATTACGTTAATTGCTAAGAAGGCAGTCCAGGAGAATGGGGCTCAACAGTAGCTGCAAAGTATGCCTGGGCTTCTGGGCAAATTCTTGAGCAATTAACCAACAGTTTCTCCCATGCTGCCACACTGATGTTACTGTCAACACAGGACGTAGGTAGTGTAAATATGCTGCAATTGTAATTTTGCATAAATCACATAAGTAGTTTTAGAAATGGTACCGTAAGATCAAAGGGTTGGTTTCTTATGAAAGGATATCTTTCAGCCAAAGCAGATGGGTGTTGTTTTTGCCATAAATTAGGGCTTTTGTTTTGTCTTCATCTTCGGTCAGGCTAAAACTGTAGTAACCAGGACAGTGACACATAAGGATGTTGATGGCATACCCTGATACTAAGAAGACAAATCCTGTTAGTCTGCAAAATTACGCCTAAGGAAAATGATGGGGAAGCTATAAATGAACATTTTGGAATAACAGGGTTCCAGGCTATGTCATTAGTTCATGCATACCTTACCTGTTAACGCACACCTCCCCTTTGTGTATCTGTGGAGTATGGGGTGGGTTTTTTTCCCTCCCATTCAATTCAGGGTAAATAATTCCCATATCCCATTAAACTGTTCAGCTGTGTCATTAATCCTATGAATTAGATGTTCATTTGAAAGCAGTGTCAGCATACAAGTATTGTGAAGTAGGTCACACTAACTTTTCCACTTTCTTAGGGTAAAAAGATTCTCTAAAGCAATGACCTTGAAGCATATGTTTGAACAAAGACTACTCGGGAAGGCCTAATGTAACTGGTACCAAATAAAAAAAAATACTTTTTGGTCCTGGAGAAATTGTTCCAGACTTTAACATTAATTCTGACTGAAAGCACTAGCATTTAAAACAGGTAAAAATCAGGTGTGCTGATGGAGAATCCCTGATGACCCCCAAGATAAGCTATTTGTTCACAACAGATATTGGAAGTAGAATGAAAAATGATGTGAAAGACAAAGAGGATAAGAAACCACACAACAACAATGGATGGTTTTGGTGTATTGTTTCCCACTAATTTCATCATCTGTTGTATTAGAAGCCCTGGTTTATTGTTGGAGTATCAATGTTTGATTATTTTGTGAACTGGTTGTTTTTTATTGTGTCTTTTGAATTCAGTAGAAGTGTCATAAAATACTTTAGCCTTGCTATGCATTTGTGTACCATTTATTGATATCTCTGCAGAGCTAGATGTCATAGTAAAGTAGAACATTAGATTACCTAATTAAGTATTTCAGAGGGATATGTGCTAAAAATAAAACTGATAAGTGGTAGCAATTTGCTGTTCTTAACAGTTATAAATGTGTAAAATATAGAACACAACTTCAGGCCTATCCTTGAATAGGATTTATTTTAAGAGCTTTATTTACAGCCTGCATCATCAGGGGGAGTCTTTCAGTGATTTCTTTCAGACTTGGATCAAGCCCAGTAACGACTGAACCACTTGTAATCTCCCAGCACTTTAATTGCCAATTACCTCATTTTTTATGTGGCCTTCAGTCTTTAGTAGGGTACTTTATAAAACGACAAGCGTGGGAGTAGTAGTTAACCCTTCTAGATATATGATTTGCCAGTCTTGCATGCAGCAGTCATGGCACAGCATGACTCTTGGAGGACTCTGTGACATTTGTTTGCCAGCAGTGATAATACTGTCTATTGTAGTTTTGCTGACAATCAGCAAAGTGATTATGAATTTGTCGGCTACTGTAGAATTGTGTGGCGCATTGACAGCTGCAAAAATGATTTAATTTTGGCTCCGTACAAGCATACAGCTAAGTGCTTATTAATAAAGCCACGTTTTTACAGTAAATATTATGATGACATAGTGTGCCCACAAAAGTGTAATTCATGTTTCTTTTGGAAATGAATGGTGAATTAGGAATTTCATCACATGACAAACAACATTAGAAAAGAGTAAGATATAGGTAGATGAACATGACTAATGCTTTTGTTGATTTAAAGCAATTTAAAGTTTGCTAAACCTCTGGAAATGTGATTCTTTTTCTTCAACTAAAAAGAGCTCCATTAATGGCATTTAATACTCCATAAATCTGTTAAATGAAAGAGCCTTAGGATTTCCTTGACAGAGAAGAAATACGATGTGTTGTGTGTTGAAATGTAATAATTACTTAAATAGCAGTAATCCTAAAGTTATTACAAAAGTTAAATCATTGAATACGGGCACTGTTAAACAGGAATAGTGTGTGTGTGTATATGTGCGTGTGTATATTCATGTGATGTTAAAATGTCATGGAGTTTGTCTGACATTTTTTGGATTAAGTTTAAATAGTAGGTGTTGAAGATTAAGCCCAAGAAAATCAGATGGGCAATGTGATTTTTTTTTTTCAAAAATAACAAACAATTTGATTTAAAAGTACAGATCTTTTCTCTCTGTGTGTGTAAAATGACTTATTCAGTGTAACTTAAAGCCAAATCTGTTTTTTACAAAAGATTTAGTCATGAACGCAGGGTAACCTGTAAGACTTCAAGTTGAGTTTTGCTAATTGAGAAGGAGAAACCTTATCACTCTCTACAACTACCTGAAAGGAGGTTGTAGCCAGGTGGGTTTTGGTCTAAAAGACTTGGTTCTCCCAGGTACTAAGTGATAGGACAAGAGGGAATGGCCACAAGTTATGTCAGGGGAGGTTTGGATTGGATATTGGAAAAAATTTCTTCACTGAAAGGGTTGTCAAACATTGGAACAGGCTGTCCAGGGAAGTGGTTGATTCACCATCCCTGCAGATATTTAAAAGACATGTAGGCGTGGTGCTTAAGGACATGGTTTAGTGGTGGACTTGGCAGTGTTAACAGTTGGACTCAATGAACTTGAGGGTCTTTTCCAACATAAATGATTCTATGATTCTGGATTTCCCTACTTTGATTCTGTGTATACAAGCTTGTGAAAGAGGCTGTGAACAATTCCCTGATATTCTCCTTGCACCTTGGTTCTATTATCTTTTGACTAGAACTTAGATAAATAATTCACAGGATATTTTACAAAGAGGGAAAAAGAAGATGGAAGTTGGTTGAGGCACTTAATTTCCCCAAGCAGAGAAGAATTTTCACAGGTTGGTCGTTCATTTTTGGAATTATCAGGCCACCTAGAATACTGATGTGGGTTAGCCAGTTACATGCCTTTTAGTCAATTATTTCACTTTACAGTAAATTTTTGATGATCTGGTTAAGCGGATAGATGCCTGGAATGTATATCCTCTCATTGGCTGAGTATAATTCCTAGACTTATACTACTGTTTGAGCTCCTTTGATCACTCATTTTAAAAGGTATTCCATCAGTATTCCTTTTCAAGTTTAATTAAAGTATGCAGAGCATTCCTTTGGAAGTTTTAACAGTGTTTAAAGCTATCCTACAATTGTTTGTTATGCTGTGGAGGTGAAGTTTGTTCAATGGTTAGAACAAAGAATAGGGGGAAGACAGTTTAAGTGAAAATATTTAGACTGAAGCTGGATGTTTCTTGAATGACTGTTCCATGCATATCCCACCCCTTTGACAAGAGTCACATAGCTACACTTAATGCAGATGGCTAGATTTCCACATGGCTGTTTAATGAGCAGATAGCAGACATACTAACATGAGATTTGCAGGTCAGTAGTAGTAACAGTGAGACATTCCGGATGGGAATTCCATTGCTTTCTGTCTAGTTTAGTTATATGGGAATTAGCCTCTAAAACAAATCTTGATATCCATACTACCCAGCTGGGTGAAGGAAAAAAAAAAACCCACAATGCACACCAAAGTATTTTTTTTCTTGTCACTGGGATTGATTCCTGCTGCTAGTAACTGAATAATCCTGTCTCATTTACCCAAATCAGAGATGTGTTTTGCATCTTAGCAGTTTTTTTTTTTTTTCTCAGACTGAAGAGTTGTTAGGGTTGGTGTTAGCAACAGTGATGGCAAAAACTACCAAAAGTAGATCATGAAGAATATTGATACTTGTTTCTATGTAGTGATTCATTTTAGTTTATGTTAGAAAAAATTGCCAACAGAAGTAGTAATTGATAAAAGTCCTGCAACCTTCAGGAAGCTTATTCTAACATATAAGAACGTGTTTTTGGGGGGGGGGGGGGGAAAGCCAAATGGAAGTCCTAACTTTTGCTTAACACGTCTTTTGTTGTTTTTTTTTGTTGTGATTTGTTTTTTTTTTTATTTGTTTTAAAATGATCTTCCTGTATATTCTGAGTGAATATTTACTAAGATGAAAATCTTAAATCTTCTAGCATACAAATGTCTGATTAGCTGGTAGGTGTCTCTCTTATTTTGACTAATTATTTTGCCGCTAATTCACTTTTCACATAGACATTTGCTGAAGTTACAGCTTGTCTAAATATTTATTGATTGTAGGTTAGTTAATGTTTTACTTTCTACATCGTAAGTACTTAAATTTTGTGCATGTGTTTTCGTACTCTTGCTTTTTGCTTTAAAACGTAATGGGGAATTTTGAAATACTGCACCTTCTGTATGTGTCCAACTCCTGAATAATTTCAGAAATTAAACATAAAGAATTAGGAAGTTCATTCAGAAATGAGAGAATATAACAGCTACTGGAAGGAGATAGACGTAACTGTACTGTGGTTTTCCAAGCCCTTAAACAAACATGACAGTTGGGAAATTTGTTCTGGAGTATCTTGTAGGCCAGAGCACTTACTGTAGAGCTGATAGATTTTTCTGTGATAACATGAATGGTATGTATTGGGTGATGTGCTACTTCTGTAACATATACCCATATGAGAAGTCTCCGATTTCATTCATCTGTCATATGAAATAATAAATGTTAATGTTATTAGAAAATTATGTGGGTTTTTTATTTTAGTTCTTTCACATGTATTCAAAGAAATGGAGTTTGTAAAGACCAATGGTTTGCCATTTCTTCCCTTTTTTCACAACTGTGAAAGAACTGAAGGCACAGAGCTCATTGCAGGATTGTGTCATGGTCTAGCAAATACACCTTGCAGTGACCGACCTAAGAAACTCAGTTTATTTAGGTTATAACGAGGAGTTCAGAGGTGACTTGATCAAAGATTGTGAGTACATGCACTCTACTGCTAGAGAGTCCTTTAATTTGACAGGCAAAGATACAGCAGGACTATAAAGCTGTAATTTGCAAATGCAAAAAATTGCAGTAAAGATACAGTAAAATTTTTTTTTTTAAGATGAGGGTAGCTTATTCTTCGATCAACCTTAACCAAGATGGACTACTGTATTTTGGTGTTATCACAAGTTATTAGACCTGATGCAAGAATTGCTCATGACGGTTTGTGACATATGTTATACAGCAGATCAGACTAAACTATTACTATGGTCTTTTTGGTCACAGAATCTTTTCAAAGTGCATATCCTAGTGGTACTGTCATTGCTTTGTTTTGCTATTGCAGGAAGCCAAAAGTATAATTTGTGGTTTATAGTCCTTAAGAGTTAACTGCATTCTGTATCACCGAAAATCTCTGGCCCTGGCATATGGGGCTTCCCATAATATATTATGGGAGTACATTGGCAGAGAAAATGAAAGTAGTAGCATGTTATCTAGTAGCTGAGACATCCAGACAAAAGAACTAAACTTAGAATAGTGGAAGTGTTAGTCCAAATAGAAAATCAGGTTTGGAAAACTTCTAATTTCTCACAAGCATAAAACTATATACATATATATAAAAAAGAATTAATGTAATCCATACTTCCAGAATGTGGAGAGATTTGAGGGTAACGTATATAGAAGCCTCTAGATTTTCAAAGTGAATAAAAATTATTATCAGAAGGCATTTTGGAGATTATAAGAAGAGACAATTTTCAAAAAAAATCCTTAGTCTTCAAGTCTACTCTGGAGGCTGGAGTAGAGCAGTATATTTTGCACTCTGAAGCATTCAGGACCATTTAAGCTGATTTCCTGAGTTTTACAGCAAACAAGTAAAACACTGAAGTCTGTGTGTGTGTGTGTGAATGTATACATATGTTGTGTGTGTATATATAAAAGAAAAAGGCACAATTCTTAAATGATGCTTTTTTTTCTCACACTATATTGAAAAAATCCTAACAGTAAACAAACCAGACTTTTTTTTTTTTTTAACTGGAGTATTTGTGACTCCATTATAATGTTGTCTTAATTTACATTTCCATTGTTTACCATGGAGTGAGGTGGTTCTTTTCTTTCCCTACAGGATTGCCATGAAATGTAATAAATATTGGCAAAAAGTTCTGAGACCCTTAGATGTAAGAAACTACAGAAGTATGCAGATAAAGTGTTAGATAGAGGTGCTGCTCAAGAGTCATATGGAAAGAGAATTTTGCTCCAAGATTGTTCAGAAAACCACTTCATTAAAACAATTTCCCATTTTTCTTTCTATTGGCAATTTTCCAGTAGCTAAACAAATAGTGACAGTATGCAACATCCTCAGCATAGTACAATTAGGATGACACAGCAAATATCAGACTAAAAGTAGATCATTTCACAGTGGCTAGACAAAGCCTCTAACCCGTGTTCTTTAGAGTGTTGTTCTTGGCATGATGTTACAGTTAGCAATTAGTTGTAGCAGCTCTTGAGAAGTTTTCAAAATAGAATCAGGTGAATTCATAAATTTCACTTGAGTTCTCGGAGGAATATTAGACTCCTTTAGAGATGAAGTACCTAATTCAGTAATCTAATGAGCAAGGAAAAGCATTTGTGCTTAAAAATTACTAAATAAGCTACATGAATCTCAGTCAAGTTACTTTTATGTTGCACTGTTATGATTTCACTTGACTGAATAAAAATGCCTTCTCCAGTGTTCATTGACCTCCCAAGTTTCCATGCCTATTAAATCTTTTCATATGCTTGATTGCTAGAGAACTACACTGTCAAGTACCTTCAGAATGTACAGAAGAGCTTGCTTGCTTTTCTTCTGTCTGTATTCCCTTTCCTTTTAGGCATAGCCTTGCTCATTAAATGTAATCTCTCGAGAATAATATTCTGTAAACAGTTTGGAAACGAATTGTGTTAATTCCTTGGAAGTGTTGTGAGGTATTTTTACTGTGTCTAACTGGGAAAGTGAGAAAAGGTTACTTCAATAATTACACAGCGATTCCTTTCCATAATTAGTTCACTTAGCTGATTTTGTCTTCCTCTTAACAGACAAAAGAGTTGCATCAGCTGAATCTCAAATGCGATGGATTTTCTGTTTGGTAGGAGCTGAGAAAATCCGAACAGCATCCACAGTACGGAGCCACGGCTGGTAGTTTTCCCTTGCTCGTGGCAGCCCCCTTCCTCTGCGGTTCCATGCTCAGGGAGATTTTCATGATTCCTCAAAATGCTTTCTTAAATATTTTGGTGGCATCCATCTAACCCAATTTAGGCATCTATAAAGTAGGTATTTGTGTCGGAGCTGATCAGTCAGGAGAAGTAGACGTATTTACGTAATGATTCATTTAACCTAGTTCTCTGTGAATATGGAGTGTAAGTGCCTGAGTCAGACACAGGTATTTAAAAACTAAACATCAAAGGTTAGGTCTGAGGAATTCAAACCCTTTTCTTACCCTTATGTTTTGATACCATCTCCCTCAAAGAACACAGAGGAGATGAGTGATAACAATATTCACATCACCCCAATTTAGCCCTGGTTCGCCATAAGCTAGCTGAGTGATACTCTTCACTCCCCACTGTTGTTACAAAGGAGAGAGGGACTACGCCAGAGTGTCGTTTAGAAGAAGAAACTGAACTGAGAACAGCCTTTCTCCAACAGAGGAGTGCTTAAGGAAATAAGTTGGTGCTAGTAAGTGATAAATGTGCTTAAATATTCCAATACATTACTTAATCCGCTCAATTTATTCAGAATTTGGTTAGCCTGAAAGTGTGCAGAAAGGCCTTTGGAGTGACAGTCATGCAATGCTGAGAGTAGCACGCAGCAGGGAAGCTACGCTCAGCTGAAAATGCGCTTTTGTTGATATGTGAGTGTGTCTGTACATATTTGCAAGATCATTGCAAAATTGTGCCTATCTGGAAGGAACTCTTCAATGGATTTGTTTGTGCTCTTAACTCTGTAGTGGAATGTAGTGGGTTTTCACTTGCAAACATATTGCTATATTTGTTCCTAAATTCACCCCCTGGCCCATAAAAAAATTAAAAAAATATTTATTTGGAATGCCTGGTACAGCACAATGAAAATCACAATTGTAAGTACAGAAAAATATATGTGTTTAATTTACTTTGAACATTCAGGAACTATTCAATATGGAGGTATTAAATAAAACCCAAACATTAAGAGTGTGGCCATTTGAAAAAGTGTTTCTGGAATGGTATGCTGAAAATAAATGCAAATAGAGTATGGATTCTTACATATTGTTATTGCATACCAGATCTATTTCAGCATTAAAAATATAATATAGTCTATCTTTTTTTTTTCCCTGTCAAAACTATGTTAATTCTGTTGAAAATAATAAAATTCAATTCCTAGGGCACAAACAGGATGCAAAATGTTCTGTAGGTAAAACACAGCTCCAAGCATTTAGATGCACACTTTTCACTTTAGGTTTAAAAATTTAAATCTTTTTATATTCAGAATAACGAATCTAAGGCTAATTTTATAACCATGAGGCATAAACACCGAAGACCATATCCTCAAATATCTTCAGTTCATATTTGACAAAAACAATATGTTGGCAGAAATATTTTTAAAAATTGCTGAGAGCGTAAGGGAGGGAATAAGATCTCTGCATAGGTTACACTTCCCGCTCCATTTTCTATTGGTATTATTATTGGTCCTCTTTTAGGGCAGTGTACTTATTTGGTAAGCGTTCCAGAATATATGCTGATTTGTATAGCCTGGTACTACCTTCTGATAAACTCGTAACACTTTTAATCAAGTTCAGCAGGTAGGCGGCAAAGCCGGGTTCACTTTTCACCATGCACAAGAATGACTGAAATGCTCTTTCTGTAGCCGAGAGGTGTAACTATCTGATGTTCCCTGTTCCCAGGGGCCAGCGAAGGAGGGTGCAGTTCACTGGGCTGCTCTCTTCGGCTTGTGGACATGCGAAGAACAGCTTTCAACAGACCACTGAAGTTATTTTTCCTTCTGAAATAGAGCTGAGCTATAGACGGGTTATGCCTGCTTTCTAAGTGAGCCTTAGTGAACCAAGGGAGTGATGTAATATTTTGATACCGTGATATCACAAATCAGCTTCTGCTGATCTTTTAATTTCAAATTTTAAGCTTATTTCCCAAATACAAGCCAATGTTTACATTATCTTCCTGAAATGGTTAACATCATAACAATGTAAGTGTGAAGTCACACTTTTCCTATTTCCTAAATTGACTATAAAAGTCAAATAATTGTATATTTCCATTTTATGCCTTTCAAAGCAAGTTCAGTACTGTTCCAGGGATTCAGAGCTGTGAAGCAGTTTGAACTTTATTCTTTTTGATACTGATACAAAGTCCCTAAATGAGAAACTACAGTCTTTGAAGCCTCTGTTCAGCTAAAGCCCATGAAGAGTTTTCTGCTTGCTCTGCTTTTATGTCAGTTTTCCATGTTGAATCTTCTTTGATAACTGCTTCAGAATGAGAACAAAGATATTACTATGTTCATGTTAGTCACATGTTTGTAAATGATGAGCTGCTGGTGCCAGTGATGGCTTTGTTTTATGTTGATTAGTCCATGCTGTCCTGCTGTGTAGCTTGTCCTGAATTTACTCCACTGATTCCGAGCAACATGGTGTAAAGGCGAGACTTCTGCGCGCACAGCGTACCTCAGGGATGGGAGCTGCCTTGGGCTCGCTTTGCAGAGACCTCAGCAGGAAAATGCAACTTTTGATCTTGAAGCCCAAGCATGCTAAACGTTTGATTTCTGTCCTGCTTTGGGTGGTGTTTCCAGTCGCCTTGCCTTGCTGTTTCAGTATTATTCCCTGACTCCATTTGGGAGGTCTGGGTGCTGTGACACCAGCGCGTCTTTTCCCCACAATCTGCAGCTTCGTTGCTGCCCTTCTCACGGGCTTTCCTCCTCTGGTTTTTTGACTGAAGATTTCAGTTAATGCAAAGTGACACATGACTAGTGGTGTTAGCGGTAAGAAATACTTCTGCTTTACCAGTGATCTTTGCTTGCTGGCTTTCTTTACGTTGTGTGGTTATTGAGGTTTAAAATGTGATTTGACAAAAAAAGATGATCAGAATTTTTCCTGTGTGACCTGTTAAAACACTTCCTCGCTGCTTTTCTGTGTGTATACAAGGCTGCTGGTACTTGGACTTACAGTACCATTTTGGATGTACTTCATACTTTTTTAAGTATAAGGTGAGATCTATATGGTAAAATTCTAGTAATTTCTTCACATGCAAAACTTTGCTAGTTTTCATGTGAGAGTTTTTATCTATTTCTTTCTGGAGTGCTTTGAAATAAAAGCGTATTGAAAATGCAGTAATGTGCTGCTACAATTTGTAAGTAGATAAGCATACTTACATGTTACAAGAAATTCATTATGTGTGAAAATACAGTGTTTTATTAGAAATACTTTGTCAGTAAATTAATTGGCATTTTAAAAGAAAAATTAAGAAGAATTGGGTATTAAACACTGAGTCTTTCCAGAGCCCTTAAACTCCATTTGCTTTTTATCTGTTCTTTTTATGTGATTTTATTAGCATGTAAATTCAAGTTGTTTGTCTTAGCACATTGATGATCCAGAGTTTCAGGCCACTGAAGAGCCACTTTTTAAATAAATTCAGATAATTCAGAGAATTTAATTAAAGTTCTTTGAGATTTGAATTTTTAATTATATAGAGTAGTGTTTTACTGTGAAAGGAGTAAAGTTAAAATGTTATTTTTTGTGATAATCTTATCTCTTCTGAAATTCTTTTCTTACTGTGCTTTTTGGAATTTTCCATTTGAAATCTGAAATAAATTAGGTCAAATAGCAATGATTCAGGGTTTGTTTGAGTAAGAATGTTAGTATGGGACTGTGTGCTATCTGGTAAAGTTGTTAAAAAGTAGGAGTTTTTTAAAAATAATAAATGGGCAATGCTGTGAGAAGTTGCTTATAACAGAATAATACGTTTGTCATCATCATCAGTTTCTTGTGTCAAATGAACAAAAGGCACCCAGCTAACCAAGGTAAATATCAGATGCCTCAGATTAAATATTACGTACAAATGTACATAATAAACACATAAAAAACCTGTACGACTGTGTTTGCATTTTTCTTTATTAACAGAAGCTAAAACACAGTCCTAACACAAATACAGCACCTGTTTTTTGTTCTTTTGTTTAATATGAGCTGCTATCATCTATTTTTGCTCATAGAGTAAGAAGTTAGTGGTAGAATAACATCCTTTCTGAGTTGTATCGTCTCTGCTCAAATAAATTATTAGATAGCTGTGTGCTAATCTTCACAATTCAATTTGTGATCTGAAGAGGTAATATCATTACGTTATGTTCAGTAACGCTGATAGGTTTTATTTAGAACTAATTACTGTCTAAAACCAGCCTGGATAATTTTAAATTATGGCTTTACTAAATATGAAGTCATAATCAATTGAAAAATAAATGGTTTTTAAAACAAAATAATTTTTTAACCCTTATTTTTGGTATGTGCGTCAGGGACATGAAAAGGATACAGACTTTCCCAAACTGCATTCACTTTTATTTTAGTAGCATGCACAGGACTGTAAAAATCATTCATACGTATCTTATCTCCTCTGGAAGTAAATGCTAAAATTGGGTAACTTACCATTTAACTAACTAAACTTCCAGCTCAGCTCCATTCAGCTAGTGGTGAGGAAAGTGTACTCCATTGCTATTTTTTAAGTACAGCAGATGCTGTGGAGATTGTGTACTCAATCACTGTAGACATTTTTATAATTAATCAGTTGTTATGAAAATTAGTGAATGCTTTTTCATATATTATTAATTGAATGCATTTGCTGTATTACCAAATGAAGCAAACAAAGTATGCTTTTTTAGTGGTATAAGGGCTTGATGTAATGACCTTTCTCCCCAGCAAATAGATTATGTGTAACCAGATTCTTTGCTGCCCTACATTTTCCCACTCACATGGTGGCATGAAAAATAACGTAGTCTGTGATTTTAAGAAAACCATTAATTAAGGGGAGCTTCAGAATGTAATTGAGAAAGTTAAATTCCCTAGTGGGGATAAAAAGTAGCCTCTTCTCTGGAAGATAATCATCCCTGATGTATGGTCACTTGCTAAGACAGGAGATGCAGGTGCGATGTCTCTTTGCTCCCCGGGCACTCTTGGTTGCCCTCTGTCACTTTGGCATAGGGTGAATATACTCTCTAATTTGTTGGTGCAGGAAGGTAATAAATGCTTTTATTGAGCTGAATAGATAAACCCAGGCTCTAACGATGGAAGGCGGCATGGGGTTTATTGGGGCTGGGCTGACTTGTGACTTTTTCGGTCACTGAGGATGAGGTTGGTAGTTGTGTTTCTGTATGAAAGGAACTGAGGGCTGCGGAGGGGAGGCTACATTCCTAGGAAGAGAGGGAGTTGCTTTCCTTGGCTTTCTTGCCTGGGAAGCTTTTGAATCAAATGCAGATCAGAACAGGTAGAGAATTAAGTGCTGGAACTGACAAACTGGAGATTTACACCAGTGGCAGCACCTATACATGTTTTATTGTGCTTTCTTAGGCTGAGGAAACTACCCTGTATTTATTGCTTACTATTCCTTGCTGAAGGGTCAGGATACTGAGGCTAGAGTATCTTGTTTTGGATCTTCTTTGGAGAGAGCAATTCCTTGAAGAAATTGTCTTGCTTTGCAGTGTATTACGTAGAATACCATTTCTACGATGCTACTTGTTCCGTAGGGTCTCAGTATTTTAAAATGTGAAGTAGGTGTAATTGATGCCATCGTGCTTGCTAGGCATCTGAAACTAGATCTACAAATCTGCCTCAGCAACCTTTCTGGAGATGTTGACTCCATTGCCAGTTTTGTCATCCTTTTTCTCTGTTTTACTGCTTCTCAAAGTGTAAAGAACAGAGAGCATTCACTGTGCAGATCCAGCAAAGTCTTCATCATCTCTCACCTCATTTTACTGCTTGGAGTATGTGGACTTTGGAGGGAGCTATTTTTCCCCAGATTTTACAGACTAACTGCCTGAACTGAAGGCTTCAGAGGGAGTCACCTGTATCTACCATCTACAGTTTGGCATCTATTTTGGCACTGGCCATTGGTGGAGATGAGCTTGTTTGCAGAGTTTAGAGTAGCGTTGTCCTGGCTGTGCCTTCCAGAGCCTGTCTTTCCAGCTGTCCCTGCTGTCCCTCTGGCCACTGCGGGCTGTGCCGGGGCCATGCTGCACTGCTGGTGCTGTGGTGTGCTGTGCCCTTATTAGCTGTAGTTAGCTGGTCTGCGCATTGTTTGCAGTCCCCTGTCTTCCTGGGACTAGGCTTGTTCAGTTCTGTCCAGAAATGTAACCGGGTTTGTCACGGGATTTGGCACAAAAGCTTCTTTATCTGAGACAAGTTGATAGCTTAGCGCCATGTCCCCACAGGTGAAGAGCTGCTCGGTAGGGCTTAGCTGCCTAGCAGCCTACATCTCAACTGTGTCTCTCCTTTATATACGTTTGCAGTTCTTTATGTTTTATGTCATGCACCACCTGCGAGTTGGTGTCATGGGTATTGTGCTTTTTCAACTGGTTAATTACTTTTCCCGTAAAATAAGTATATAGATGAAAGCAACGGTGTGTTCAGTTGAGGGTGTCTATCTTTTAAGTGGTACATTTGATCAGTAACACCAATGTCTTTTATAGAATTTTTAATCTTTGACTACCTTGAAGACATCCTGTTTATACTAGTCAAATACATAATATTTATCAGTTGAGCTGGCTAGGGCAGTTGCACAGGTCCCTTTTCAAGTCGTCCTAGCACTGCTTGATGTGCTGTCAGGTTTCCCTGTCACTTCTCCTTTTTCCGCTGCCCATGAGGTGTCAACATTTGGGATGCTGGTAGAAGCCCTGTCTCAGAGCAGGGACAGGGATTGCACTTCAAGCTGTTTATTGCACACATGGGATGTTGCCAGTTCCTGTTCAGCTGCAGTTTGTGAGGAATCTGACTGTTGCCACCTTTCGCCTCCGTTGCGTTACTATTAGTCCTGAGCTCAGAGACCTGTGTTCCCATATCTGATACTGGTGATTCCAATATCTGATAATGGTGATTCCCAGAACTGTAAAGTTGAGATAGCTTCTTTCTCTCTGGAAAACAGTAATATCATGAGAGTATAAGTATTTATAGATCACTGATCACAGTCAAGTAGAATCATGGGAGTTGGCTGAGTATAATTTTGGCATGAAAAACTGTTTCATAATGTTAGTTAATTAGCTAAAATAAATACCAGAAAAGTTAACGACTAGAAATCACTCTTAGGAAGGAGAATTTTGTACTTATAAGTGGAAACACTACTCAGTGAACTCTGTACTTGCCCAGGCAAAAAGAATTTCTGCTCCAAAAACACACCGAGAGAATAATCGTATTCTTTGTGAGAGGCAATTTTCTTTGTCCTGCTATAGATCTGCCCTGCCATAGATCTGCCCCACCATGAAAAGAGGAGGTCTGTCGTCCTCCTTGCTCTGAGCTTGTCCACTGGCTCATGTTGGTAT
Source organism: Chroicocephalus ridibundus (assembly GCF_963924245.1). NCBI lineage: Eukaryota > Metazoa > Chordata > Aves > Charadriiformes > Laridae > Chroicocephalus > Chroicocephalus ridibundus. Next base: position 188,961,663 of record NC_086284.1, on the reverse strand, counting down.
TTTGGAAGCCCTCACAATGATCTGGATCATTCAACTGGTGTAGTTGAAAAGAAAAATGGATCAGGAAAAGCCCAAGATGCTGGTGGCAACCAGTCTAGACATTTAAGCTAATCTTAGTCATATAAAATGTGTATCCAGTTAAACTACTGATATGTGCTTTCTCTGTAGTCAGCGGTGGAAAGGAGACGCCCCCAAATGGGAGCCAGTCCTCCAAATCTTCAACAGTGCAGATGACAAACTTGGATGATGAATCTGACATCTAACTTTTTTAGGCAGCAACACTTACATGAGAGTCATGTTGTGTCTCCCCCTTTCAGTCCTGATCATTGCGTAGTTTTAATACTTTACTTTCTTGAGGAATTCTAATTTTGACTTTATAAATCTGTAACTCGTTCAGCTGATCAGCAAGTGACAGGAAAAGGAAATTTGATAACAACCTCTCAGAGAAATAGTTTAGAGAAGATAGGTTCTGCTTATTGAGCTATCATTCTCTTCTAGAGATAATTTTGTAAAAACAGTGCTCTTTTCTTGTACTGAATACAACTATCCTAGCTGAGCTAATTAAAATTAGTATTTTGATTAGCGACTACCTAGATATCACTACTAGGTACTTAGGTACATATATATCGGATTTTGAGAAAAAAATAATGAACTAATGTGGAATATGCATTCTGCTGTTTCAGTCCACAAGTATGCAGTCAGTGATTTATGAACTGGAAAAAAAAAGGATTAATAATTCATGCATAGGAGCTATTAATGGATTCCTGCTCTGGAATCTTTCAGCGGGTCATTATTTGTCAGCGTTGCGTATATTGTTCAGCGCAGAGGAAGTTATTATTCTATAGTTGAATAAAAGCATATTTTCCCAAGATTTTTTCATACATAATAGCATGTCTAAGAAAGCTGGGATAGGAAAATTTGAGGAAGATGCAGTAGCCATAAAGCAATTATTTTATTATTTGAAACTCTACCTGGTTTGTTGTTAGTTTTACTATCTCTTATTATTATACTCTGAAATACTGTGTTTTCACCTTAATGGCTTTTGACCATAAGTTATTAGTGCATTTTGTACCTGTCATCATTCATAACTCCTAAAGAACAATTTAAAATGGGTGGTTGTCTTTTGCAACTGTTTTTGTGGAATAATAAATATTAATTTAGTGGTAAAGAGATGACATATAGCAGGCAGAATAAGATGTTTCATTTTTTATATTTGTCCTCAAAACTTTAAAGGCTTAGCACAGACAGTATTAGGAATTAATAGAGAGCCCAAGCACAGGACCTACATGGTTATCTGCAAATCCAGATAAGAAACCGGTTAATTTTAATGTTATTTTATTTCTCATTCTTTTAAATTGCCTTGAGAAATAGACAAAGGAATAGATCCAAATGAGAGCTTTGCATAAAACAGGACTTGGGCTAACCTTAGGTACCCAAGTCCAAAACCCCAGAAAACCTCTGGCATTGACCGCTTTTATTGGAGTTTTCTGATACAGTGGACGTTTTCTCTGTTTGACTAATAATTCCACAGGTTCCTATACTTTGTTCCATCTTCAAACATTCCCATTTTTAGCAGCCAGAGACGTACCTAACACGCGAATCACAGCCTGAAAGTGCCTGTCTCTCTCCACTCTTTATATAATGAGCCTACATGGAGTGGCTGTGCTTGTAACTTGGACCTTCCTGTGAAATGCTATAATTAGATGGAATGAGTCTTGGTTTAAGTATTGCTTCACCTAAATCCTGTGAAGAGTTCAGTCTCCTGCATGTGTTCAGAGAATGGACATCTCATACATCTGTAAGAGCAGAGCTGTGGCAAAATGGTTTCAGCTGTTTTTCCTTTTTAAGCTAGAGCATGGGGAACCTGTCTTTTTCTGTAGAGCACTCATCCAAGAACTGGAAAACCTGACTTTCAGCCCAATGGCATTGAGTTTTTTCTGCCTCTCAGAGGAGTTCCCTACCTGCTATGGTTTAAGCTAAATTGTAGGAGTGTGTGTTGGGGGAAGCGACTCTGTCATTGTGTCAAAAATAGTCCTTTTAAAAGAATATGTGAGGCTCTGCTTTATCTTCTCGAACGACGAGTGTATACATTTCTTGTATGGGAATATGTAGTGCTGCAACATGGCAATGCAAATGAATTTCTAGGTAATATCGTGAAGTTCCCATAGTGAATTTCACACTTAAACAGGATTGAGTATGAAGTGTGAGAAGTCTGACTGCTAAGGGAGTGAATTCTGTCTTGCGAATAGGTTCAGATCTGTAACCTAAATTACAGAGATGCTAGGGTGACTGACATTTGAACATTTAATCCTGGTTTTATTTCTTACCTCTTCCCTACAATCAGAATGTGCTTTAAAAGAAATAGCCCTTGCTCTCAGATGGCAACAAGAAGTCGGTCAGTAATTCGTGCTTGGTGACAGGCTTTCAGAATAGTACAACCCCAGCATTAGACAGAAAGAAACAGTAAACTTGCATGAAGTTGCCATCATCTTCACAGACTTGCAGGAACACAGGGAACACTCCTGAGCACTTTTGATGCCAGTCAAGTGCCCTTAACTCTCATTTTCTATAGAATCAAATTTGCGCGCAGAGTGAATTACAAGCACGCTCCACAACAGAGTGCCAGATGGAAATCAACATAGAGAGAGCTGGATCACGGATTTTCTGTGTTGGTGTGGTGGAGCTGCTTCACCTACTACAGCGCAAATGGGAGTTGTAGCCTGATGAAGACACTTAGATGTCTAAATTTAGGCATTTAGATCAAATGTTTAAATGTCATCATTTGGATAACGTAGATCCTAGGAAATCACATGGATGATTAATCTCTGTGGCCTCATTCATAGTTAAGTGTTGGGGAGGTAACAGATAATGTGCTAATTACTGGTGAAGGCAGATTATCAGTACACTATGGAAAAGATCTGCATGTGTAATTAGCAGACACTGATACTGTGGGTATGATAACTGATGGGGTTGCTCTTCAGTCAGGTACTGCAAATAATACAGGCAATAACAGAGACAGCAAGATTTCAGTACATCGTTGACTTTGACTGTGTCTGGTGAGACTGAGCACTCCTCTGTGGTCCTTCTGGGCCCCATGCCAGCCCTGCCCAAAATGTTAGACTTACTGGGTGTCTCACGCCACCTCCTGCACTTCCTTTCCCACTGCATCAAGTTAATGTTACCTCCCTCTTCAAAATATGCTGGCTGTTATTTGTTCTCCTCTCCTGGATAATGATCCAAGTGTCCATTAGAAAGTAAAGCTGTTGGGTTTGTCTCACCTTTGCTTACCATGATCAGTCTTATTTACTGCTTCTTAAAACTAGGTCCAAGTCATTTTGGTCTGTTTCTGTACCCCATACTAAATTTTCTTGCTGCCTCATGCAGAAAAAATGTCTTCTCGGGAGCACAGGGACAGCAGTACTATCCTGTTACGTGTTTGAAAGTGCTTGTTCACAGCAGAGACAAGGTCTTTACAAATGAGAAGAGAAACAGGTGAGTTCCCCAGTTACTGAAAGTGTCAGAGAGGAAGGGACCTCCCCATGCCATGACATAGTGTTGCTGTGGTGTTTCCGTGGTGAGTAAGGAAGAATTACCATCGGTTGTACCGTGGCTTAAGACAGAAGCAATGAGCAACTCCTGCTCCTAAAGGGCTGAGAAAGTAAATTGAGGAGGAATCTGTGTGGGATGGGCCTTGTGGACTAATTGCTTTTGTTTGTTATTTCTGAAAGGTATAGATGGTTGTAAGTGGAGGGATTATTTACATGACCTGTGTTCCAGTGTGTCTTGTGAATGAACTGGGATGAAATTTTAGGACCATTTTCAGGTGATGAAATCTAGTTCTGCTTACATGAAAATGCCAAAGTGCATTTGCCTCAAGGTGCCTTTATGTTACTTTACCAGTAACTGAAAACAGGCCTCCCACTCCACCGAATCTGCTTTATCTGCTACTGTAAAATGGGCCAACCTCCAGCTTTTCGTCCACATGCAGCTTATGGGATGGTTCAGATGTCTCTCTAGTGCCGTGTCTGTCATGGCTAACACCAAAACTGCTGTGAGTGGAAGCAAGCCAGGAGGGCTCGAGGGGCAGCGTTCCACATCATCCTACAAACATGTACATCCATCTCAGTGCTGCATCCAAAATGTAAACCTTCTAGCTCAAAAAGGCCGAAAACAGTTTTCACCTGTAGCTATGCTGCCTGTCCTGTAGCTTTCAGTTTTTCATATAGGTGTTGGAAGGTTTATTAGCTCCCTATTGATGCTTTGACAATGACCCATGAATAATGTAAAAAGAACATTTAGTAGATATCAAAGCACTTGGTTCAATACCTCTTCAGACTATTTAGGCAAGACAGAGATCATATAATGCTAATGTAAAGCTATGAAGAGAAAGAGTAGTGCTTTTACCTTTTGCTTCTCATAACTAACAGAAGGAATAGTCATAGGAAGCTACAAATCATCAAACTAAAAATGATTAAAAATGATCACCTTTGAAACTGGCGCACAATAAACTGGCGGAACCAAGTCACATAAATACCAGTGAGGGAAAAAATAATGAGGGATAAATAATGGCTAGTAATGCTGTCTGACATTTATGATTGTGAGGCTGAAGATATGGAGGATGGAATTGTTGAAGAACTCTGGCATCAGTTAGCTAATAATGGTCTTGAATTGGAAAGTAATTCCCAGGAATGCATCGGTGAACAGTTGTACACTTAAGGGCTTTTAAAGGCTTTATCTACTGCTCATCGTAATACAGAATGTGAACTTGGGCCACAGCCCCATCACATACGGTTATCATTTTTAGAATGATAGCGCACGGGAATGGTCTGGAGAATCACAGATTCATAGAATAGTTTGGGTCGAAAGGGACCTTTAAAGGTCATCTAGTCCAACCCCCCTGCAATGAGCAGGGACATCTTCAACTAGATCAGGTTGCTCAGAGCCCCGTCCAAGCTGACCTTGAATGTTTCCAGGGATGGGGCATCTACCACCTCTCTGGGCAACTTGTTTTCAGTGTTTCACCACCCGCATTGTAAAAAATTTCTTCCCTCTATCTAGTCTGAATCTTCCCTCTTTTAGTTTAAAGCCATTACCCCTTGTCCTGTTGCTACAGGTCCTACTAAAAAGTCTGTCCCCATCTTTCTTTTAAGCCATCTTTAAGTATTGAAAGGTCACAATAAGGTCAGGAGAGCAGAGTAGAGGGGCAGAATCACCTCCCTCGACCTGTTGGCCACTGTTCTGGTGCAGCCCAGGATACAGTTGGCATTCTAGGCTGCGAGTACACATTGTCAGCTCATATCCAGCTTTTCATCCAGCAGTACCCCCAAAATAAAATAATTTCTGGAGAAATAAACTCCAGAAATGTACAGAAGCAGACACATACCATATGACACGGCAAGATATCTCGAGGTAGGGAATCTATACTGAGGAACCACAGGTGAAGCATTATGCCCCTTCTGTCTATCTGAGGAGCATTTTGGGAGACAGTTAACAGCAGTTGCCAGTTGAATTTTTTCAGGCACCAAGAACTGTGTGCCCTGAGGAAAGGATGTTATATACAAGAGAGCTATGGAGTTCAGCACCTGTATCTGGTTGATGAGAGAGGTTGGCAATCCCCTAAACCATTTGATATGCTTTGTTTCCAAGACTGTAAGAACTGTGTAGTTCTTCTGGAGTTTGATTTAATACATTTAAGAGTAAGGTGAACTATGCAAGTTTTCCAAGTCCTTTGCTATAGTTAGTAAGACTTCATTATAAATTTTTTTGGGACTGCTGTATCTGCACAATCCATAAATGTTGTTTTCAGTTCTGCCCTTGAAATGCGTCCTGTGCAATGCTGGCAACGTGTTTTTTTCCTGTCAGATACTTAAATGACTTCAGCAATTTTAAACATCTGAAAACCAGTTCTTTCTAGTAGGATTGTCACAGGAGTGTCCTTTAAGATGCAGTTCTCAGAAGGGGCAGACACTGGCTTAAATTTGCAGCTCCAGCAATGGATTTGTAATGCCTGTTTGATGAAAAGGATTTAGCAAACCTGGTCACTGTAGTCTACAGAGAGAAGTACAGCTAGGTCATCTTCCTGCTTCGTTATAGTGAACAAAAATTACACATTAAATTTCTCAAATATGGACAAGGGACCAAACAATGTAAGCTGTTTAAACAGAACAAATTACTTGTGGGGGGAAACTTCCAGCATTAACTACACATTGGAAACCCCTGTGTGGCACACCTCCAAATGCTGCAGTCTCCATTTGCACCAGCAGTTAGTATGGTGACCTTCAGGAGACCTTTCCAGATCAGTCTTGTTTGGGTAATGATACTGAAGGAAGGTGACACGTTGCTTTCTATTCTGCTTCACCATTGCTTGGTGCTTCTTTCCATAAGCAGATTGTCTTTTTAGGATTCTCTGTCTGTGGATATTTTTCTATTAATCAAAATGAAATTTTAGTCATTGGTTATTAATAGAGGTGTTTGAAAAGGTTTGGCTTTTTTAAATTTACAAATCATAAATCAGATGAAGCTCTATATTTGGTTTCTTTCTTACCCTGTCTCCTTTCCAGGCTAAGTATCTTTCAGTTTGAGATTATTTTTTTCTTAAGGACACTGCAGTGGACCTGTCAGAAAACACGTATATCTGTGTACGTGTATAAATAAAGCAATACATTTCCTGCATACTATATTGAAAAATAATGTGATCTCCCCAAGAATTGATTTGAGTTGATCTAACTTCTTAGTTGCATCACCTTTCATCAATTGCAGCTTTCCCCAACGTTGGCTACAACAGTATTTACGGAGTGGAATGAACTGTTGAAGCCCTCCAGAAGTTTTCCAAGCCCCCTTGCCATGGGGTGATGGTTACTGCTTGACAACTGCAAGACTGTGTCAGAGTCAACCAGCTCTGAAAATATTATGCCACGTGAATGGCTAGTGGCATGTAAGTTGCTACTGGTATAACTGCTCACATACACATTTTATTAATCACTGTCCAGATATTCCGAATGCTAACTTCAACATTCGGATACAGCAATATAAATACTTGGGTATGTTAAACTTTGAATATAAAGATTAATGTCAATATGGCAAAGCAGCAGATCTTTGCATTAAAGATCTCTGTGCAAAGTGTATCTTATGGAGTGGAATAAGAATGGCTCCCTTGGAAATTCTAGTTCCTTTTAACAGTTTAGTAAGAAAATGTCTTCTAGAAGCATCTCTTAGGGTGAAAACCTTAATTTGAATTTGAATGAGTTTCTTGCAGCAGTGGACAAGCAGCAAAAATTACATCCAAGCCTATATTTATGCAAGATTTTGTTTCTGACAGGTTTTGTGGTTGGGTTTTTTTTTGGTTGGTTTGTTTGTTTGTTTGTTTTTTTCAGAAAAAGATAAGTACTCGGAACTGTTCAGATATTTAAACTAGGACTTGTGATATTTTGGGGATGCTGCTGGTGGGGAAGCTGAAGAAAAATTAAGTTAGTAGCTTTAGTTTTAAGGTTTTGGTAATTAATTTTAACTTCTCTGAATATTCCTCTTTCAAAAGAAACTGGAATTCATCATCTGAATGCTGTTTGCAGCAATAGCATCTTCTGACTGACACCTTGTAGATCTACCTCTATGTTACAAAGGTGTATCCTTCATGGGTGTTGTTTCCGTTGAACACACTACGTGATTGTGTACAAAGCCTTTAAAATCTTTTCCATTTTCATAAGAAATGCCTGTTTTTATTTTTTATCTAAAATAGGAGAGGCATGAGAGAAGTTTAAATAAAATGGAAAAAACCCCCACATAAATGGCTTCTGAACTCCATGCAAAAGAGCAAGTATCTTTGCCAGCATGGTCAGTGACAGTCCTGTTTCATGTTGTGACAAAACCAGGACCTTTTCTCACTGTGACTCGCAGCCCCATATTACTATGCTGAAAGTAATGCATCAAAATTGTATTATTCCAAACAACATCACTTCTAGAGATAAAATTTTAAAAAAATCTCACTAGAAATCTAATCTGCCCTTGTTTTTTGGTGTACAACACATTTCTGTGCAGTAGGACCCACAGCAGAGTTCAGTGTAATTGTAGCATCATTTTAATAATTTTTGAGTATTTGTGGGTTAAGAAATGCAAGTATAATTTAAAAAAATTCTATTTTCAGATGCTGATGCATGTTTAAATTTGCCATTAGCTTGTCCATGTTGCTAAATGCTTCAGAATTTATTTTTTTAATTGGTCTTGTCTTTTTGTTTTCCAACGAGAAAAAAACATGCTTATAAAATTTTATAGTGATGATAGTAATATCATTATGTACTCATACGTCATGGAAGGTACTGCCAGTTTTGATTATTACTGGGTGATATTCTGCTTCACTCAGAGGATGCTGTAGTCATTGTTTTATTTATAAATATTTCTACAGCAGATAATATCAACATGCTTTGATGAAGACCTTTTTTTATTTAATTAGACTAAGGCAAAATATATTGACTTCTCTATGTCACTAATTACTGTAGAGTTTAAAATACATTAATGAATACTGTTCATGAGCAAAAGTTCGTATTTGTTAATGAGTTAGGTGTATTCATGGTAGTGTAGGTTACTTCCTGTGCATCACTTTGATGCTTTGTTTTTCTGCAGATGAAAATTCAGAAATCTTAGGTGATTTCTCCAGAGGTGCATTTTGTCATCTTAACAAGGTTTTCATTACACTTAGTGTTTTGATTCATTGCTGATTTTGGTTCATTCTCCCATCTTTCATAGATGGCGGCTGAGCCACGTTCTTTCATCTGAATTATCCATATGCTTTTGGTATGCATATTATCCATATGCAGTTTGATACCTGGATTCTGTAAATCACTCCAATCGCTTTTTAAGGACAGTAAGTTCAGAGCTTCAGTGTCTGTAGCTTTCATATGCGAAACTGTAGTTTAAATCTGTTTCCCAGATTTCTTAGGCATTTGCTAGATTTCAGTAACAGGTCTTTTTTTTTTTTTAAAGTCAGGTTCTTCCTGCTTATTTTATTTCCTTTTTTGGCTCATATAGGTAAATTGTACTGATTTAATAATTTCAAAATCTGCAGTGACAACCCTGTCAATGGAAGTTACAGAATAAGCGCTAAATAAAGTCACTTTGTTCATTGCTAATAGTAAACATTCAGGGCATGACTGACTGCTTTTTTTAGTTCACCTTTTTGTTAAAACAGATAAAGGTTATTTTCATCTCTAGCATTTGCTGGCTGATCGCTGTGTTCCATGTCAGCGAGAGGCTTGAATAATCTCTTTGAAGGCAGTATTGAGGCAGAGAATTAGCATTCTCTCCAGCTGGACTCCACTGCACACAGGTTGGTTTCTCATTTGTCGTGGCAGTGTTTTCATTAGGTCAGCTGAAAAACTGCCCTTCTCTCCTCAGAATGCAAAATGAGCAGCAACAGAGGGAAATAAAATTATAGAAATAAATTTTAGATAATGTGTGTCAATTAATCTTGTACATCAATTTAATCTTGTACAAGTTTTAATAACTTGCATGTGCATACATGAAACCATTTCAGACACGTTGAGCTCTCTTACGTTTAAATGAGGACAGCGTGTGGCACACCAGTCTGAAATAAGACTGCTTGCACTGGACCAAATGTAAGCTTCACTTCTAAACATGCAAGATCAAAATGCAGATGGTTGAGTTCAGAGATTCTAAACATGGTGTTGCACATGTAACTACCAATGGACATGCTCCCTCTTATTTTGGAAATTGTATGCTGTAGCTAATTTTTCCTTGTGTCTTCCAAGCCTAGACGTCTTACTGTTAAGTTTTGTATTACAGTTTATCAAAGTTTCTTCAGTTTTGAAAGAGTGTCTTAAGAGGTTCTTCCCACTAGAATAGTAGAACTGCTGGTCCCAAATTCTATCAGTATCTCTAAATGGTTTGAGAGTCAAGATGTGTATTATGTGATGCCTACGCTTTCAACAATTGCTGCTCTTCAACTCTTTAGAAGTTCAGGAAAATAGTGTGTATGTGCATATGTGTATGTACATATATAAATATATATATATATATACACACACATGCATACATGCATATATATATCGCCTTTGTAGAGGCATCTTTTAACCTAGATTCTTGAAGCCAGAGGGGAAAACTCACGTATAGTTAACAATTAAAAATCACTTTGGATGGTAGACAAAACCACAGATGTTTTGTGTTGGATTTACAGTTTACCCTCTTTTTGTGAACCGTAGAATATAAGGATGAGTTCTCTACCTGCAGTGAGATTAGATGGCAAGCTAGATGAGGAAATGAGATCTATCACCTCTCTTGATTCTCTCCATCCCTCCAAAGTTGCTAGTGACATGGACAGATTTGGAAATAGGGAGGTTTGACAGAAATTTGGATAGGATGATACAGAAAAGCAAGTAATAAAGCTGTAGTATTTTCTGGCACAACAGTATTTTAAACTTTTATTGCAAAATAATACCTTCTGTCTTATGTTTTATATAAAATAGCAATACCGCAATTCTGTTGTTTGGTGGTTTTTTTAAATAAAAAATTGACTAAAATATAGAGAAGGTGCAAAAATGTTTCCCTATGCCTTAAACCTGTTCAAACAAAACCAGATTTCTATCACATGCTGGATTTTAATAGCATAAATACTTCAGACTTCTAAATTACATAAATAGTGGAGGCAATTGTCAGCCTTGGAAATAACTCTCACATGCAGCTGGTGGATATGAAGAAGTTGTTTATTTTGGGTGATAAATTTCCCATAATGGAGAAAAAATTACTGTTTTGCTGTCCTATTTTTATGTTGCTGATCAATTCTCTCTGCACAGTAAAAATATGGTTCAGTTTCAGATTTATGATGGGTTTTGATTAGTCTCTTCGAATTCTCTAATGTTACGATTTCATTCTTGGGAGTCAGCTACATGGTTTAGTATTTCTACCTTTTATTGAGCCAGGTTTTGGTTTAGGATCATAACAAAACAGATGCCTCAAAAGTGTAAGATTCGGTGCCTGAGACTGAAAGTCCACCTGGCTGCAACAACACTTGGCCTTCACTGCCAGCTAGCTCTGCCCCAGCTGCGACAGCAGCACTGGAAATGGGGACCAAGAGCTGCCATGGAAAACTTCATGAAACCTTGTGTTCTTTCCATCCTCTTAAAAGAAATAACACCAACAGAGATAGTCTGTGTTTATTTTAAAAAAGCTGCCTTAGATATCTTAAAATCTGCTGTTCTGATGTTGCTCTGGAGTGAAACTCAAACATGCTCTGCTGTCCTTGGTAAGGCTTTATGTGTGCTTCCGTCTAAGTATTTGCCTTATCTATGCTGTCTGAGGAAGTAATCAGTCTCCTGTATACAAATATTTGAAGAAATAATAACTTTACAATAAGAAAATGTGTCTGATCATATGTTTTAAATATGCTGCTCATAAGATACCAGAGGCTTTGCACTTAATAACAGCCTATTCTAAAGCCTGCTGGCTCCTCAAGTCATTTCTCAGGTGAGAAATGGCCGTGGGTGACCACACTCCAGGGCCTGTGATCAGCTCCCGTGTTTGACTATCTGTTAAGTAAAACCTGGTAATTGTGGCATTGGTTGAATGCTGTTCAGTTCTTTATCACTGAAGAAACTGCACCAGCAGTTACAAAGGAAAACCTACTGAATGAAAGGCTTTTGCTATCTAGAAAAAGAAAAAAGAATGCTGTTTGTTATATCTTTTAATCATAAATTACCATTTACACTCTCCTGAGGTCTCTGAAGGACAGGTTATTGTAAAGACCTTTTGGACCATATTGAAATGGAAGAGGACCTTTATTTTTCTTTGAGCCAACTAAGTCATTGGGCTTTATGCTTATAGGTGCTGTCAAAGAGTATGTTTGGCTGCAAGTCATGTTCCAGACTGTGACTTTTGTGAATGCTAAGACAAGTAAACAATCAAATACTCCAGCCACATAGAGAAGATTGAAGCAGGACTGAAAAGAAGGTCTGAGACATGAATTCCCAAAGAGCTTAAGGAATGCTTCAGCTAAGGTTCACTGGATTTTCTTTTGGCAGGCAGTAAACAAATATCGCTTTTAAAACCTCATATGAAAACAAAAAACATGTTAGAGAAATGGAATGAGCTTGAATTTAATACAATTTTATGTGTGTGTGTATTTTCATGTTTAACATGCTCAGTCATGACTGATCATCACACAGTTTGTAGTGGGTTTCATTCCTCCGGAAAACATAGCCTTCAGTGTGTTATGTAACCTATAGAAATACCATGTGAATGCTGTGTAAAATTCAGATACTGCAGCACTACAGTCATAAGATTCATACAGCTGAACAGTGCTGGGCTGCTATGTATAATTTGACTGATTTTTTTTTTCTCATTTTTCTTATCATATTTCTCTTTTCATTTTGGTTTGACATGTTAAAGCCGTGCATGATAGCATGGCTGTCATTTATATTTTCAGGCTGTGTAATCCAAGTATTTCTTTCTCATTTTAAATCTTTCGGTACGCGTGTGTTAGCCTTGTTCAAGAACCTGACATCAAGTTGCTTTTCAAGGAATAGGATGGTTTACAGAAATGCATACTAGCATGTTTGTGTGCTATTTTTTTGGTTGTTCATGCTTCTGACCCCTTTCTTCGGCACACTTAGGAAGAAGAATGAAACACCAAATCATAGGCCAAACTTTCTGTGTTGAAAATATATCCTGTCATGGAGTGAGAGAGAAATTGTCCATTTAAAGGCATAACTAGAATAAACAGTATCCTGACATGTATGGTATTTTGAATGAGCTTTTTTATTTTCTAAAATGCAATAGAAATCACTAAAAGTAAGCAAGACTAAAACATAAATGATAGATAATACTAAATAATAAAAGCTTTACATCAATGTATGACACGGTAGGAAGGTGGAAGCAGTTGCAATCCTGAAAGGTTTCACTTGACACAAATAACCTTTCTTGCTAAGAGAGATTCTTCATTTCTAAGTATGGCATCATTTACATGCTTTTCCTGCTGTTTTATATGCTTTTCTTCTTTGTTTTTTTTTTTCTTTTTTTCTTTTTTTTTAAACCAACATGAGGACTGTTTTAATATAATTCTTGTAATGCAAGTGGTGTATTTTAGGGCACTGCTAGTCAACTGTGTGACAGAAGTGTCATCCTCAGAGTTGTCTGGTGAAGAGGGCAGTAGGCTGTGAATGCAGAGATGGTGCCATTCCTGCCTGCACCGCAGTCTCAATATGTGACTTCAGACATGTTATTTTAGTTTAGTTCTTTATATTTCAGTTCCTAGATATAAACATATAACTTCCTATGCATATAAATAAGGATAATAATGGTTTAGGACATATCATGGCAGAGGTATGCGCTCATTATTCCTTATTTGAATATAAATATTTAAAACAATGATTGTATAGTGCGGTGTATACTTAGAACCTGTGTATACTGACTAGATGTCCATTAGGATGAGGGTGCAAACTACTCAACAACCCACCCATAATCCAGGAGGAAGTAGTCAACGATCTGCTTCTGCACCTAGACGCACATAAGTCTATGGGACCGGATGGGATTCACCCAAGAGTACTCAGGGAGCTGGTGGGAGAGCTCACCAAGCCCCTTTCCATCATTTATCAACAATCTTGGTCAACAGGGGTGGTACCAGATGACTGGAGGGTGGCTAATGTGATGCCCATCTACAAGAAGGGTCAGAAGGAGGATCTGGGGAGCTACAGGCCTGTCAGCCTGACCTTGGTACCAGGAAAAATCATGGAGAGGATCATCTTGAGTGAGCTCTCATGGCAAGTGCAGGGCGGCCAAGGGATAAGGGCCAGCCAGCATGGGTTTAGGAAAGGGAGGTCCTGCTTAACCAACCTGATCTCTTTCTGTGACCATGTGACCCACCTTCTGGATGCGGGGAAGGCTGTGGACGTTGCCTATCTGGACTTTGGTAAGACCTTTGACACTGTCCCCCACAGCATTCTCCTGGAGAAGCTGGCGAATCATGGCATAGACAAGTGTACTCTTCACTGGGTAAAAAACTGGCTGGCTGGCCATGCCCAGAGAGTTGTGATTGATGGGGTGAAATCTTCTTGGCGGCCGGGCACCAGTGGTGTCCCTCAGGGCTCAGTTTTGGGGCCAATTTTGTTTAATATCTTTATCAATGATCCGGATGAGGGGATTGAGTGCACCCTCAGTAAGTTTGCAGACGACACCAAACTAGGTGGGAGTGTTGATCTGCTTGAGGGTAGGAAGCCTCTGCAGAGGGACCTGGACAGGCTGGATCAATGGGCCAAGGCCAACTGTATGAGGTTTAATAAGGCCAAGTGTCTGGTCCTGCGTTTTGGTCACAACAACCCCAAGCAGTGCTACAGGCTTGGGGAGGAGTGGCTGGAAAGCTGCCCAGCAGAAAAGGACCTGGGGGTGCTGGTGGACGGCCAGCTTAACAGGAGCCAGCAGTGTGCCCAGGTGGCCAAGAGGGCCAACAGCATTCTGGCTTGTATCAGGAATAGCGTGGCCATCAGGAGTAGGGAAGTGATGATGCCTCTGTACTCGGCACTGGTGAGGCCTCACCTCGAGTCCTGTGTTCAGCTCTGGGCCCCTCTGTACAAGAGGGACATGGAAGTGCTGGAGCGTGTCCAGAGGAGAGCTACCAGGCTGGTGAGGTGTCTGGAGACCAGGTCATATGAGGAGAGGCTGAGGGAGCTGGGCATGTTTAGCTTGGAGAAGAGGAGGCTGAGGGGAGACCTCATTGCCCTCTACAACTGCCTGAAAGGAGGTTGGAGGGAGGTGGGTGTTGGCCTCTTCTCCCAGGTGAATAATGACAGGACCAGAGGAAATGGTCTGAAGTTGCAGCAGAGGAGGTTTAGATTAGATATGAGGAAGAATTACTTTACTGAAAGAGTGGTCAGGCACTGGAACAGCCTGCCCAGGGAGGTGGTTGAGTCACCATCCCTCGAGGTATTTAAGAGACGTGTAAATTTGGCACTTCAGGGCATGATCTACTGGCAGAGATTGTAGGAGGTTTTTTTTGTGTGCGTATGGTTGGACTCGATGATCTCAAAGATCCTTTCCAACCATTAAGATTCTGTGATTACATGATTCTGTGATACTGTTCGGAGATGACTGTATGCCCATCACCTGCAATATAACACCATAAGATAACTTACATATAGCTATACTCTCAAAATTAATCAGCCCCTTTGAGAAACAATGTATGTGGGTTACCTTGGCATGGTGTCATGCTGACCCAGCTATTGTATGTATACATTCTGCACTGAGATAGTTCTCCACAGGCTACTACAGCTCTGTGAGTGGCTAAGAGGACCAGCATGGACAATGTGCTGCATCCTGACATTTTCCTTTACTCTTGCACTGCTGGATCTTGGCTCATAGCTGCAGAAACGGTTGGGTTAGGCTGCCTAAGTTGGCTAGTTAACTTAGCGTACATACCCCATCCGTATGCCATGACCACACTTTTTTGTTACAGTATGATAAAAGAGCTTGGATACTGTGCTATCTAAATGATTTCTCAGTCATCTGAACTACATCTTGTAGTAGAGACTGTTGTAGGCACCACGGCAAGAGATGTGAAAGTGAGCCCTGGCCTGCTGAACTTATGGTTCAACAGAGTGGTAGGACGTGGAAGGGGCTGTGGTGTGGAAGCAGGGTGTGAGTGGGCAAATGTGATGATCTTCTTGTAGGCTATACCGAGCATCCTAAGGAGATGACATGCTCACACCATGAAAGAGTAAAAAGAGAGGAAAAATAAATTTATGGGGAAGGGAATCAAACTGGACAGTGGAGGACCAAGGAATCTAGGGAAAATGGTGCTTGTGGCAGAGAAAGAATAGTTGCAAAAGCAATGTTGATGTATGCTGCATATCTTTCTTTTCTGCTACTTTATTTTTGTTCAATACAATAGAAAATTAATCACATACAGATCAATGTTTTACTTGTCCTTAAAGCTTGCACTCTGTAGAATGAATTAACCACAGATTTTTAAAGGGTGTACTAATATCAATATGCACTTATTACTCCCCCTGATGAAGGCCAGAATCACTCATTTCTAGTGATACATTTTTAATAAATGCAGCTGAAAATATAGAAGATAAGTACAAAAATCAGAGTAAGTCTGTAAGTAGGTAGGAGATGGATATATTTCAAAAGTCTATCTAGAAGATAGATATAAAATAAAGCAGACATTTTCAACTGCATTATGTACCTGTGGTAATGCCAAATAGCTTAGCACTGTCCTTTTAAAAAGACCATTTCTACACTGCCAAGTTCAATGAGACAAGAATTTTCCATGAGTCAGAATGCTGACATGTATCCTAAAAATTACTGTGTGTTTATTAGGCGCAATACATTAGAAATACATACATTCTTGTGTAAACAAATGTTTGTTACCATATGCAGTGGTCCGCAGCAATTTTTATGTCTGGAGTAAAATCACACAAGCAATTTTACCCTGCAGTTGTACCGCAGTTTGTTCTGGCCATGCTGAAGACAAGAAGCACCAGCTATGATTTCCATCTTGTCTTCACAGTCCTGGCAGATGGACTTTATGCTGAGCAGGCTTGGAAACAAAAATATTTTTTGTTAAATTGGGCAAAATATACATTTTCCCATGTTTCTTTCAGAATCCAGAAATTCAGATGGCAGTGGCTACTTGCTCTTCACTGCTGATGATGCTTAGAGTATCTTGTACGCTTCACAACGTACAAAGTACACACTGTGCCCCCTTTCAATTCTTGGGTCTCAGTAGATTCCACCAGATGTGTATAGTTGTGTATAGCTAGTGCAGGTAACGTCCAGCAGGGGCATTCTTGGAGGCATCTTGGTTTGAGTGGAGCTACTACATTGCTTGAGCTGTCTGCCTCTTACAGGTAGGGTGCTGTTCTCTAGACACAGGGACAGAAGATACTGGGGCCTTGTAGAAAACTAGATGGTTATAAAAAATATTTCTTAGAGTTTGCACGCATTAAAAAAGATTCTGCTTTAGTAAGGAGTGTAATAAAAAATTAAGTTTCTCCATGGCAGACCTTCCTTCAGTTAGTCTTCACATAAATTTCAGTTTGCTGTCCTTTTTTTCTTGAAAAAATCCTTTTATAACCAAAATGACAGGTAGTATTTTTAGATTATGTTGTCGGAATGTAAAGTGTAATATTTACTTTGA
This sequence comes from Chroicocephalus ridibundus, assembly GCF_963924245.1. Classification (NCBI taxonomy): domain Eukaryota; kingdom Metazoa; phylum Chordata; class Aves; order Charadriiformes; family Laridae; genus Chroicocephalus; species Chroicocephalus ridibundus. The sequence goes on along the minus strand of NC_086284.1, from coordinate 188,944,523 downwards.
TGAACAATCAGAAATAAAAGCATATTAATAAATATCAAGTGTTGTGTGTGTCCTTCCCCTTCCCCTGCTAAGTTATTTTTTGCAGAAATGGCTGATAACTGTCACATTATCATGCAGAATCTCATTACAGGAAAGTATGTCTTCAAATGAACCATAGATTGCAGATTTGAATGAAAACATATGGAAAAAAGACAGATGTTAAAACATAGCTTAGCTTTTTAAAGCTATGTAGGCTTCCTCTGCCTTAGTAGAGGAAAATAAAAACAAAAATAGTGGAAATAATTTTTCCTCCATTTCAAAATGAAAGTATGTACGCAGGCCAATTGCTTAAATTGTTTCTGCTGTTAAAGAGCATATGAAGGTTAATCCTGGAGCCACGAGCAGCCTGTGGATTCCAGCAGGTCGTACAGGTCACTGTAGGTGAGAAATTGATGGTGTGAAGTGCAATAAGCTGATGATTCTTTCTTTCCTCTTTACCTCTCCTAAACTTGCTGGTGTGCTTTGAAAAAATGACAGTATGGTCCAGTGGATTTCATTTTTATGTGTGCATTCATCTGCAGTGACAGCAAGGAGCCAAGCATCCTTTTCATCTTGTAATTTCAAAGTATTTAATTTCAATGGAGGAAAAAGTAAATCTCTTGCTCACGTTTTCATTCCTGTAGGCTCTGGTGTAGTTGTACTGTAATAAAACTGTCACACAACTGCCAGAAGCAGCCCTGCGATTCAGCTTATTTGTGTGCGTAATGTATATTTTGCCAGGGCTAGTTTGGGCCATGTTATCAAATGTCCTGCCGTAAAAAAGCTCGTCATTGTGGAAGCACAGAATAACTGTAGGAGTGCTGGAGTAGCACTTGCTACTCTAGAAAGCAATGAAAAATAGTTCAGATGCCAAAGAGTTTGTCCCCACTTTGATTTGCAAGGGCAGTGGTGGAAGAAGGACCTCAATCCTTCCAATGTGATTCAGCATCGCGGTGTCTATTTGGCATGATTTGGGACTCGGGTGTCACGTGTGTGTGTGTCTCTCCGTTAGTAGGGCTGGCTGGCTGCCAGCCCCTGCAAAAGTCGGTGTAATCCTCCCTCTGGGGAGGTACCTGCGCTGCCTGTCTCCAGTGCACCGTGTCACGTACAGCTTTTGCTGGATGTCCACGCAAAGCTGCACCTCCTGGTGTACTGCAACCTTCTTCGTCTGCATGTGCTAGAAAGGATTTAGAAATGTGGTTAACAGCCCTGGGGTCTTTATAAGCCATTCTTGCCATATTGTAAGTTCATTCGTGTTTGTTCATTTACTGCACAGTCAAGTTGTTATTGGATTATTGAGCTTCTATGTAAATAAAGGTCTTTATGTGAGGGGAGATATTATGCTGTCAACATCTGCTGCAACCTGGGCTCTGTGGTTTATGCCAGAGTCCTGGGAGTACTTCAACTGGGGAGGGTTTGGAAAAGCAGTTGTTGAACAGTAAACTAAATGAAACTTTAGCGTTTTTTCTCTACATCAGAAATACACAGTTTTTAACTCTTGTCTGTCAAAATTCAGAGATGGATCATAGAATGGTTTGGGTTGGAAGGGACCTTAAAGATCATCCAGTGCCAGCCCCCCTGCCCTGGGCAGGGACACCTCCCACTAAACCAGGCTGCTCAAAGCCCCATCCAGACTGGCCTTGCACACTTCCAGGGATGGGGCATCCACCACCTCTCTGAGCAACCTGTTCCAGTGTCTCACCACCCTCTAGTGAAAAATTTCTTCTTGATATCTAATTTAAATCTACCCTTTTCCAGTTTGAAGCCATTACTGCTTGTCCTGTCACTATGCGCTCTTGTAATAAGTCCCTCTCCAGATTTCTTGTAGGCCCCATAGGATAGTGCATTCTTATTTACAATATCGGCAGTTCCTTTTAACAGTTAATACTGTGCTATGCCGGCTGTATTCTTGCTGCTGTTTATTTCCTGCATCCGTGTTGTTTTTTTGCAAAGTAAAGTAATGTGTGGTCTAAAATAGGAAGCTTTTCTTCAGCAATCTACAAACTGATGGAGCAGTCAAAGAAGATGTAGAGCAATCATTCTGGCAGAAAATACTGAGGGCAAATTACATTCTCAGTCTCTAGTGACAAGTAAGCATCTGTTTTTTCCTTTGCATTACGAGATGTTACAAGGTTACAGGAGACATTCCTGTTCCTTTAATAAAAATGCTGTTGAAAAGTACCAGTGGGCTTCCTCCTAGATTCTGCTTCCTCCACTTGCCATTCAGTGATGTTGCACAAACCAGTTTATTTCAAAGGCCTGCACAAACACAAGCAAAACATACAGCCAGACATACCACAGAATAATATGAAAGTGAGGATCCATAGAGGAAGTAGAAGTTAGAGTTACAAATAATTTCTGTTGACTTTACATTGGTATTGTCTCTTCTTTTACTCAGGAAAGAAATAGCTTCTCTTCGTATCTCTGGAAAAGGTTCAGGGAAAGTTCCATGGTTAGTAACTGAGAAAAATGGCATAATAGTTTCCTGTCCTTCAGATACATAGTAGAAGATTCTTCTTGCAAAGTAAATATTAACAAAAAGTAATGAAACCCAGACAAACAAACAAACAAACAAAAGCCAACAAAGAAACCCCTCAGCCATTGAAAGGGACGTTTTTCCAGTATGTTTTTCAGGATAACAAATGAAAATAAATACTAAAATATTTCTAACTGAGACTAGTCTGCCTTATCTTCTCATTCTCTTTTCACTGAGGAAAGGTAGATTTTATTTTGTATTTAATTCAAACTCTAAGGTTCCAAATTAAAATTCTTTGAGCCGAAGCATTTCTATTTGTGTATATTTAAACTTGGGCAGGAATTAAAAAGCAGACTGTTATGCATCTCTTGGATGGCTAAGAGATTGCAATTAGAAGATGTGAGAAATAATTTAGCATGTATTGAGAACTACATAAGATCAATTTCTATACATTTCTATAAAACATGGGAGCCAATATACAATTTTTTAAGGTTCAATTTGGCAGCTAAGCTAGTTAAACACTCTACAGTTAGAGTATCCAAGAAGACACTGCTGCAAAGCCTTATATTATTCCTCAGTGTTATGGACGCTTTCAGATGTTCAGCTAGATCTGTCAAGAACGCAGTACAGTTCAACTCCAATCCACAGCTATGATCTCTCAAGGGAGATTTTCAAGACAGACTTCAGTATAAGCAGTGTCTGAGGTGAGGAAAAAAAGGCAGGAAGATTTTTTGAGCATAAAGTGACTTCAGAAAAGTCTTCAGATATTTCCCTTTATCAATTCCCAATCAGTCATGATGAGCTTAAGAAATTCCAACTTGGGGCAGAATGAATTTTGGGTTAGAAAGTCAAAGAGGAAGATGACGACTTTGGCAATAGCCAGAGTGGCTAGCTTTGATGTGCTCAGGGGTCACTTAGCACCTTAGCCCAGTTGTTCAGGCCCAATTGTAGGCAACTTGATTGTTTTCTAGGGGAGCAGAAAAGGAAATGATCCATGTAATGGAGACCCCTAATAATTTTTAAATGTATGGGCAGCCTGGAAAGTAACTATCAAAGGCAGCTGTGGTGTATCAGGACTAATTAGCTCTGAGTCACCACTGACTCTGCTAGACTAATAAGGCTAACTCTGGCAGAACCACTTAGATGTCTACAGTTTGGAGGAAGCACAGACTGATTTGCTGGTAGGATGCACACCTTGACTTTTTTAGGAAATCAGCATGTACTTGGCCTGTTCTGTTTCCTGATATTCCTTCTGTCTTTCCTTTTCCTAGGACTGTGCAATATAGATATAGGTAACTGGTTGAGGTGGATAGATAACTGGTTGAAAGACAGAGCTGAGAGGGTCGTGATTAGGGGCACAGAGTCTAGCCACAGTGACGAGTGGTGTTCCCAGGAGTCAGTACTGGGTCCAGTCCTCTTCAATATATTCATCAATGACCTGGATGAGGGGATAGAGTGCACCCTCAGCAAGTTTGCTGATGACACAAAGCTGGGAGGGGTGGCTGACACACTGGAAGGCTGTGCCGCCATACAGAGAGACCTGGACAGGCTGGAGAGTTGGGCGGAGAGGAACCTTATGAAATTCAATAAGGGCAAGTGTAGGGTGCTGCACCCAGGGAGGAATAACCCCATGCACCAGGACAGGTTGGGGGCTGACCTGCTGGAGAGCAGCTCAGCTGAAAGAGACCTGGGAGTCCTGGTGGACAACAGGATGACCATGAGCCAGCAATGTGCCCTTGTGGCCAAGAAGGCCAATGGCATCCTGGGGTGCATCAAGAAGAGCGTGGCCAGCAGGTCGAGGGAGGTCATCCTCCCCCTCTACTCTGCCCTGGTGAGCCCTCATCTGGAGTACTGGAGTGTTCGGTCCTGGGCTCCCTGGTTCAAAAAGGAGAGGGGACTGCTGGAGAGTGTGCAGCAAAAGGCTACCAAGATGATGAGGGGACTCGAACACCTCTCTTATGAAGAAAGGCTGAGGGATTTGGGTCTTTTCAGTCTGGAAAAAAGACAGTTGAGGGGGGACCTTATCAACACTTATAAATACTTAAAGGGTGGGTGTCTGGAGCATGGGGCCAGGCTCTTTTCAGTGGTGCCTGGCAACAGGACAAGAAGTAATGGGCACAAACTTGAACATAGGAAGTTCCATCTAAACATGAGGAGGAACTTCTTTATTTTGAGGGTGGCAGAGCACTGGCACAGGCTGCCCAGAGAGGTGGTGGAGTCTCCGTCTCTGGAGACATTCAAAACCCACCTGGACACCTTCCTGTGCAACCTGCTCTAAGGTGACCCTGCTCTAGCAGGGGGTTGGATTAGATATCTCCAGAGGTCCCTTCCAACCCTATAGTTCTATGATTCCATGATATGTTGAGCAGGACTACGCAAAAGCAGCTGTGCTTTTGCAGCTCTGTTTTACAGCTTTAGGCAGTAGCCTGCCTGGAATACCCGACCTTGTTGACTACTTGAGCTCGTCTAAAGCACCAGACAGGGCTAAAATATCTAATTTTAGAATATCAGTTTCCTGTCCAGGTAACAGGCTGCTTAGTGTATTTCCTAATCCAAAAGGAAAACCATGATTTTGAAATAGCTTTGGTTTTGATTCTTTTTGCATCAAAGCAGTAATATTGTTGATTTTAATATGACACAGGAGATCAGTTTAGGATTTCCATCTTAAGGATGCAGAAGCAGCAGAGCCAATCACAACAGGATTCTAACCTTAAAAGGGTGAGAATTCATGAAATACTAATATTTTTCTTGGATGACATTGCATATACAGAACTGAGCTCTAGCTTTTGTGATGCATCAGTTAAAACTGAATGTAGCATTTTAGTCTTTTGCTGTATTTTTGCTGGTTCCCAGCTGTCCTAGAGTCTCACTTATTTGAATACACTTAGCTGTGAAAAAAATCTATTAAAAGCATTCCCAGTTTGAATATGCCCTACTTTTAGCAATGAATCTGTCACCATGTCCATCTGAATCACAGCAAGGTTTTTTTTCCTGTTTGTTTTCTACGAAGCGTAGCTTCCTTGACAATTATCTAATTATGTGAATTTCAGAAATGTAGTTTGCTTGCTAAGGAACACTTCAGTCTAGCGAAATGAGTTTCTGGTCAGGATTCTCTTAAAACCGTACTGGATAGTCATAGGAGTTGGGGAGTTATTTCCCTCCCTAATTTTCCAAGCTTTGAAAAAGAAAAGGGGCAGCAGAGATTAGATTTGAGAAAAACAAGACCTGCTGGGTTTGATTGTTGAGGTCTCTTTAATAAAAAAATGAAATAAAAACCAAAAATTGAACAAGCAGATTGGACCACTCAGACAAATGCAAATCATCTTTTCCTGGGGAGTCATCCAGCCTTCTCTGTAATCTTTGTTAATGAATTGAAGCATAAACCTGTAAAAAGTATATTCAACCTCTTTTTTTTCATCAAAAATACGTAACTACAGGAAGTAGACCAGGAAAAAAAAAACCAACCAAATTTTTAAACAACAACCCTAACAGCAATTAAGCAAAGACATGTAAACAGTCTGTACAGATCTTTCTGTGTTGGTCTTATAGCAGGCACTTTCTTAATATTTCATAAACCATTTTGATCCTCTTGAAATTCTCATCCACATAAAATCCTCATCATCTTCATTAGTAGTTTATTCTTTTACTGCAGATGGTTACATTTTTATTACAGGAAGTTAATTCTATAGGGTCCTCCATGGAGTAGTTGATACAGTGAATGTGTAGCATACAGAATAAATTCCCTTCATAAAGCTTTAATTTACTGACTGTTAAAAGGTTGTTAATTCTTGAAATTTGCTCTCCAAGTAGAAAAGATATATTTTTTGCAATGTGTTTGGTGCTAAATTTCATTGTAACTCATAGGCAAGTGCTGACTTGTTAAGGGCAACGAAACAAAATATTGCAAAATTAGTGCCACTTTGTTTTTTCATCACCTGATTTATTTTGGAGGGTTACCATGCAAACAAAAATGTAAGAAATTAATTTCTACCCTAGTAATGAGGGATCTGAAATAGAATGGAGGAATCAGTTCTCATTTGCAGTAAAAACAATTTCCTGGCTACGGATAAGATTTCTTCCAGTGTACCAGTCGTGCAAAGGGGCTTCAGTGTGAATAATGTTTAGTAACACGTTAACATTGGAAACAATTCACTTACTTTTTGGGAAGAATAAGCATGTATCAAAGTCCATCAATCTCTAGAACATAGGCCATTTATCATTTTCTTTTCTAAGGCTGTTTCTGGCTTTTAGCCTACTAACTTGGGCAGTATTGCCAAATTTCATAAGCCATCCACCTAGTCCAGGCCAAAGCTTACAGGAGGCACGAAAGTTTACCAGGCATGGTTCAGCCAGCCATGAGGCACAACTCAGCCTTGACACAAACAGAGCTGGAGCTTGACGGTGGTGTAAAGGGAGATATGTTATCTTTTGGTGACATTAAAAGTGAAATGATAACCTTTGATTTTGAAGCTTAGCCTTTATATGTAACCATATGGCTGATGTGTGTGTGCTCCTGAGAGGACACAAGCAAACGATAAATCAAATCTGGATGTTGCACATCACATAATCCATCAGCTTTGCAGTGCAAACCAAACATATGCTCCCTGCTTTCAAGGGACCGTGCTGGGGAGGGCAAGGTTCAAAGCACCACGCTTGAGAGAGCAAAAGTTTCCTAACCAGCGTGCATCTGTTCTTGTAGTACTTTTGTGATGTGGAAAGATGAGTTAATAAAATAAGGGGAAATCTAGGAGGACGTGGTCACTGTTGAGGTGAGAGATTGGCAGTCCAGTTAATACAGCATGCTGTTTTCAGTTTGATCACTGGAAGTTTTAACAGTGCCTTCAGTCAGAGCAGAATTTGGCTATTATTTTGCAAGCTCTTATTGGAGCCCAGATGAAAGAAGTGATTTCTTTATTGGCACTGGCTTTCTAGAAATAACTAGACAAGTAAGAGAGAACCTTGTAACTTATAAATAGCATCACATAATGAAAATGAAAATGACTCTTTGAGACTTGTTAGAGCCATAAAAAGGCACTCGAATATCTGTAGCAAAGAACGGAATAAGGGCCAGGTATTCTGTTTTCTCCCTGTCAAGGAGAATGAGTAAGATCTGACCTCCTCAGAGACAGGAGAGAATTGGTGCAGTAAAAGGGACTGCCTCGACAATCTTCTCTGCAGAAGAGGCAATGCATTTACTGAGTCCCTTGTACTCCTAAGGGGAAGGAAGGTCCCTGGCCCTGGAGGAGTCTGTCCTACAGGAGCTGTTGGTCTGAGCCACCCAGGCTTAGGTACAGTGAGTGCTCTCTGTGGGAGAGCACCTTTCTGGGCAGTCCACGGTGGTAGTGACTAGGGTGGCTCTGAGGATGCTCCACAGCAGCAGATGTGTCCTGTCTTGAGGAGGCCAGTCTGCTGTAGACTTGTCTGTCTTCCTTCCTGTCTTCTGGCAAAAGGGGAAGTTTTCTTGGGATGCAGATCTTTTTTTGTCACAAAATAAAATGAATATTCTGTAGTGATTTATTGCTTGTTCCTTCTCATTCTATCTTCCTTGTATCTCATTTGCTTTGTAAGAATTCTCTTAAAGTGTCATTCACAGGCTAGAAAATACCTATTTATTGTTATCAGAATAACACGTGCTTTATATGTTGTATGCACACAAACAAGCTATCCTGCTACTCTGTGCCTTCATTCCTTCCACCTATAATTTGCCTATTTTGGTTTCATCTGACTATAAAATCTGGGGGGACTGAGCCCTGCTCTTTGAAATGCTCCAGGCTGTGCTGGATTCAGGTTTCATGACTCGCTGGCAGCTGCAGTGGTGGAGTTGTAACAGTCCACACCCGGACAGGAGGAAACACCTCACCTCCCCTCATGCACTGTCAGGGTGAGCAGCAGCTGTGCAGTGTGGGACCATTTGCAAAGCACAAGAGGAATCTAACTATTTGAACTGTGTTTGCGATTCAAGGAGCTGCTCTGCATCTTGCGGATCAGGGGAAAAAAGCCACAGGCTGGGTGAAAGTGTCCTACAGGCTGAGCCGTGATGTGCTGCGTGACATGATACAGATAGCTTAATGGAGCCCTGATCTCACTAGGCTCTCTGTGATCTGACATAATATACATAATGTTAATCAGGAAGGCTCTCATAGTGTTTTCCTTACAATCCTAATCTCATTTTCCATGACATGGGCCCATTTATATCCCTGAGAGATTATCTTACTTTTCGTCCTGTCAGTTGAGTTCATCCAAAATGCTAAAATTCAGTGCTTTATTTATTTTTTTGCCAATGGAGAAATCTGTTTATTATGAGTCATAGAAATGTGAAACAGATGATCAGAACTTCACCACAGTTAGCCTCCCACATTTACAGTCCTATAGTTAATAATGCTTGTGTTGTCATCCTTCTCACTCCCCTCCAGTTTGGGGAAATTGTAACAGTGGCCATGAGCTCTTCAGAAAAACATAAGATGCTTTCCATCCACCTTGTACATTTCATTTCCGTCTATACCACTAGAATGTTTCCTTCCTTTGGGGTAGGCAGGTGTCAAAGTATAGAGCACTATCTAGTTTATCCTGGGGCATGGGGCAGTCCCTTCATCAGAGAATTATTCTGGATCTTACGTTTTTATTACTAAGCTGATGATAAGTCCGCATCTATATACCATAACATTAAGCCACATATTTTGATGCTTTTACTATATTGCTTCAGAAGGGAGATGACTTGATAGTATAACACACCCTCTGATGGATCCAAGAAGGCAGAGGACCATGTAGATCTGATCTGGCTGCATGCCTAATATATGGATAGGTTTCTTACAACTGAATAGAAAAATGAGGAGATGGACTGTTAGGGATGCTGTGGTAAACAGAGTTAGAGTTTTCTGGGCCTAGAGTGCCTATTATGCCAAACCATGTGAAATGATACATACTGGTTCTACAGAGGAGACTTTGGCTCACTAGGCACCAAGATAAAATCATTAAATCGTTCAACATGGAATATGAGCTGGTATCTCAGAAATTGGGCAGTAAGGAAAGACAGGATGTGTTTATTATTTATGACATTTTAGACTTAGTGGAAACATTTTTTGTTTTGTGTTTCTTTTTAACATCAAAAATTGTCTCTGTGGAAGGGCCGTTTGATCAGGGAGCGTGTAATGGAACAGAAATGGTTTTAATTTTAATTCAGACCGAATCCAACCCAAGTTATCAGTATCGTACCAGGATGAATATCTGACATTTAGAGACAGATAGTCTATGTGACAGGAATTGGTGATTTAGTTCAGTTCTCAATGGACTAATTTTACATAAAATAATATTTTCACTAATTGATTCATTTCAGAGAAGTGAAAAAACATGGTAATTTGGCCTTATTAACCCAAGAAAAGCAGAGTTACCCTGGCTGTATATAAATGTGAGATTTACATTAATACCATGGCAAAGAAAGCCCATGACATGCTAAGGGTTTCATCAGAGTTTTCCAGACAAATATTTAATGAAAAAAATAATCCTGTGTGTTGGTTAGCCTGTTTTTAAGGAAATGAGACTTAGGCCGTTGTTCTGTGCACTCACCGGTGTTTCTCTGGTAACTTTTTGAACTTATTGTGCAATTTCTAAGTCAAACTTGGTGAAGGGCTGAAATGTTCCCAAATGCCTGCAACTGGCCTCAGTAAGGAGAAGGATTCCCCTTGTGGTTACCTGTTCTGCTGGGAGCACACACACCTGCAGAGCTGGGTACCCCATCTCTGGGTCTTAAGCAAGATATACGACAGGTTATGGGGACAGTCTAAGCGGAGGGCTATTTACACAACGTGGAGATCAGTTGTAGGTGCCATGGGGTGGTGTATGATCCTGCAGGGCAAGGGAAGGAGCTGGACTTCTTACGGAGGCAGTGCAGGCAGGTGGTGTTGTAGAACACATATATGTAAGGCTTCTTCAGTCTTCTACTCGTGCAGCAACTTCTGTCACTCTACAGGCATTTAAATAAATGCAAAAAAAATTTTCCAAGTATTTTCTGTTTTACTATGCACAGTTGAATCGTTAAGCAATGTGGAAACACAAGTCAGATATAAAAAAAAAAGTATTTACTTGCTAGTGCAGCTAGAAATATACATTTTTCCTGTCCTTTTTTTACAGGTACTTTTTCTTAGTAAAGATGATAAATGTCTTAACAGTATTTCACAAATAAAAATGAAGTACCTTTAATGTATCATGCTTTTAGATGTTCTGTTCAGTGCCATGCACAATAAATAAAGACTAATACCCAGGTTTGTTTGTTTGTTTCTTTTCCGCCCTCCCTCTCTTCCCTCTCTTCCCTCTCTTCCCTCTCTTCCCTCTCTTCCCTCTCTTCCCTCTCTTCCTTCTCTTTCTTTTCTTTCTTTTCTTTCTTTTCTTTTATTGCATACCATTTAAACAGTAGTACATTTACTCCTGAGGCTTGATACTTGTGGTAGTGGTATTTTGAATATCCCATCTGATTTTGTCACAGAAACAAACTAGTACCTTGAGGATTGCAGAATTAGTAGTGATTTTTCTTTTCATCTTCCAGTTTGAGTTCTGAGACTGAATAAGCTATGTATCATCCTGCTACCTGGCAGAAAGTTTAAGGCAGTCGTACTCCGTTTATACCCAAGGCATGACTAAAAATTGTTTGGTTTTCCCAAGGAGCAGATATAATGTGCTTCCTTGTTTCTTAAGTAGAGCTAAATCCGGATCTCTTTTCAGTTCTCGGGCATGCACTGAGTAGCTGAAAGTCCTGTGATGAAGAATCACATCATTGTTTTAATTGCTGTTCTGCATGATAGAAACAAGGGCAGATGCAGCTCCTTGCTCTCCCCAGTAAATCCAGGCCTGTGGAACATACTTTGAATTGGTGACAGTTTTATGTTCTCTGGAGTAGAAATGAATTACTCTTTCTAGACCAGATGAATTAGAGTTTAGAAGGTAATGCAGGCTGCCTCTGAAGCCCAGAAGTCAGCAATCAGAAAACTTAAATGATGTAGAACTCGTAATTTTCTGCAATCTTTCTTTCTATTGATTCCACTGCTAATTAAATCTGAACCTTTTGGCAGTTCTCAGAACATTTTTATCAAATTCTACAGTGATGATTTGAAGGTCTCCACGTCCAGAGGTAAACAGGGTTTTTACCATAACTCTGTCTGAGTGGATTTAATACACTTTGCTAACATTATTCTCGAGGATAAAAGATGATTTCTTTCTTTTACTAACGGAAATATTTCACAGGTCTTTGACAAATCTAAACTTGGAGGCCCTTGATAAATCGTTTGAGCTTGGTCCACTCCGGCAAACCTTTTTGATTTGATGCTTTTCGTTTTAGCAAATGCTTCTCTTGCAGCCTTTTCTTTGAACTGTCAAATTATCTTTCTGTGCAAATATAGTAGTGCTACAATGCATGAGAATGAGTGAATCAGTAAATGTTTGATTTTTTTTTTTTTTCGCACTTCCTTACATGTTTTGTCTGAAATAGGAAAGCACTTTTCATATCTAGCCTTAACTGAGCTAGCGATTGCTGTGGTCAGTGGTGAAGAACATCCTTTGTAATGAATGCTGGGAATACCACCCTCAGCTACAATATTGGTACCTAGCACTTAGCTATGAATGGCACAGAGGGAACTTTCTTGGTTTTCTGGTGTTTGATCAGCATTAAAGTAATGTAGAAATGAGGGAGTTACAGTTTAGTGTGCTACTAACCTGTTTCCTGCCAAGACATTTGCTGGAATACTGCATCTCACACACACAGGCAGTTGCAAAGAGACTTTTTATGTTTTCTAGTGCTATAGTGTGGGGCAGGATGGTGATTTACATAGCTAAAGTTTATGTTATCACATGGTTTCTGGAGCAACACTAGCAAAACCAACTTGAAAAGTATCTAGAACAAAGGGTGGTTTACTCAAAAAGAAGAAACTTTGTGTTGTCTTTGTCAAATAGCAAGCATCTTTGTTTTTCCTTTTTTAACCTTTCTTTTACATTTACAGCAAAAGATACTCATACGTATACTTAGCTTGCCACAGGCAGATCTTTTTGTCCTTGCCAGAATTGATTTCTCTCTTGCATCAAGAATGGTTTAAAGAAGGAGATTTTGAACAGAATTTCATACTCTCCGCTGGGTAACATCATTGCCTGATAGTGGTAAGTTAGGGATTTCCTAATACATGGAGAGGATCTCCTGCTGTGTTTTTTGGACTAGACAATATGCTGTTCAAATGCAAATTGTGTATATTATTTTAATAATTATAATATTTTAATATATTGGAAATCCTCTTAGCAACACTACAGCTAAATTAGTGGTGGAACAATGATATAAAATGAATGACTTGCCATTGGAAGTGGAGGCACTATCTATGTTCTGTTCATATACGCTCAATTTCTGAAGAAAGCCTAAATAAGATCCCAGTCCTGCAGGATTATTTCTGTGAATAGAGTAAATCTTTTCAGGATAAGAGCCTTTGTAATTTCTAGTTGAGGAACCGTATCTGCCTGTCTGCTTTGTGATGCACCTCCACTATGAATGCATAACTAATAATACTCAGTTTTAATTCCTTGCAAAAGCAGTGACTCTAGCTTTGTCCATGAGTTAAATCTGGAATAAATGGGGAGCAGGCATTGCTGAGGCTTTTAGCACATTGATAGCATTCTCTTTTGCCCTGCGAAGTTGCCTTGTTTACAGCCTGCGTTCGCAACAGACTTGCCTGTGGAAAGTCAAGAGCTTGGATCTCCACTGCTCACAGATCTAGTTCCTTTGCAGTATCTAATGAAACGGCCTGCAGGTAGTAGAAGATGATGAGATGTTGACGTGATGAAGCAATGCAATTTTAAAAATTGCTTAACCTCGTAACTCAGTGGTGGCAGCTGGAAGCATATTTTCCTCTTGCCTGTTGCACGAGCTCTGATGAATGCAAGGCTCTGGTGCTGTGCCCAGGGCTGCAGGTGTTGTGCTCCTGTTACAGGGAGAGGGAGGGAGCAATGAGTGATATGTGGAGCTGAGTTTATTTTTAGGCTAACTAAAGTCTTCTAATCAAAGTACAGCTGTTATGTTAGTCCAGCTCCATCATTATGGTTAATAATACAATTAAGACATGGACTTTCTAGTACCTGTTCCCGTCTCTGGTGTTACGCTCACCCTTCCAGCATCCTCTGGGTCCCTGTGCTGATGGTGGTGATACTTTTCAATGAGAATCGAGGGGACAAATGACTGAGGTTATGGTGAGTCATTAGCATGGTGGCTCTAGGAGGAATTTCATGCTAGCAGTGGAGAGCCCTTACTGCCTTCTCCTAAGTCCACTTGGAGATGTTTTTACAGGTTTTCTAGCACAGTTGGCTTACTTCATTGATTCCCAGTTCCACACTATGCTTGTTTCTCTGTTTGCTACCGCTAAAACTGGTTTTGCCTGACTCACTCCTTTACACAGTGATTTGTATTTACAGGCTGATGCCTCTGGTATTTTCCTATGCTGCGCTTAGAGTTTGGTTTTATTCTAGGGTTACAGATAATTTTGTGATTTTTCGTGATCCTACAGTTAATAGCTTATGGAGAAGTTCAGGTTTTGTTTTCATAACCCTTGGAAATAGGAAAGAAATTTGGAATGAAAGAGCTTTCTGAATATTTAGCTTGCATCTGATTTTTTATGTTAATGCAGACTTTCATGTGAATGCAGCTTTTTTCAAGTGAATCTAAGCCTGGCTTTCAGCAATTGAGCTTCGTTAGGTTAACTCGCAGCTTAAGGAAAGCTGGTGTGACTTCTACAATAGCTTCCGCCTGAAAGAGACTTGATGGTGAGGTCTTCTGGCCCGACAGGCATACTAAAATAATTCCCTGTAAGAGGGTTTTGAACAAACTCCCTACTCCTCCATGAAGCTGTGACAGCCTGCAGAGCCAGGAAAGGCGAATACACCAGGTAGGTTTTGGGAGTCCCTCCTGGTGATGGTCTGTGTTTTACAGTAGGTGGCAGGGAGCCAGTACTCAGTCCCCTCTGTCGTCTTAAGGATCCATCAAAACTAGGGCATGTCCATGGTAAATAGATTCAAATCAAACAGGTGCTCTGAGAGCAGTAGAGGTTTCCTGGGGGAGGGTGAGGTGGGCACCCTCAACTCTGTGTCTGCATCACAAATCTCGGGCGGAAGAAATTAAACTTATACCCTGTTTTTTTCTTGTTGCTGTGTGGCACTGATGTAAAGCTCTTTCTGAAGTAAAGAATAAAAATGACACCCTGTTTTCCAGAGTTGAAAGATGACAACTTAAATCTCACATTTGTTCACTTTTACTGCTGATCATTTTAGTCAAAACATTCACTGGGAGGTTCTTCCTTGTAAGAGACGGATACTATCTGGGCGGTACCTGCAAAATGCTTACCAAGACGAGCTGTCTATTCCTTTGCTCATGGAGATTTTCCCCAGTCAGATAATACAGTATGCGTTAAAACTCCAGTGATTACCCTTCTAAAAATGTCTTTGTTAAAATAGACTCTCTGATGATTTACCTGAACAATACGTTTAATAAATCATATTTTGTGTGTCAGGTTATTTTTCTAGATTTGGTAAGCTTATCCTTGAGGTATTTGCATGGGGTTTTTGTTAATTTTTAATTTTTTTTACTTTCTGGGTGCTGGTTCTTAAAGTTTCCCTCTTCAATAGTAATTGTACAAGAATTTTAGATTTTACCCATTAAAAGAAGGTAATTTGGGTGAGCATACTTCACCAAACAATATTTATAGCTCTACGTAAAGTTTCTTAAAGAATACTGGTTTTGAAAGGATGACTGGTGAAACAGAAATATTTTCAATATTCTCAGAATTGTATATACCAGTTGACCAACCCGTTTCTTTTTCTTAGTGTGCATTTTTTTTCTTCATAACAATTTTGCATCTCTTGTCAGAGTAAAGAAACCTCGATTGCAATGTGTCTATAAGTCAGCAAAAATATGTATGTATGGGAGTGACATGTTAGGTGTATATGTATGACTCCTACCTGCTTCAGGATTTCTGTGTTGAAATAATACACGGTTTAATCAAGCCAGATTATGCCATAGCCTCTTAAACCACAGCTACATTTGAGGAACTCATTTTTGAAACTTTCAGGAAAAATATTCTAAATTAAATAAATACATATTTTTCTGTCTTATTTTTTAACTGATGAATTCAGTTAACAAGAACACATTTCTTATAAATGAATGAGGGATTCACTACGAGGGATTGCATGTTGGGTTTACCTGCATATTAAATAGATTATCAAAATGCCATTTAAAGGTTGAAGAGAAGATTTTCTAGGAAACAGAAGTTTCTAGAACTTCCTGGAAAACCTGAGTGAGGTCTTTGGAAGACGACTTGGTCAGATTTCCAACTTTGCTGACCTCTGTGACTTGCCTGTTTTTCTGGAAGAGTAATCGCTTGCTTGTTCCAGACAAAACCTCCATACAAGAAATCCTGCCACAGGTGAAATCATTTGCTGATTTCCTTTGGCAGGGGCAAGAGACTCTCTTCGTGTTCCTGTTCCTTCTGTTCCTCAGCAAATTCTGAAACTGTTCTTTAAGACACGCAGCCTCCATGGAGCAGTTATTGCAAAAGGTTGTTTTGACTCTTTGTGACTGGTGGGTGTATTACCATTATAACTTCACTTGCCTTCAGTAAATTCAGATAGAA
This sequence comes from Chroicocephalus ridibundus, assembly GCF_963924245.1. Taxonomy (NCBI): domain Eukaryota; kingdom Metazoa; phylum Chordata; class Aves; order Charadriiformes; family Laridae; genus Chroicocephalus; species Chroicocephalus ridibundus. The sequence goes on along the minus strand of NC_086284.1, from coordinate 188,928,383 downwards.
AAAATTAACATATGATAAATTGCTTTCAAAAATACCATGTTAGAAGAAGATAATCTGTGCAGCAGAGCAAGGCACTTAGGAGTTAGAAAGCATCCGCTGTGGTTGCCCATGCAGTGAGAGTGAGTAGACAGAAAAGTTGTTCTCCAAGGGGCTGGGACTCTGCTCCTCTGCAGGAACTATGCCTCCTTCTTCCGACTGGAAAGTCAGAGAAGGTCTCCCAGAGGGGCTTATGCTGGGAAAGGAGAAGGGAGGAGATGGCACAGTGCTTGGGGTGATGGTTTAGGCAAGGCGTGCCTTATTGGGTGACTCTGTCTCCAGCCCCAGCACTTCCAGACTGCTGCCTGACTGTCCTGCTTCTGGAACCAGGGTTGGGCTGTGAGAGTGCGCTGATGGGTTTGCAGGCTCACAGTCTGGTGGGGAAACCTACTTTGGGTTTTCCAGTGCTACCTCTGTAGCATTTGCGGAAAGATCACAGACAGTAGGAATCTGTGTGTTCTATATTTTGTAATTGTTTTTTTCTTTTACATGAGGAAAGCATTTGCTAAAGCAGCTTCCTGACATCCAAATTAAAAAAAAAGAAAAAGGATAAGAAGGGAATAAGCTCTGCGTGTGCGTTACAAATTGCTTAAAGGACGGGAACTAAAGTTAGGCAGATGATGTAAAATTCGATTAGCATCCAAACCAACCATTTAATTTATAATTTTCTGACAATGTGAGATGAATTTATGAGTGCTTTTGACTGGTGTCTTTCTTGTGTGGCACCTACGATTTTTTAGGTATATCTTTGACATTACTACCCAAACTGTAACTTAAAGAGGACAAAAAGGGAAGATTTCTTAAATACTACTCTGTTTCTGTTTTCAAGCCACAAAGCTGGATCTTTCATCTAGTGTTTTGTACTATTTTTGTGTTGGTCATATCTCCTATGTTTTACTGAAGCTATATTCTTGCTGTCACTATGAAACTATATTCTTGCCTATTGTTTGTGTAGTTCAAGGGGTACTCATTCTGGCTTCTCTTCTTGAGTAATGCATAGACGGGGCAAGAATTAGCTTTACTTTTTTTTGAAAGATATGGAAGAACTTTTATACATTTTTGAATATAGCTTCTTGTTCACTGTAATTTTTGAGCTTTTTGTTAGCTTCATTTTCTATCGTAAGTGGTAAGAGCAATTTGAACTTTCTAGCTATTATAACAGACTACAGAAAGAGCTAAGCTACATAATCTTTTTTACAGTTTTCAAGGTTTTTTTTTTTTGTGAAGGGCTTGTGGGAAAGGCCATATGCGTTCAAACATGAAAACAGATACTTAAAAGGATTAGGTGAAAAAGCAGAGGAGGGCTCCTTTGGAAAGGAGGCAAATTAACAGCTTTGACAAAAGCTACTAGAAAAATGCCAGAGGTCCATACCGTTCTGAGTCAGAGCTTAAATCTGAATGCAATTTATGCCTTTAGAAATGCTTCGTCTAATGGTTGGTACTAAGGTCATTTTTTTAGCGTGACAAACTAGTGTATTCATTTTCAATTGAACCTTAATATCTCTAGATAGATAACACCTTTCCAAGCTCTTTGGAGCTTGGAAAATCTAAGCTCCTTGACATGCACAAAAATCATGGCATTTTGTATTTATGCAGGACTCTGAATACTATGTTCTCATCCAGAAGCCATTCCTAAGTAGATAATAGTATCTTTCTGATATAAACAAATCAATCCTCTTTCAGTTTGGTAAAGTTCTCATTTTCTCCATGTTTATTTTCCATGAGTGATGTTTTGCATGCCATATTCTTCCTATAGTGTCCTCTGTAATTAATTTATATATATACAATAAGTATTAAAAAAAAAAAAGCTGTTTTCTGAGCAGAGGTTAATTTATAATGAACCTTTTTGCCATTGCTGTGCACAACCAGTGCCTGGTGCTGAACTGGCGGGTCCCTCTGATAAGCAAAGACCACAAGTGGCTTTTTCAAGAGCTACTTCTGATGGCTTAGGCATTATTGAATTCAGCAGTAACACTCCTCCATCGCAGCGCTCTATTGCCTCACACTGTGGTTGAGGCTGAAGAAGTGAATTTAGATCTGCAAAGATGATCTAAAATTCTCTGTGGTTGTCTATAAATTTTCATGTATGGAGATTCAAGAAAATTACTTCATTATCTTTTACAGCCCACTGTGAATGGGAAAAGTGGGATAAAATTGAAAAAAAAAATAATCTTCTGCCTGTCTTCATTATGTTATGAGCTGAAATAATCAAATCACGTTTTTGAACACCTGATGCAATATTGTCTGCCTGTTCTCATAAAATGAAAACATCAGGTGGAAGTATCACAGCTTTCCCAGATGACTCAGTGGCTCAATTCATGTCAATACATATCAATAGATACAAATAATGACATTTCCAGTGTCGTTGCTTGGATATGAAAGAGTATATGAAAATACGCTGTGAAGGTTCTCAGAGTGGTCTGTGAAGACGGCTTATTTTGTCACCAGGAATGAATGCTGCTGGAGCATCTTCATCCATGCACTGTGCCTGTGGCAAGCACAGAGGTCTGAGCAGCGTCACCTGCCACCCAGGAGCGAGACAGGACATCCCCTGGGATGTCACTGGTCTCCAAGCCTGGGTATTGCCTGGGCACATTCAAAGTGCCAGCACTTGCCTGGTTTGTTGAAAGGGGTTTTTAATAGGTGTCAACAAATTCTCTTTCTGGAGAATAAAAGACAGAAAAATACTCAAGTTTATAGGCCTGTCTCCCTTATATTTGTGGGCAACAGGCCTACAGAGCTCTTTCACTTTTAGACCTCTCTGAATCTGTGTTTGGTTTTACTGGTGTGTTTTTTTCTCTCTCATTTAAGTCGTGTAGAGTACAGCAGAGCAAAAATCCTTCATCCTGTTTCCTACATTCTGTCCATAAGCACACAGCGCTCACCATTGTACAGGTCAATACACCGAGCTAGAAGGGCTCCTCTCACCCTGTGTCTATGATGTGTACTGTGTTCTTCAGCAGATTAGTTTAAAAATTATGATGATCCTACACTAACTATATAAGCAAGAAAGATTACCATTTTGACTATTCCTGGATGTTTAATCTTTTCCGCCAATAACAGCACCATTGCAGATAATCCATGTTGTGTTCTAAATCAAAATGACACAATTCTCTGCCCCATAGTTTTTCTGTAGTCCCTCTGCATTTCACACCTGGAAAAGGCATTTCTAGTTCCCTAATGTCCATAGTCTGTCTTTTTATTTTAGCAACTGCCTTGGTTTGACAGGCTTTTCCACAATACATAGGTTTCTAAAGGTAAAATTAAAACTTCAGAGGTGAAATACTCACAAATGATGGAGCAGTAATATCCAGAGTTACTGGTGAAAGGGAAGGAAGGTGTTAACAGCTATCACAGTTTATCTCTAACCAAGGGTTGCCCTGTTGTGGAAGAAATTAATGTCTGTTGATTTCTTTAAACCTTTCTTTGCTTCCTACGTTGCATAGCAGTTGTAAGCTTCAGTTGAAAGAAATGAATGTAAAGCTATTAAGAACAAGTGCAGAGTTTGGTGTAACACAGATGGATCCTGGAAAATAATATATAGAATATTATAGAAAGACTATTGCATAGCACTGTTAGGGTGTTGCGCTGCGGTGGGGAATAGCTCTCAAGCCTTTACTTTAGAAAAATACATTGTGAAATTGACATTCTTTAAATGCTTGTCATTTCAGAAAACCATTCAGAACCTTGAGGTTGGTTTTTCTGTGTTTATTTTCCACCCCAGCTAATACATTATGAAGCAAACATGTAAACCTTCATATTAAGTGTTGGGAAAATGACAGAATATGTTGCATTATCCTGATGATGTACTCAATAACTTCTTACTCCAAGAACTTCCTACTTGAGATGTGTTGCTTGAAAACCAGTTTTCAGAGTTATGAAGACTTATGACCATGCAAATATGTACTCAGCAAGGGAGTGAATGGAGACTGAAATGTAGGCATGACAAAGTGAGTCCTTTTGGCTGTGTGGCTCTTGAAGATTAGTTTGAATTATTTTTGTCCACAGATTCTCAGGAGTAGTTTACAAGGAGGTAGAAATAATACAAATGCTCCTTATAGATGGGGAATATTCTGATATTCTGTCCAGGTCAGCAGCAGCAGAAGGATTAAACCCCAATGTACACTTACTTTATAAGAGGGAGAAGGGATGAGTCTGGAAGTACAGTCATTGTCTTTGTCCTCTCAGCACAGTGAAAAGACTGTGACATTAAACTCACGGAGATGAGGTGCCACAAGAAAGTTGTGTCTCTTTACGTAGACATGTGGAAAGAAGTAGAATTACACAACGTAATGAAGCCTTCGAGAAATTACTACGTTTCCAATCTTGTAAATGGTCATCAAATCACTGAAGAGCAGATCTGATTTTGCGTTGCAGTAAATCAGAGCACAAGAGAAACAGAGTAGTGAGCATACCTTGACTAAGCTACCGATAGTAGTACAGCTTTGGAGCCTGAGTACTTGAGTCTTTTATGTCACCCATGGAATTAGCAATTGGACTTTATGCATCTAAAAAATTCTGTACCTCCCATTCATATACTTAAATCATTGTCCATTTGGCTATTAATACAACTTAAAAATTCTTTGTATAATAGGGATGAACTGCAGTTACAAAAGGAAATACAGGTATGGGGGTGAGCTGGAAATCCGTTAGTTTATGCAGCCAGCTTCTGAAGTGAGTACTCTATTATATGATGTGTTTGGGTTGCGCTAGATCTTGGCAGTGTTTGAAAAGTTGGAAGCAGTGCCAGTGTAGTGTAGTTCCTACCTTGGATCCACTGATCTAGGCGTATAGTGGATATTACACCCAAACTGCTAAGAGAGGAAATGGAGATTTGGAGGTAATTTGACAGTATCTGCAGCTGTGATTTGGAGAAGGTTTGAGAAGAAGAAATCAAAGCAAAAACTGAGGAAATATTTTTTTAATCATTCTGGAAGGGCATGCCAAATTTTGCTGGATGGAGGCAAATATAAGGAGGCATCAGAAGAGGTACTATAAAGGGAAGAATTAAATGTGTTAGAGAAAGCAGGATTTTGGTGGTGGTATACCAGCATGTATCTGAGTGGGCATCTCAGTGTAAAATACTGCAGGAGAGACCTCTAGGATCACGTTTCTGTGATAAGGTATTAATGACTTTAAAAATAGCTAAATGTGCGCCCAAGCTTATTTTTAAAGGCATTCTTTAATAGCTTGTATATCAAGTAATCAGGAAAATTAAAACCCCACTAGCTCACTCGGCTTTTAAAGTTTAATTATGGTGGGATTTTATTAATATGTCTTATCTTTATGCAAGAAAGTGACTATCTGGAAACCCACATGTTTATGAATTTCAGGAAACATCTGGGAAAAGCTGATTATAAGAGAATGTCACGAAGGTATGCATAACAAATGCTAACAGAACTGGTAACTGAAAAATTGAGAGTTGAGCAAACAACTGAACCCCGTCTTTTTTGAATTCTAGATACTGCCTCTGGATCTGCATTGAAAAAGACTCCACCTTATTAGAGGTTGGTGACTTTTCTCTTTTCAGTTCTCACATCCAGTTTTAAAATAATTATTTATTACCATGTTTAAGTAATGAAAGGAAAAATACGAGCTTCTTATTAGCAAATGATTAGTCCCAGTGCAATGGAAAAAGTGGTAAAAACATTGTTAATTCAGAAATTTATGCTGAACTAATGCACAGAAGCAGTGTTGTGCTTTTGATCTCATCAGCGTGGTTAGTTTTTAAATGTTAGCTATATGGAAATATAACAATTTAGCATTCGGTGTGCTGGCAAGGTTTTTTGATTCAAGTGCTTCTCTGGTTTGAATTGATATTTGATATGTATATCCATCAGTTTCTGTTGGAAGGCTGGAGTACTCTGTACTTCTGAGTGCCATGAAAACCACACCCAATGAGCTTTTTGTATATATAATACAGAAGCATAAGACCTGATCTGTATTTTTGTTGACTCTTCAGAAATGACCTATTGGGTTCTACAGTGTGTATGTGTTTGCAACATGGAAGTGTTACCCACTAATGGTACCCACTGATCAGGTTAGAGCAGGCTAAAGAAGCCCTTCCTGACCTGGCTCTGGATATACATATTGCTGGGCAATTGGAAGCCATAGCCCAGTGATGACTGTATTCACTATATGAAGGTGGACCAACTTTGGGCTACCTATAAAGTCATGTTGCACTGCAATAAGCAACACTGCGTGCCTCGGATGATGCTAGTCTGGTAAGATGGACAGCTGAAATAACAGTGGCAGCTGAGCTGTGTGTAGTGATTTCTGATCCATCTAGCTGCATATAGCAGTGTGCTTAGATTTTCATTAGGGGTATGCAGGCATTATTTATCCCACCTGAAGGTCACTTAAAGAATGCATTAAGTTAATGTATATTCCTAAGACTGTCATTCAAGTGAGAACATAAACAAGAGACATTTTAACACAATTTTGGAAATGGTTTTCAGTGTATGGTTTGGAATGCGTGAAATGAGATGCACTATTCTGTTGTAGAACAGGACCAAAGGAAGTCATGGCTTCTAATGGCAAAACATGGTTCCTTAGCTTAAAGTTATTTAGCACTGACATGTTAAACTTCTTTGTCTTTTACCTCCTATAACTTCATTAATTTTCTGCTGCTAGTCAAGGAAGGCACCATCTCAGAGTAGTACTATAGTGAGTCCTGTGGATATCTACCTCTAGCCCAAATTGTTCTGGGAGTCTGAAACTTGACGTCTTTGAATGATATATTGAAAAACTGTTTTGTTGAATATTTGTGTAGTACTGAACACAAGGGATTTGTGCATTATAAAGAAAATAACAATAATTATTCTATGTATTGTGGTTTTTTTGTGAAATGCCTCCTTGCATTTCTATTTTGCATGCTGCTTCAGTTAATTTAATGAACAAATTAATGTAGATCAAACTTAATTTTGTAGTCTTCGTTAGCTAACCTCTTTGAAAAATAGTCCAAAATCTGTTTTAACTGTTTAATTCATTCTTATAGAGTCAAATGTTTAGCTGTTTTGTCTGTTTCCAAAGTACAATGACTTGACTTTTAGTATACCGTATTGTTCAGTGCTAGTGAAATGGCATATGTTGTAGGCATGATTTCAGACATGATTTCTACCCTTAGAAATAGTGTTTTTCAGATCATGTCTTTGGACCTTGATTTATCACATAATCTCTGGACGGAGCTAAATCTTCTGTTCACTGGCTTTGTTTACATACTAAAAAGCTGATTTCTACACTAACAAAGACATAAGTGCAGCTTATTAGTAGTTATTTGTGATTCCAGTGCCTGATTAGAGTTCCTGAATGTCAGTGAGTGTTTTTCCATTTGGATGATGAGTATGGGATAAAGCTCACTTACCCCTTACTGAGTCTGGGATACTGTTACACTGTGCTTAGCTTCATACCAGACTGTAATAGTTCTGCTCCTTACAGAAACTGTGCTTAAGCTCTTAATTTGATTTACAGGTATAGGTGGAGCTTCTTATCAGCCAGATCTGACAGAGCTATTAGCCATCCTTGTGTGGCAATGTGGGAGGAGAGCGCGCTTCTCAACCTGTAGCAATGCACGCTGCTGCAAGCAGACTTTCATAGGGGTTCTGTCCTCTGCTTATTACATCTTATTACAACTTAGCACATCTTTTTTTTTTTTCTTGGGACAAGTGTTCATGAGACAGATCTTTCATTCCTGAAACTTGCTTTGTATCTGAGATGAGGTCCATCAAATGCACCTTTTCTGTTTGAGAAAGATTTTATCCACCTTTGTTGCGCTGTTCCTCACACTCAATTTTCCGTGTACATGTCGTCATACTTTCCTTACCAATAAGCCCATAATTGGCATGGTACATGCTGTTACTTTCTGATTAAAGAACGACAATTCTCCCGCTTATTGTTCTGTACGAATGAACTCGTGATCCCAGGAGCAGCTGGATATACCTGATGCTTTTTGTTTTCATTTGAAATGGCCACAGTCTCCTGCTGTTTCTAATTTATAACTGCCATCAGTTAAAGATGAATATTACTTTTATTCTTTGGCTGAAAAACAAAAAAAAGCAAAATGAAGGACAAAGAGCCTTACGGAGGAGTGGGAGGTGGAAGTGCAGGAGTATGCACTTCCCTGCAGTGGCAGATAGCGTTGCTTATTCTCCCACTGGGACATCAGGTAGGGCTGTGGGTCTGTGCAGCTGCAGCAAGCCCACAGGTCAGGTGTGATGTCTTACGTGCAATTCCCCAGCCAGAACTTTTCCCCGGGGAAGGAAGCAGCTGGGAGTAAGCTGCCTGTCTCCTGCATGGCTCTCTCCTGAGCTCCTGGGATGCGCAGAGGGAGCAGTCCACATGCTAAGCGTATAATTCTGATCACCATCTTACGACACTGCCTGTCATGTAAAATGACAGGCTGGGGGGAGGGCAGTGCAGCCGTAATGCGACATTGCAGCCTCCCTTTTACTCTCTGACCTTATGGGATTAGACAGCCTCGGGAAGGATCTGCCAGTTGTTGGTGTGTGGTTCAGGACGGGGGGAGATGCTGAGCCGTGCTGAGCTGCAGCAGAAAAGTGCTCTCTGGTAGGACTCGACGCTGAGAAGGACACCGTTTGGCTGCAGGCAAGCGGCACAAGGTGCCCACTGTGTGCCTCTTCCACCGTCTGATTCAAAGGCATGATTCTGTGATATGACCAGGCACGATGACTGTCATGTATTAGAAGAGAAAGTTGAGAGGCAAGTATATTTTCTGGTGGGTATTCAGGAGGAGTAAGGGCACTGTGTTAATTGTTGCATCAGTTGTAGCATCTCATCTAACAAAGTTCTTTGAAGTATGCTATAAGCTAATTAAATATCCAGATACTAAAAAGTAATGCTTTCCATATATTGTTGTATTTCTACGATGCAATGCAGTTCCTTTCGATTTAAAGTAAGGTTTGCAAGGCCCCAAAGTGTGAAAGAGTTAGATCTGTGCTTGGATGTAACCGTTGTTTCAGACTAAATGCTTCTCAGCAATCTTGCAATGTGTTTGAATGAGCAGAAGCAGTTCAAATCAACATTTTCCTGGAAAAGCTTTCAGAGGATACATTCTACTTATTGTGCATTAATTTCTATAACTATGCAGCTGCCTTTTATCGGGGGCATTACTTTCGAATTACCGAAGTATTTTAAGAGCAATGCTCTTGGTAAAGGCATAAACAAAGTACAAAGGCCAGTCTGTTTTCCACATAGTAGATTGTTGTTGAAGAGTTTGTGCCAGCCAGTACAGAGAGTGCAATCGTGTCTTGTTCCTCTCAAGAGAGATGAATTACTCAACTGCCTTGGCCCCTGCTGCTCCACATTCTTATCCTTGAGCTGTATTGTTGGAGTGGTCTGCTCCTCTTCACGGAGCAGCCAGTGTAACTGGCAGAAATGTAAATGTAGAGCATTGTCTTCAGGAAAGGTCTTCACCTGTGAGCTGTGCTGGATATGCACCAGCTTTCCTAACAGTGTAGTTTATTGTGCTTTTGAAATTTTATTTTTTTTAGAAAGAAAACTAACAGGTTTTTTTCAAACAATAGCACTATGCACAGCAGTTCTCTATTAAAACTGTTGTAAATTTGCAGAGGCTGCGTTATTGATTGATACACTCATACATTGCAACAGCCCAGCTAATTTATCGTGCCCTTTTTCTGTTCAAAAAATTTTGTTCAGGGTTGTAATTTCCTCTGGTGGTTGACGCAGTAAGGACTGCGAAAAGACAAGGTACGTCCTACTAAGACCACCTGAGTCAAGTGTATTTCTGTCTTCAACTCATTTTACTGTGAGTAGGTAGCACTGTGTACCTTCAACAATTAATTTTTCTTTTTAAAGTTTGTCTTCGTAGCTACATACCTGTTTTAATGTGGTTACCACTGCAGTTTCTTAACATGCCTCGGTACTGTTACACCCCCCGTGGGGATAAAATGTGACGGGCATGCTACACCTCCTGAGTGCGCCTAGCGATAAAACCCTTTGACTTTGCTAGGGACAATATTGAAGCATATACTTAGCTATTGTGAAGCACTGAATAGGATCATTATCAAATCAGCAGCAAATACTGAGGGTCAGGCATAGACATTTCCTAATTGGGAGTGTGCAAAGACGTCTTTGCTAGACTGGGTCAGGAAAGCCAGTAGCGTTGGAGGAAACGCAGTGACTGGAGTGACAAAGAGTGCATATACAAGTCTCCAAAATAACCTATAGCACTTCATGTGCGAAGGAAATTAAGCTGGTATTTTGCTCAAAAGGAGTACTTGTTGCACAAACAACGTGATTTATTGCAGATTAGGAGCAGGATCCCTGCAGATGTTCAGAACGTTCCCTTAGTTCACCTGTCAGCACCCCGCACTCCCTGGGCAGGGCCAGGGGGAGGAAGGTTATCCAGAGGTTTGTTCAGCCGACTGCTGATACGAATGCTGGGGTCGAGTCACGGATATCACCTCTTTTTCTTGAGGAAGGAATGGTCTATATCAGGCACTTACATCATAGGTGTGCTGAAAGCTGTTTGAATCAAGGCAAGATATTAAGGCACTTACGTGTTCCTGGCTTTCATAAGTAAACAAGAAGAGATTTATATGGCTGAAAACAGAGTGTACCAAAAGTCCTTGCAGGACTGACATCTTGGATATGTGACTTTTCACCTCGCATCAAGAACCGTGCATGTTTTTCACTAAAAAGAGACTAACTCTGCAAAAAATTGCTTACTGGAGCTTCCAAGACTGATGCGAAGCAGTAGTGATTCATAGAGTTTAAAACGCAAAAGGAATCCCTAGACAGTGCAAACCACAGAAGCTTTCCCTGATGCAGACATTAATTTTAACTGCATGGGGTTTTTTTAAAGACGTCTCAGTAAGATGTTCCAGTTATTGATACTTGCCCTATTAAAAATGCTCATTAACTATGAAGGAACACCAGATAAAAAGATCGGAGATTAAGGTTTACACTACAGACATTTTTAACGATAGGCTGGATGAATCCCACCCTGTGTTAAAATATATTTTAAAATAAAATAAATTAAACATTGAAACATTATAGATGGGATGAAATCTGTTATTCTGCCGAGATTTGTGGAATGTGCTGTTTCATCTTAGCTTTATTTTGGATAAACCAGATAGGCTGAAGTTCTTTAGGTCTTGCCTGAGGCAAGTTTCATGAATGTGACTATGTGACATGTCTAGAATTTTTTCTTTAGTCTTTAACATCCTTTTGAGGTATTGGTTCAAGGATTAAATGCAGAGTACTAGTAATGACTTTGCTAACATCATGTACTGGTTCTAATTATACCAAATACAAAAGCATAACTTACATATTAATTCTAAGGATAATTATGTATTCGTATATAATTCTCTTGCTTATCTCTTCAGGGATGGCTAAAACTTCACACCAGAAGTGCATGTTCAGCTGGTTTCCTGGTCCTCGCTGAGTTTGCTTCAGAGCTTTCTGGGATATGGCTACATTTTATAAAAAAGATTTCATGCTAATTCTTTAAAATAATACCATTCTAAAATTGAAAAAGGATAGCAGAAACATATTTCTTTGTAACGGAGAGCTAGATAAAAGTGTGATCCAAGTATGAATTATGAATGATTCACTAGTGCCTGCCTGATTTTGCAGATGGGGTATAACAAATTGCTGAGTTACATGTGCTCTGCTAATCCTGAATCATGGTAATTTAAACAACAGTGTTGCTAACTGTTCCTTATGTCTTTTTTTCTGTCATCTGCATACATCTATTTGTCTACACACATGTATTCATGCATATACATAAGCAAGGTACGTTTTAATTGTATTGGTCTCTTCCGCATGATATCCATTTTAGTTATTCTGCGGGGTACAATAGGTTTGGTGATTTTATTTTCTTCTGTACAGAATAATCTTCAGAGATTCTCAATAATCTCCTGTAAAGTATTTGGCTTATATGCAGTGTATGTTGGCTACTGTTCTAACCTTTTAAAGTTTCTCAAAAAGTAATTAGCACCTCCCTTTAAGTGCAGAGCATTGCAAATGCCATGAAAACAGTCAGTGCCAAAACAACATTAAGATTTCAATGATGACTTCTGCAAATTAGTTTAGGAATCACTGTGCTGCTGCTGAAGTAACACAGAAAAATCTAATATTAGTTTGAGGAATAGTATTACGAGTTCAGCTTCTGGATGCCCATCGGGTGCAGACAGGATAGAGCCCATCTACTGTCTACTCTGTGCCGATCTCCTGGTGAGAAGAACTTGGTTGGCAGCAGGTTCGCTGCATGTTCTCCCATGAGGTCAGCTGTGGGGTAGTTAATGGATCAGAAAGGTGGTTTCCACAGCTGTAGGTGAGATTTGTGTTAGCTGGATCATCTGATGTTCTTAATAGACTTGAGTCTGCCATCACCAGAGACTCTAATTGCAGAGCATTTCCGGAGAGCTGGACACATTTTTCATCTGAGTAGTGGCAAAGGAAATCTGCTTGGCCAAAGAAATGTTGTTAGAAGTGGTCTTTTCTCTACAGAAGCATGAGGGGTGGTGGTCTGCAGGGACTGCTTGATTTTACTAGCGATAACTTCATTTTGAAACCTAAATTTCTTTCTAGAGCTCTGTCAAAAATAGATATTCAAAGTATGAAATTGTGCAAGATGATGTTTGCATACTGCTGTGCAATACAAACTGATCTAGGTGGTACAGGTGTTTCTTATCACTATTTTTCTGTTAGCATTTTTTGTTTCATTCTTATCCTTTCCATATTCCCCCATTTTTCTTCTCTTTTTTCTCTCTCTCACTGTTTCCTTCCTTCTGGAGTAATTGCTTCCACTGAAATGCAGGGCTCATTAACCTGACATAAGAAACAGGATTCTAAGCAGAATTTTTCTTGATCCTCACACTTCTCTTAGGCAAAGACTGAAGGTGCGAGCTCTTCCACCACATGTGCACCTTATAGTTCTTATGAGTTCCTACCAGCCTGATCATAACACTAGCAGTGTCTAATGCAGCGATCCTGTAAGCAGTGAGTAATTTTCCTGTGTAAAAAATCGCAGGTGTGAAGCACTGATGGTGACAGGCCCCCCAGATACCCCGTCTCTCTACCAGGTCAGCACAGGGAAAAGAGAAGATGGCAGCAGATGCCAGCACATTGCTTTATGGCCACAGACCAGATTGCATCTTGAAAATGTTCCTTCTTCTGTTTCCTGACAGAGCTTGAAGATGAAAATATTATTCTAAATGAAAATACTCTCCTGTAGCTACAACACGCATTGGAGTTAATAAAGGATTTAATCTTAAATTAAAAAGTAGTAGAAAACCGAAACAATGGTGTATTTGTGGTGGTTAAGGAAATTCAGCTTTATTTGTCTTTCAAATATATTTCGGAGTTCAAACTCAGGTGAGAGCTGTGGCTTACAATTGAAGTCTACCTCTTGCTTAGGGTATTGCACCCTGCTCCCTTTTGTGGTGGTGTGCATGTCTTATGTACGTATGCGTATGCATTTTTGTGCCTGCAGCACTGTTTATCTCCTGGACTTGACAAAATTCCTTTTATCAGCTTTTGTGGTGAAATTCAGCCCAGCAGTATTGAACCAACTGGTCACATTCTTGTGTGGAGAGGTCCTCGAAAAGTAGTATGTATGGTAGTGAGATTTCGGGCCTATTGTTAAAAAAATGCAAGTATTAAAGTAACACATTGACTTAGGTCCTTTAGTAGACCAGCAGAGTTATGAAAGAGTACGTTACTGAGCTGCATTAGCTTGCTGTCAGTTACTTCCCTCCTGATAACCATTTCTCGCAAAAATTGTTTTGAGGATCATATTTAAATTGTGGGAAGCAACTTGTGTATTCCTGAGCTTTCTTCCCCTTGTTTCACAGAACAATGGAAAACCATACTTTTCAAAGCAGGTGATGTTTGAGGAGGTTGGGAATATGTCTGCGTGAATTTGGTGTCTGTTCTGTGAGCAGCATCTTTATCACAACCTCTGTTTTGACAGGAGGATTTCATTTAGCTTTGTATATTCATTTCATAAGAGACATTTGCATGTAATAGCCAAACTGCATCTGGGAAATTGTGACAGGAGCAATCAAATCGTGGATGACTTTACAGTAAAACAAGCAGCTGGTTGCCAGCAATACTGCTCAACTCTGAATGACGCCTCTCAGAGCGGGGCTGGGAAGGGGAATGTGGAAATTCCCCACGAGGAGCACAGGGACTGGAAAGGAGTCAGAGGGTTTCCCTGACTGGAAGCCAAGTGAGGCAAACAAGGAGAGTTGTCTCTCCGGAGTGCTCAAACCAAACCCTGCACTGGCTATTCCTCAGAGGTAGAACTAAGAAAGGAATATACGGTAACGTGAGTTTTAGGAAGAAAATATTTAAGCAGCTCTGTGCCTTAAAGAGCAGGATTTCAGAGGCTTGCGATTCAGGTGAAAGCCAGCTCACCCCTGGGGAAGGCATGGAAGAGACGCTAGTAGGGTGGGCGAGACAAGAATCCCACTTGGCCTTTTCTTTCAGTCCAGAGTAAAACTAAAGCTTGTTTCTGTCCATGATAAAATTTAAGAAAAAAGTAAAACCCGTGAAGAGACTCATTACCCAGTAGCTAATCGCACGGCACTTGCAGCTGGCTTGCTAACCACTCCAGCTCTTCGCTCTGCATGGTTTAGGCAGAGTCCTGGGGCTGTGTTCAGATGTAGCTGTGGCAGAAACCACTGTCAGTTTGTACTCAAACTGCCCACCCTCAGAGGTGTGCGAGCATCAGAAGTACCTCATCACCCATTTAGGCTGGTTTCTATTTTGATGAGGGCCTACAGTTAAAAAAAAATTTAAAAAAATCAATACAATTCAAAGACTTTGGATTTTATTTCACACTTTACATATAGTTACATACACACATACATATTATATATAAAAGCTATAGTATAGAATATGTATGTAAAATTCAAAATATGCATTTAAAATATACTTTTAATGTATATTTAAATATATTGTGCCAGTCATTTATGTTACATACCTCAATAAATAGAATAAGCTGCTGAAATTTCCATCGAGCTTGTATTGCCAGCACCACTAGTGTAATGGAGCTTTAATGTGGTGTAATATTTTCCTGTTTCCTAAGGAAGCAAAGGATTGTGCAAACACTTCCTGTCTGTCAGTCCTCTGCATCAGGTTTCAAACTGCTGACCTGTCTCCTGCAACATGGCAAGGAAATCTTCTGTGAGTTTTTAAGATAATTAAGTTCTTACAAGTTTCATGATGGCCGTGGCTCAGTAAAGAGGAAAAACCCAAATCAGTGCCCTACTGAGTGGAAAGCTGTTATATATTCTCCTTGGCAGCAATCAACATATACATACCTCCAGGCTAAGCACAGCAGGTGCTGTCTCCTGCCCAGAAGAGATGTCAGGAAGTACATACGGTGGGAGAGAAGCCGAAATTATTTTGGTTAAGGGGTGTGAGAGAAGTAGGACTCAAATCTGTAGGAAATCGTGTTTCATTACATTTGTTGGTCATGGAACAACTCATTACATTTTATTTTTTTTCATTTTGCCATTCATATTTCAGTTTTCAAGTAATGTAATTACTGAATTCACCAAATACACAGTTTTAGAGATAAGATGCCTCTGAGATGAGAATAAGTGGGAAATTGAGAGTCTTTGCACATCATGATTAATGCAGCTAAAGCTATTTTGCTTCTTACTTTATCTTCAGAACTATTAGCTATGAGCCACTTTTTGGTATTGTTCTCTGACACTAGTCTGACTTGCAGCTTCAGAAATCATTTTTGCTGGTCTTTGAAGAGATTTGCATTAGTGTGCACTAAAATATGATAAGCATGTAACTCCAGAAGACCATCTAAAAAAAATCAGATTTCAGTATGGAGTCACAATGAATTTAAATACTTAGTACTATTCTGAGAGCTAGTAATTTATGTTCTTATTTTCGGTAATAGCAATATATTTACTTAAGTATTGTGACAAAAGGATTTGTGTACTATAAATAATTTCTAAAAACATAAAGCATAAAATTAGTTCAGAAGTCTTTCTTTTATAAAACCTTGGATGGCCTTGGGCATCAAACTAAACAGAACAAAGAGAAGTGGAAACCTAAAAACAAATAATGTGCCTACTGCAGGCTGATTGAACCAAACAGCCTTGCAGAGTGCTGTAAAGTTTGCTAAATTTGGCTTCTGACAGGCAGTCAGAGATGCAGGTTCCCAGCGTGGGGAGACACGACTGCCCCTGGCCTGCTCTTGTCCTCCTTCAGTCACCCGTGTGCCAGACAGCTCAGCAGACGGCTTGTGGTAAGGTGCAGGACGTGGAGAAACTGGTATTGCACCTAAACCCAAATTAGCTTTAATAAAGAAGTAGAGCAAAGATGACTACCTAGGACCAAAACCAAAGGTAAACTGCTTGGCATCCTAAAGGCAGTCAAATTTGAGCATTGTCAAGTGGGAGAATGGAAAGGTTAATTTGAATATTAGTGTGCATTGATTTCTTTCAGCAGCAATCACTGCAGAGAGCTGGAGATCATGTTAGAAAACTGAGGAAAAAATACTTGTTCAATACACAATAAAAAATAAACATTTCAGTCCTATAAAGAATGGAACAGGTTAGACAATACCGTCTTGCTTGAATGTGTTTAGTTCTTCAAAAATATGAACGGGTAGATATTTTGATAAATGTTTTGACACACAGGGTAATTAGATTACAGACTAATTGGTTGATTAGGACAGTTAATTTTGCAGATGAAATACTTCCAAGGAAGGTATAATTTCAATAAAAGTTGACCATATGTGTATAAAGTTTGGCTTATTCTTTCAAATAATACTAAAAAAGAAGTGACATAGTAATAGAACTATAAAAAATGGTAATTTAAAATTAATAAAAGGAAAAATATTTCACTTAATAAATTATTTATTGAAGTCATCACCATAGTATAGTATATCTAAAGAGGTTAATAAAATTCCAAAGAACAGTCAATGATTATTCTGTGAGAGAAGATAAGAGGGATACATTACTTTGTGTTTAAGGGTATAAGCTTAGAAAAGGTTGAGGACAAAGGTGTTCATTAAGAAAATCCAGACATTTTTCTCTTTAGTCTCCTACTTGCTGCTCTTGAATATGATATTAGAGTAGATGAAGCTAAGCTCTGGATGCCTGCAGTACATGTGCTATCTGTGGTACACCCCAAAATCCTGATCTTGGGATGCATGCACACTCCAACAGCCCTCATCTCCTAGTCTTTTACATTACAGGATCTCCTTAAATACCACTCAGCTTCTTTCCAGGCTTCATTTGAAAGGAAATTAGTGCACCTTGAGAACAGAGGGGGAGAAGAAAAAGCAGGAATGAGGAGTTATCATTCGGGTTTCATCTCAAACCAGACATAGCGGAAGGTGGCATATAATGTCAGTGTAGTCATGAAATATGGAAAATCCCACGTGTGATCAAATTGCTGCGACACTTGTCTTTTGTAACACCCATTCCATCCTCAGTTCTTGCTGTTCCTTTAGAGCTTGTACTGTACAAGCCAGCCTGTGCAATGCTGGCGTATCTGGTAAGTTTGTGCCACCAGCACAGATGTGGGAAGGACTGTTATTTATAATTGCAGCGCAGCGACCACATCAGGTATTGCTCTCTCCCAGCAGGCTGGGCACAGCTCTACTGCTGTTGCTTTCAGAGCCAGCTGAGTATCTCCATACAATCCTGCACCGCATGGCATATAAATAAACTTTATAATCTAGGCTGTCACCTTATTTTTCTTTGTGAAGTGTTTGTCTCAAGTTTGGGAGCTATGTAGAAGTGCATATAGTTCATGAAGTCTTCTTCAGTAGCGTTGTGGGGATTTTTTTGCTTTTTGTTCCATTTGGTTTCTGAAACCTCTATGATTAACCTTTAGCCTGAATGAGTCAGGCAATCCATTTATGTTCCACCAGCAGTACACTGTCTTTTCAGTAACTCAAATATAATTTAATAGAGTTAATGGTATTTGCAGTCATATTCATAGAATCATAGAATTGTTAGGGTTGGAAGGGACCTTAAAGATCATCTTGTTCCAACCCCCCTGCCATGGGCAGGGACATCTCCCACTAGATTAGGTTGCTCAGAGCCCCGTCCAGCCTGGCCTTAAAAACTTCCAGGGATGGGGCTTCCACCACCTCTCTGGGCAACCTGTTCCAGTGTCTCACCACCCTCATGGTGAAGAACTTCTTCCTAACGACCAGTCTGAATTGTCCCATCTCTAGTTTTAATCCATTCCCTCTAGTCCTCCCATTACCTGACATCCTAAAAAGTCCCTCACCAACTTTCTTGTAGGCCCCCTTAAGATACTGGTAGGCCACTGTAAGGTCTCCCCAGAGCTTTCTTTTCTCCAGACTGAACAACCCCAACTCTCTCAGTCTGTCCTCATAGGAGAGGTGCTCCAGCCCTCTGATCATCCTCGTGGCCCTTCTCTGGACATGTTCCAGCACGTCCATATCTCTCTTGTAGTAGGGGCTCCAGAATTGTACGCAGTACTCCAGGTGGGGTCTCACGAGAGTGGAGTAGAGGGGGAGAATCACCTCCCTCGACCTGCTGGCCACGCTTTTGCTGATGCAGCCGAGGATACAATTAGCTTTCTGGGCTGCTAGTGCACACTGATGGCTCACGTTGAGCCTCTCATCCACCAGCACCCCCAAGTCCTTTTCTTCAGGGCTGCTCTCAAGTCAGTCTCTGCCCAGCCTATATTGGTGCTTGGGATTGCCCCGACCCAGATGGAGGACCTTGCACTTGGTCTTGTTGAACTTCATGAGGTTGGCATGGGCCCACCTCTCCAGCCTGTCAAGGTCCCTCTGGATGGCATCCCTTCCCTCCAGCGTGTCAGCCGCCCCACACAGCTTGGTGTCGTCGGCAAACTTGCTGAGGGTGCACTCTATGCCACTCTCCATGTTGCTGACAAAGATGTTAAACAAGACATCTTGAGCTAAATATAGCTCATCCTGAGCTATACTTAATAGAGCTGAAATGTCATGCAACATGTAAATGATAAAATGGCCTTTACATCCTTTCTCAGTTTCTTCACTTCTGCATATGATGTCCTTTTGTTGTTGTTGTTTTGCATGCACCATGTAGGCAGGAGGATGTGTTACGATTTGAGATTAAAGCTTGTAAGTATGCAGTGTTGAAAGCCATAGACATTACTTTAGGAACACTAATAATCTAAGCGTAAAGGTAGTTGCGAAGGCTAATGAAAAATGTGTGTGATATAAATGTGCAGTGGATGGAGAGTCTCTCTGAATGGTGAATGGGTGTCTCTCTAAACGCTGTGTGCAGCGCAGTAGAAGCTAGTGTTCACTGGCTGCTCAGGGAGAGGAGAAGAGAGGTAGGAACCCACACTGAAAATTTGGTAGGTTACAATATAAAAGTGTCTGGAATGTGGACAGAGCATTTGAAATGTGATTTTATGTGAAACTCCTTATGTTTCATTCCTCATTGTGCTGAATTCATTTAGAAGGAGAAATCTCTGTTTAGCGTAGGGCAAGTGACAGCCCAGAGCAGGCAGAGCTTTTGTTATCAGAGACTGGTGATGAATTTATTGGACTGTATGCATAAAATGAAGTACTTCAAATATATATACAAAGAATAATATTGGTCTCAAATAAGAGCAAAAATCAAAAAGTAAAAGTGTGCTTGAGTCCACAATAGATTTTCCCCCCGAAGTAGTTCCTATAAAAGTTCTTCATTGTACTTGGTAGTCTCCCAGAAGAAAATAGCCCCTTGGAAAATGTATGATAATGGTGTAATATTGAGGCAAAGTTCTGGCAGAACTTTGCCAGGCATGGATTGGTTTTATAATGCTTCTACTTGATTTTCTCATTATAGACTTCACAAAGCCAAGATTATCTTAACGTAAGCGTGTCAGTCCTGTTCAAATCCAGTTGGTTATTTTCGTGATGAAAATTAACATTTTTAAGTGCTTTGCTGGATCAGGGCCCAGATGATTGTTACCTTTTTCAAATGAGTGTTTTAAAGCTTCCTCGATCATCATAATAATGGAATTAAACCAATAATTATTAATGAATAGTAGTATTCTGTAAATTCTCCAATGAATCTAACTGCATACAGGAATTAGAGCCTCAGTACCAGTATTTCATAATTGTGCCTTAGCAATCTTAATGCAATTTATTTACTTCCTTGCCTACTGATAATATGTTGATTACTGTTTCTGGTAGAGAGACATCCTTTGTGATTTGGAGGTGAACTGTTTTGATCGCATGGGATTAGATAATGAATCTTCAAAAGTGCCTGTGTTGAGGAAAAGACAGACTGAGTTAGTTTTTAAAAATTACCCTTTGAAAAGGTAAATCTCTTCAAATCTAGAAAGAAAAGCAGCAGAGACGGAGAAGTTAGAGATCTGACTCAGGACCTTGGATCGAGGTCTTTGTTTCAGTAAAAATAAGAGTTTGAGAATAAGAATGACTTTAGTAAGTGACAAAACCAAGGCCTGGTCATTTTGACAAGGTTTTCTTACTTCTCTGTGACCATTTTTACAGCTGTTAGAGATGAATGTTGAAGAAAAATTGTAGCACTAACCCCCTTGATCCTTCCTGGTGACTTACGCATTGTTGATTCTTGCATCTCCATTGTGATGAACGTGTTGCGGAAGAGCCTCTGTGGAGATACTGCAGGCATCCATTGCCATCAATCACCAATCCAGGTGATTTTAAATGCTGATGCAGTCCAGGACGGGTCGTGTTCCCCTTGTGTACAGATGCATATATATAGATTTTTTTTTTTTATATATATATTTTTATATAGTGAAATACTACTTGTTAGTCTTTTTTTTTATTATTTTATTTTAATAAACTGCAGTGAAACTTAGGCACGTCAGCACACAGGACAACTCATCTCTTTTCCTCATCCAGTTGGGTGATGTGGAGCTGAAGCCCTTTCTCCTGGCAATGCCTTCCGATAATGCCCAAGGCTTGGGTGCTTGCTCTGTGCTTGCCACAGGTGTGACCACAAGCCCTACCTGTTAGCTTCCTGTACCAGCACTGCTCCCAGCTCAGGGTTCATTGGTGTCCCAGAGGAGAAGCTTGATGCCATGGCTAAAGGGAAGCCAGGAAGGACATGGAGAATGTGACTGGAGTCACATGAGAAGTAAATGGCGTGTGTTGTGGCACCATGCGTAGACTGCAAATAAGGAACCACAAAAATCAGAGATGCTACAGGATTTATTTTCTTTTTTTGCATAACAATGGTAGGAGTCTGAGTTTTTAAAGGAAGACCCAGGAAAGTGACCTGGTTTGGTTGAAGGGCAAAGGCTAAGGCTACCACAGAGCAATGTTCCAACTATTTGTACTGCTGCATGTGCAGAGAGTTTGTTAAAGTATTCTTTTAAAATTAGCAGTGTAGGTACTTTCCAGACACCTTTTAGCAATACAAAGAGGGTCATAGAAGCCACATGTTTTCTCCAGTTTGTCTCTGGTGGTTATGGTCTCTGGTCTTCCTCCTGTTATGACAAATAAAATCTTGTTCTGTGCCATCTTTCTGACGAGTTAAACACTGCAGACCACTTGATACTGTTTACTGGCTTCCTCTAATACTCGTTTCGTGCTTCTTTTCTTGGATGAGACTGTATATCGAACTAAACAAGCCATCAAGCATACTTATGTCTTGAGAAGCGTTCCTTGGTAACAAAAAGATGGACTGAGAAGTCAGAGGCTTTTTTTGTAATCCGTGTATGTGACAAGCTTGTGTTTGTTTGGAGGACTGAGGTAACAGAGCTTTATCTTTTTCCTATCCGATGACCTACTCAAATGCACCAAATGGGATTTATAAGATAGGTTTCATTAAGGACACAAATTAATAAACTGAAACGAGTGTCTCATTAAATAGGAAAAACACATTAAAAGAAAAGACTTTGAAAACCAGTCACTCCCTCTGTGTGCTTGCTGAGCTGGCTTTTTCCTGTGGTATGGTGGAACAAATAGGATGCTGTCCCCTCCAGTTGCCCCTGTTTTGTAACCACTGAGGGTTGTCTGTAGATCTGCTCTTTGCTGCAGGGAAGTGCCAGATTCTCTCAGGGATTTCCTGCTTGTCTTGGGCTGCAGGGTCCCAGCTTGCTGTGCCCCCCCCCAGTGACTAACCCCACACTGCATGGCAAGGCACTTCTGGGTGGGTGACATCCTGTGAGAGAGACTTCCCTGGGAAGGCAGGGGACACCACGTGAGCTTGCCCAGCTTAGGGAGCAAAGCCCTTGGAGAAGTTGAACTCTTTCCCTCCCTCTGAAGGTTTTTGGTCTGAGACGCCACATGCCAGGGCAGCACAGGCAGCTGACTCAGCTACCTCCTGCCCTCCTGTACAAAACATACCATGCACATTGTTTTTACTGAAAGCATAGAAATTAAAACATCGTGCCACCTGTCATTCAAGGTACACATACATCACTGAGGACCTAGAGGTGGAGACAGAGTAGGCAGTGAAACCTCAGTCATCAGAGATTTATATAGGGTTTGCTTTTGACAGACTGTGTTGTTCTTCATATTGTCCCTTACACAGATTTTGGTTAGAACGGCATAATCACTGCCAATGATGCAGTACAGTATTTACTGCTTGTTGGTGCAAACCCACCTCCTCCATCCAGCCTTAGATAGGTGTGAGCAACAAGTGTTTTTGTGTCCCATTTGGTAGCCACAATTAAAGTCATACTGTTTCTTTTAAAGCAGCAGTGGCATTCATTGATATCTCACCTTGTTCTTATGGAGATAGCAGGTGTCTTTGTATGTCTTTGTGATAAACATAGCTAATTACTAAGAAGCAAACATTTCCCACGCTTGAACGACCTTGCGGTCCTGCTGAAGTTAATAGAAATTGCCTGTAGCTCTAAGGCAAAATTGGAGCCTGTAGGTTAAAAAAAAGATTTTTCAAACCCTGACCACAGTTTACGAGCTTGTATGGGTCATTTAAATGTCACTAATCTTTGCTCCATGTTTTGTGAAACACAGCAGCAATTTATTTTTTTTTTTTTATCTTAGGAAATGAGAGAAAGACTCTGGTAAACATCTGGCAAATTCAGTGCTCCTATTGCAAAAGATGCCAGTTTTTTAAGAAGTGGTAACATATCAGTAGTCTGGAAATACCCTGGTAAGATCATAATTGAATTGTCCAGAAGATTCCTCACCTCCTTTGTTGTCTGGTCATCTTAGGACATTATTCAGTCTGATACGGACAAACATTTTACATGCTTTTTTGGCAGAAAGTACACTGAAAATAGGGTGAAGGATGGAATATGGCCAATTTCACTCTTAAGTTCAAGGTTAACTTACTTAATTCTTTCTTCTTTAGGGAGCACTAAATACATTTATATTTCATTCTGTAATGGACAGATTCTGTTCTTTATTTTTGAAGTTGTAAAGCTGCAGTTCTCTTGTTTTAGATCATCCTCATGCTTGAACAGATTAATACTTTCTATGTGAAATTTGGTGAAACTTCTATATAATGGAACTGTTCTAGAACAGGTGGGCTGTATCAATCACGTTTAGTCCAATCTTAAGTGACAGATGGTATATTTGCAATTGTATTTCAGGATTTGACCACAGATTCATTATTTGTCAGTACCCTTAGCTTGTACTGCTCTTGCGAGTAAAAGCTCTGTGTACAGAACAGAGTCTGCCACTTTTTGTAAACCATAAATATTGTAGCCCTCGAGCATACAATTAAGCTAATGTATAATATCTTTTCATATTCCTCAGAAGTTAAATTCTTCTCCTGGGATAACTGGGAGGCTTGCATATTTGGTATTCTAGTACAGATTATACTTCTTACTAATGTTGCTGCTTACCTTCACAGGCACATTATGGTGGGTTACTGTAGGTGTCCATTAAGCTATTCACCGCAGCTTCCTTTCCTTTGAAATATATTTTGCGTTTTTCTGTCAAAGAACTAGTCTCTGTTGCCAGTTAATACTTCAAAGGTAAAATACATAAATGAAGGTAAACTTCTATAAACTCAAAGGCCCGAACGGTTAATTTTCAATTACTTACCTGACTAGTTAGCTGGAGAACTATCAAAAGGCAGTATTGCAAGTGCTACTTTTTGCTCTCTTTTAGCTGATGTAACCCATAAGGCACAGTATTTAGTCTTTTAGTTTATATAGTTGCAGTTCTTCAGCCATTCCATGATATGGTTGGACTCGATGATCTTAATGGTCCCTTCTAACCTAGACGATTCTAAGATCATCTGCCTAAAAAAAAAAGTTTTTTCTTGGAATTATGGCAGAGAAAAGAATTATCCAATGACTAGAAATACTCAATCTACATTAAATTGCTTAGATTTTTTTAATCCATCTGTCTGTCTGTCTACCTGTCTATATCTGTGAAATAGCTTAATTTTTGTGTATTAAAAAAGGTTGGTGAACAATTACGTTGTGTACGTAAGATGTATGTATGATATTATCATCTCACTTAGATTCATTCTTCTGTTTGATTTTTTGTTGTTGTTTTGATTTCTACTACTAAAATGAAGTAAACTGTGCAACATTAGTCATTTGACCAAAAATTATTTTTCTTTCAGAAATAGATAACACCCATTCACAGGTTTCCTTCATTTGTTATTTATAGACTTAGTATTTACTCATTCCAAGACAATATTCCTGCACTATGTGCCTTATGTGACAACATTGCACTTTGGGACTTGACATTGAGCTCCTACTTCCTCAAAGATAACTATTTTTTTATCCCAGTTAGGAATTTCATTTTCATAACATTGTTTTTATTTCTTTTAAAACAAGAAAAACAACTTGCATACCCTGTGTAATGTTTGCAGCCCTTCACGTTTCCTTATTCTTATCGTATGTTGCATTTCTCATGAAATGCTGACTACTATGCCGTTATCTGTTCAGAGAAAGTTTTAGACATTAGTCTGTTCATTCAGCATCACTCAAAGGAAATATCCTGTTCTCTGTATTTTGGTGAAGTCTGCCTTTTGCAGACCATGATCACATGAAAACCCAAAAAGTTTATGCAGGTTACAGTTTGGGGAGTAATCCTAAAAGCCATGTAAACTGATAGCATTGGTATAGGTTAGAAAATAAAAGAGGGAAGAGAGCTTCTCATTTTGAATTTTAAGGGATTGACAATCCTGGTTTGGCTTAGTTTGGGGTTTGGGGTTTTCACCCAAAGTGGTGAAATTTACAGATTTAATTGAGTTCCCCACTAAATTCTCACTGAATTTAGAAAACTCTGAGTTTTCTACTTCCATTATTTGCAAGGCTCTTCCCCCTGCAATGCGTGATGCATATTTAGCACTGCTTATCTTATATTCTCTATGTGTTTGCAGTTAGTAATTTTTCACAGAATTTCTAAGGAAAAAGCGGACCATTAGAGACATGATTGCTCTTGGACCTGTGAATGGATATTACTGCAGGGGAAGGTCCTTGCTGGGAGAACCTGAATGTCTGATTCAGTTTTTATTTGGAGGAAAACAGCTCACAAGCTAAAAAGAACTGCTTTTGCCATTTGTATTTGTGTGTTTCTTTTCTCTCTGGTCAGATAGGGCTAAGGGTGTGTGTTGTGTGGTGGAGCATCTGTTGATTCAGAGAACTGTGAACAAATGGCGATGACAAAGTCAAAAGCCATGCTCTGGCAAAGAGGAGAAAGGGCTGCGTGCCAGTGGTGAGTAGCAGAGGATGATTGTCACTGACAACGCAGGCTGTTGGTGGCAGGAAAGTAGGAGGCTTTCTGTTTATTTTATGTCACTTGTGCTTCTTTACTGGCAAGCTACTGATCTAAGTTGACCTGCATTTGAAAACACTGGGTGGTACTGACTGGCAAGTATGTTTGACATGAGGATGAAAATTAAATACTGGCCTCCCACCTCAGTTTTCCTGTGATTTGTATGAAGCCAAATGCTATCCCATGCTGCGTATCAGGGAACACACTGACATTTTCTTCATTCAAAAGTGTAGTGTGACACGCAGAGCTAGCAGGGAATGGAGTAAAATCAAGGAAGCAAATAATGTATTACTTCTGGTGTTCATTGGGTTGTTGTGGGAGAAGGCACCCTTGTTTTCTCCATCGGTGTGACAGAAAGGAGAGCAGTCTGCTCTGAAAAGTAGCTGTGCAATATGCCCTCACTGAGCAGTTTGCATACTGAGTAGAGAACAGATAAAAATCCAAATGTGCAGATTACAAAGTGAGCGGGAGGAAAACTCGTCTGAGTATTGTGTGCTTTGTTATGAGTATTAATTTGCTGCAGGCAATGTAAATTGGCATCTTCGTGGTTTGGCATCTGAAGGACTTTTTCAGGGCACCAGGTTATTACCTGTGGCCGTAAGATCTTGCTGTTCCGAGGCTTCTGGAGTTGGCGGGGTGCACTTCAGCAGAGCAGCCTGCTGCAGCAGGCGGAGGGGCAGAGCGGGCACGCTGGCACCATCCGTGGTTTCAGTCTCTCCCTTCTGACACGTGCTACGCTCTGGGGATGTCAAGAGCATTTTACAGGTAGAAAAAATCACCACCGCGATCACCTGAAGACAGGAGGCAAAAGAAAATAAACTGTGTGACAGTCAGTGCTGCTGCCTCCAATCCTTTGTGCTCCTCGCTTTAGCCTTGACCACCCTGTTGGCTCTCAGTCCACTGAGCTACATCCAGGCTGCCATTAATTCTTGCTCGTTGTTCACCTCCACACAGTTTTATCACACCTGCCTCCCCATGTTTGCGTTCCCCAACCTGTCCTCGCCTGCACAGTGGCCTTCCTCTCACTGTTCTGTTGGTGTCGTTGACATTTTTGGTTGGCTTTTCAATTTCACACTCTCCATAGCCTCTGTTCCAATAGCTTTAGACCAAACCTCATATCTCTTTTGTATATTTCTTTTCATTGCTTCATCACCTTGACAGTCTTCCTGGAAAGTCTCAGCATTTTTCCTTCAAGGGACAATGGTTTTAAACTAAAAGAGAGAAGATCCAGACTAGATAGAAGGAAGGCATTTTTTACAATGAGAGTGGTGAAACACTGGTTGCCTGGAGAGGTGGTAGATGCCCCATCCCTGGAGACATTCAAGGTCAGGTTGGGCAGGGCTCTGAGCAGCCTGATGTAGTTGAAGATGTCCCTGCTCATTGAGGGAGGGTTGGACTAGGTGATCTTTAAAGGTCCCTTCCAACCCAAACTATTCTATGATTCTGTGATTCCTGCTTATAGCAGATATCAGGATCCTGAGAGCACCAGCATGCTGTGCAGCTCCTTCCCCCTCTGAGGAGTTAGCTCCCAGTGTTCAACCCAGCTCTGAAATGGTGGAGCTGTGTAGCCTAGGATCAGATTTGTTGGAAAAGCTGTGAGAAGCCTTCTCCCCCATCCCACTCGGAGCTGCTTTTAGGGCTGGCCTTTCCTGGGTCCTTGCCTGATCTGTATTTCAGCTGCGCTTGTGTCTGGCCAGGCACCTTGCTCCCCTGCTCCCTGCCCTGCCACTTTCCCATCTTGGCAGGACCTCGGACCTGCCCCGTCTCAATGGCCTTGTCCAGTGATCCCGATCGAGGGCTGCCCCAGTTGCAATCGGCCCAGCCCCACGCTGCTTGTTCAGAGGCCACGGGCTCGTGCCCCAGGGGTGAGGGGCTGCCTGTGGCCCCCGGCTGCCCGCAGCCCTGCCCTCACCCAGCTGCCCCCTCCCGACCAACACTTGTCAGAGCAACCCCAGCAAGATCTTTGGATGCAGCAGTTTGTCTCTCGTTTGTATGGTAAACGGCTTGTAGTTAAAGCTTTTCAGTCAACTGGAAACATTCATTGGCTTGAACTGCACGCTTGAAGAGCTGGCAGCCCTGAACTTGTTGCTATGCTCTGCGCAGGCAGTGGCCTTGAATTTCTGCTCACGGTAATGGATATTTGGCTTTTTCCACGTTTCACCAAAACACATAATTCAGTTGATTCCTGTGGTGATCCCCGAATTTTTGTGGGTCTTTGGAAGAGGATATCGGCAGGGTCTGGCTTTAAAGCCAGGCAGCCCAACAGGGAATTGCTACTGGGTCAAGTATAAGAGCTTGCTTTGTTTATCCAGTGATGCAAGTTGTTAGTGTGATGAATGAGGACCAATAAACCAAACGAAGAGAGTTCTTAACTAATGATGGATAGAAAAATCAATCCAGAGGTCAGAAACATCATAGAGGAAGCACGCACAGTAGAGTGCAAAACCAGCAGTAATGAGGATATAGGAAAAGTTCATATCAAACAGATTTTTTGCTAAGCGCAAGAGCTCAAAATGTATGCAGAGGTTCAATGCGGTCATGGGCTTGGGCTGTCAGCCCGAGGAGAATTATGTGACCAGAAAACCAGGTGAAGAGATCTGAAGAACAGAGTTTTCCCATCAGTATTAGAGACAGTCTGTAGAGGGATATACAGCAGCAAGTCACGCTGCACTTCATGCTAGTTTTGGAGCAGCAGTGATTTGAAGTAAATCACTTTGTAAGTGTGGGAAAGCGTTTGGAGGGAAGCTTTACATGTTATCTTGGATACAGCCTTTGTTGCTGTTTGAAACCGAAGGCATAGGAGAACGTGAAA
Organism: Chroicocephalus ridibundus; assembly: GCF_963924245.1. Taxonomy (NCBI): domain Eukaryota; kingdom Metazoa; phylum Chordata; class Aves; order Charadriiformes; family Laridae; genus Chroicocephalus; species Chroicocephalus ridibundus. The sequence continues at coordinate 188,899,866 of NC_086284.1, read as the reverse complement.
GTAGTACTTTCTCCAGCTTTGTATGTGTGGCTAGCTCTTGAAAGTCTAATGACGTTTTGAGTAAAAACTGCCTCATATTGAGGACCTCTACGGAAGGAGAAGAAAGGCTTAGACTTCATATCCAACATGTGAACATACAGAGTAGCATTTTTCTCAGTATATACGGAATCTCTTTTACACCTGAAATATAGCAGGTATAGATATAGTAGTCTGTAGTCTATTGTAGTAATAACCATAGTTTTTATTTTATTTTATTTTATTTTATTTTATTTTATTTTATTTTATTTTATTTTATTTTATTTTATTTTATTTTATTTTATTTTATTTTATTTTATTTTATTACTATACAGTACGTAGTATGATATTTTAAACCTGTGCTATGTAATAGAACACAGTATAATATATGTGGTAGGGACAATTATGTTGGCATACAATTTATATAATTGTATTAAATATTTTTATTTTTTCAGAGCAATGATTAAAGAAAGCATTTTCATATAATTAATTAGTATCTTTGATAATCTCAGAACACTTAAACAGTAAAGCAGAACAAGCAGTTGTTTTGTTGGGGAACATGTTTACATATTGATAGCAAAGTGGTCCACAGAGGAACAAAATCACATTTTCTGTTTAAATGACTGAACTGGCACCCTTGATTTTGTTCAGCCTCATATGACTCCTCCATAGGAACTGTGCACCTGCGCAGATTCTACTCCCGACTCCCCAGGTTCTGTTAGATAACCCCTGTTAGATTCCCAGTCTCATATGCCCTCCAGTACTGTTGATGACTGTAATACTGAAAAGCCACAGTCATCGACCAGGGACCCCTTTGAACAAACAAAATAAAAAGCCTGTCCCTCTCCCGGTGACAATTGCTCATAAGTAATTATGAGTGGAAGTATAACATAAAAGGCAAAACCAGATGGGGAATTGCAAAGAAACAGTGAACGAAAGCCAGGAGGGTAGATAGTGGTCTCAGCTTTCCTGAGCAGCCTACATGCTGTCAATTTATTTCTAATTATCATAGCAAACAAGATTTAAGGAAGGATTTGAAGGAGGGCAATGCAGTGACTTTGCAGGTGTTGTAGAGAGTTCTTCCAAAGCATGAAGTGTAATGGGAGGAAGCACAGAAGTGCTTGACTGAAAATTTAACAAGGGGCTAATGAAGAATAACTTACAGACTAATTGTAAGTTGGCTGTTCAGTACCAAGTGAGAATAATAATGAGAGCGGTCCATGGAAGGGAACATGAAGTTGCTTGTATCTGAGATACCAAAGAAGGGAGTGGAGGGATGAAAGGAGAGAGGTCACACAGGCAGAGTGATGCACCAGAAGAACGGTCTTTGCAGCAGCACTTTGATTAGGTGCTGTGTTTGTCCAGGCCAGAGGACAAGATTTTTTATTAATCTAGTCCTGAGATGATAAGGATCTGGACAAGGGTATTAATTAAGTGCATATTAAAAGATTGCATATGAGCAATATTTGCAGAACGATTCTGCGAGACTTGGTCTGGGTCTGATGACCTAAGGATGATCTGGGTTGGAGATAACATTCAGACAGGTGTCTTGAATGATGGGCTAGATGGTGCCACTGTACACAGTGAATTCATGAAGGATCTGACAGGGTGAGTTTGTGGGAGCGGGTAATAAAAACCCTAATTTGGCTATGTTGAGCTTAAGCTGACGCCTGAATTTACAGTGTCAGAAATATTGGTTGAGATACTAATTTGAAAAGAGTGTGGTAGTACTGGAGTATTGGAGTAGAGGTGTAGCCTCCAAAGAGGAGATGGTAGTTGACGCTGTGTTTATAGATGAGATTGTAGCAGAGTAAAGTTTTAAGAGGAAAGAAGACCAAATATTTCTCTGCAGAGCATAGAAGAAAGCATTAAATTGTTCCTTTGAATGACATCCAGAGCAACAGTTAGAGAGATCAGGATAAGACTGTATCAAGGAAGCCAGAACTTCAGGAATAAAAACTAATCATGAAAAACTGTTGGTATGTCAGGAAGAAAAATGAGCCCAGTTCCAGAGGTCTGCATAACTAGAAATGCTAGAGATTTCAAGAGCTGCTATGTTTGAATTCAAAAGGTAAAAGCCATCAGGAAAGGAAGAAAGGCACTTCATGCAGTAGTTTTACAGCTATATAGAGTTGAAAGAAAGCAGGAAGATGTAATGGTGCCTGCAGAAGCAAGTGAGGCTAAGGGAAACAATGGGGAGTTTTTTTCTTTGTGAAAGTTAAAAACGGTGAGAATGGAGAGAAAGAAAGCAGGCAGGGATGGGGAAATGAGAGTTTCTGAAGGAAATAACGCAACTATGTGAGATTGCTGTGGCTCTAAGGAGGGTGGAACATATAGCAGGACTGAGCACAAGCATTTTCTATGCTTCAAGGATGAGGTAGGGAAAGGAAGGGAAAGTGAAGGAAGAAAAAATCAAGTTGCTGTTTTGTCAGATTTCTCTTGGAGAAATAGGCATGTGGAAAGAGAAGTAGAGACAGGAGTTTTTGAGAATTGGAGTCAAGGAGGTGAAAGTCATTGTGGATGTGATAAATAAATGGTAGAATAAGAGTCTTCTACCTAGAAAAAGTGAAGAAGAATAGAATTAATTTGTTGTGGAAGAATAGAGCTTTTACTCAGTATAAGCAGAGGAGCAGAAGAGGAAGATGTTGATGATGAGAGGTGATGCTTAGGGACACGGTTTAGTGGTGGGCTTGGTAGTGTTTGGTTAATGGTCGGACTCAGTGATCTTAAGGGTCTTTTGCAAACTAAATGACTCTATAATTCAATGAACCAAGGCTGAGGTTAGACTACAGTAATGGAGAATAACAAAAGCATAACAGAAAGAGGTATATGAAACAGTGGGATTTGAACAATTAGTTACTGAGATAAAATGAAGATTAGTAAGACGTCTACAAGAAATGGCTGCATTAAATGTCTTTGTGCTCTCAGAATATACTCAGCTGGAAATGGGATCCTGTGATTGAAAGTACCTGGCAGTCCACTGTGTAGCATATCTTAAAACCTTCCAGACCCATAAGCACTTTCCCATTTAAAATTGGGTAGAAAGTTCCCAAGTCTGGGGTTTCTACTTTGAAAAGATAATGTGCCGGGAGGGCTGGGAGGCTGTGTGTATTGTACTGAAACTCACATTTATGATTAAGGATAAATCTTTGTGTTTATGCCTGTGAGCTTCTGATTTCTACCTAGACATAGTAAGAATGTGAATGCTTGATATGATCGTCTATATAAGAAGTGTGGAATTGGGGTAATAAAGCAAGGAGAGCGGGGCATTTTCATTACATGTTTTTCATCACTGGCAAATCAGGGAATGCTAAAAAATATGAATAACTGAAGAGAAGGGTAATGTTCTGTCAGCATAGATTGTCATATTTCTTTGGGATACATGTCTTAACACGGTGAAATACATAGGCAGTACTTCAATGTAGTGAAATGCATCTATAACAAACACTTATATTTGTGTTTGCTGACACCAGTAACTTTAACAAAATACTGATTTGGCCATTTTCTAGACTTTACCCATCTGAACAGTAGAATCCTTCTTATCTTTGTGATCTTCCAAAGAAAGTGGTACCAGTTTCTCACTTTATTGTCTGTGGTGCTTATGAAGTTCTCTGACGGAGGGAAGATTTACTTTATTCCCCAAAGCTTCTAGTCTCCCTTTGAGGAACCCATCAGATTACATACAAATTCCAAAATACCAGGCAAAGATTGCAGAAATTCTAAATGTCCAAATGTCTAAATGTCCAAAATGGCATTTACATGTGAAATCAGTTTTAAGCAGTTGCTCAAAGGCTTTATGGAATCCCAAACATAGCTTGAATTGGGAGAGTAGGATATGTCAAAGTGTACCTGTGCCCAAAATTACCATGTCTCCTGACCTGTGCCAGGGAAATACTCTGTTAAACCACAGGTAGGGTGGATACAGTGACAGATTGAGATGTCTAAATTAAGTAGTCTATGTGATGATATCTACATGTGATTCACATGTCCGCAGTCTGATTGTAATCAAGCCTAGTCGATACAGTCAATGGAAATGGGAATGATTCAACTCACCCTTAAATAGACCGCGAGAGCTGGAGAGCTGAACAGCTTCTAACAGTCTTCTGACAGAGGATGGGCATCTTCTTCATGTGTGGGCATGCACTGCTAGCTATCTAAATTTAGACATCTTTATCTGGAACACAATCCCAACATAGCAAGAAGTGGCAGATGTCCACTGTAATGGTACGCGTAGGATGAGATAGCCTGCAATGCCTACATGTGCATTTTTTCCCCAGTAAACGTCCCACTTATAACTGATTAGAGTAAGATCAGAGCGAGCTCGTGGGGATTGCATGACCTGGGGCATGAATCTCATCTCTGTGAGGTTTCTTCCTATTCTAATCTGATTAACTAAGCAATCAGGTTCGCAGCATCATGTTTTCTGATACGGCTTGTAACTTCTAGTTTAATGCTTTTCAGAGATGATGGTGACCCAGCACTCAGGGGACAGTAATGGGTGAAGAATTTGACAACCTAAACTGCTGGTTTTGATGTATCACAAAATAGAGATTAACTGCTGTTATGTTAGAGCCCTGGTAGCTGTTGAGAAAGGACATACCAGAAAGGCATATGGTAATTTCTTGGTGACACCTTTTCCAGCTCACCGAAAGGTATGGGCATGCCTTAGCATAAGGGGAAACAGTAGATACTGTATATACTGAAAGGTGATTCCTTTGGCGAGAGACATACCAAGCAAAACTTCTTCCCAGTTTTCCCCTGAAAAAGCCTCTATTCATTCTAGTTTCCAGACCGTATGCCAAATCCTGCTTGCTCCAGACAATTTTCCATTAACTTACTTGGGACGACTCTAAATGCGTTTAATTGCAGGAGAGTCGTTAATTTAGCCCAGATTCAGGTTTTCATCAGTATTTGGAGTGTCTCTGTTCATGCTGCAGTCCCGTCAAGATTTTTTGTTTTAGCTGATTGTACCTTCTTCGATCCCAGGAAGAAATACTTAGTACCCTCTTGAATTTCTTTTCAAATAAACCTCAATAACAGTTCTTTGTTTTAATGATGATGATGTGCATTAGTGATATGAGATCAGACCCAAGCTCCATCAAGAGCAAGGAATAATTCCATAGATTTCCGGAAGCTACAGGTCTGTGTGGTTCACGTTCCAGTGACTATGCTGTTTGGCAACACCAGGGTAACCAAAGATTCCTGTTATTTTAGTATTGCTATTCAGCCATGGCTCTAGTGTCTTCCTTTTGTCTGTCTTCCTTCTCTCATCTTTTTCTTCTGAAACGGTGGCAGTGGTGGTTTTCCTGTGTGTGGAGGGAGAAGCCCGTGGCAGTCAAAGGATGGGGTTGCCGAGAAGCTGCTGGAGGCAGGGGCTTAAGACGGGGCTGGAAAACTGTCGATGAGGCTTGTTTACATGACGGGTGTGCAAGAACAGGGAGCGTGCTGAAAAGGCTGGAAGATGTTCAGATCTGTGGGAAGAAGTAGAAACTTTGGGACTGGTTTTAATTGATCTGGCAGATAGAAATTATGTGAGTTGTGCTAGACAAAAATGATGTATACGTGCGTCTCTATTCAGATAGAACGTAATACATGCATCGTAATGAAAGGATTCAAGTGAGACTGGTCTAGTCTCCTGGTACAAACAAAGTGCAGGAGTATATGGGGCAAAGAATGTGTTGTGGGGTAGAAAGCTCTTATATCTGTTCTTTGCTTTTGGAGGTTTGCTGTGCTTTGAACATGGGGTTAGAAAAGCATACTTGCTTCTCATGCTGCGTGGAGTTAAAAGGAGAAACAGGCTGCAGGGAATACAAACTTCAAATAACAGGCTGAGATAATGCAGCATTTTTCGAAGGTCAAAGAAATGCAGAGCCCAGATTAAACACTCTGCAATATGTAAATGCCAGGCCATGTATGTTGGAGTAACGCTTGAGTGCTGCAGGGGGGGAGCCTGTGTCTGCATCCCATTTTGGATGGAATATTGTTTGTTGCAGCAAAGCAATTGCCCAGCCCCGATTGTTTTAGCGATGGGCTGATCAATATCCCATTACTGGATGTAACAGTTGCTGCAGGAAGTGCACAGAAGATTTTAATGCATGAATTATGCATGCTGTGCTCATTCTTTAGTCTCAGAGCAGAGTGACAGAGATTGTAAAGATGACTGGGGTAGTTTCTTGCATAAAGTGACTGCAGTGAAATGCTTCATATTTTCATGCACACAAGCAGCATTGAGTGGGACGGCCTATTTAAGAAGATATAAATCCCCGAGCTTACAGCACAGAATGCTTGATTTGAAAGCGTTGCAGCCATGTACGGAGCCAGTTTTCCTGCTGTCTAACCTGCTTTCTACTGAAGGTTGGCTGAGGGATGCTAACGGCTGTGCTTTGCTCTGAGGTCACAGTTTGAAGTCTTTTTTTTTTTTTTTTTTTTAATTTGCTTTCTGCCGCAGGAGAGGATCCGTGAAGTTTATTGGTGCAACCCTCCTTGTATTTTTCAAAGATACAAACTTGGAATAGTTATTATGAACAAAAGGACGAGCAGGAATTCACCACCGCAGGTAAAAAAGGGGTATTTTTTATTTGTGGATTCGAGTGCAGAAGAGGGAATATGCTGAGGCAGGATTATGATGATGCAGTGTGGTTACATTGACTCAGATATCTGCGCTGGAATGCAGAGTCAGGATTCTTGGGTGGATATGGCTGCACGGATCCTACTAGTCTGATTGTTTTTAAATGGTTGTTTAAATATTGCTGAGAGTAAATACTGGTATACTTTTTGAATCCTGCAGTTTGTTCAAGAGTGTGCGTTTCTGATCAATTTTTATCTGCTATAGACGACTGCATTGTGGGGAGGGGCAGGACAGTCACCGAGGTGATCAATATAATAACATGATCTGTTTCATTAGAGGTCTAACTGAATAATGACAATGAAATTTCATTGACTTTTTTTTTTCCCCCCCTCTATCTTTACATTTGCTGTAACATTTGCAAGCTACAGTAAAATGTGTGTCAGGGAAACGAGTCCCAGAATCTATTGCTTGGCTGTCCTGTAAATAACTAAGCTGATCAAACTGTTACATTTTGGATAAAAGTCTGGGCTGTAATTCAGTGAATAGACAAGCCTGTCCTTATTGTCCTTCAGAAAACTATGTACTGTTGGAGATTTTACGTACAAAGACAGCTATTCCTAATTATATAATTTGCTGGAAATAAAAAAAAAATAATTTAAAAGCATTCAGCATTATTTTCATTTGCACATTTGACAACTTAGGATATATTCAGGAAAACTGTCTAACCAATCTAGATGTACATTAAAGCTACCACCTTTTAAAAGAAGAAAAGTTAAATCACATTATTCTTGCCTATTAAATGATTTACCATAGTAAATGCTTAAAAATTTCTACGTCACTAGTATTTTATGCATTTGTAGATTTTCGTATTTGGGAAATCAGAGTACAAATGCCTTAGTTTCTGTGTTCAGGAACTTGAAGATGTCCCCATACTTTCAAAGAGACATATTGTCACAGAGTATTGAGAAATAGCTAGTTTAATAAACCTGAAAGCTGTTTGCTGTGTGATCTGAAGGAGCAAGGTAGTGCCAGTAAGCATTACAGGCAGTCACAGCAGAATGCTGCCATTCCTTGGGTAGCCTTTTTATTTGGAGTTTACATTGTTATTTTCCATTTATGTGTAATAACACCTGATGGGCCAGTTTTGGATCCCTGAGTCCTTATGCCACGCTGCACAGAAACACATATGGACCACTGCCTCAGTGAGCAGTGTGTGTTTGGTTGTTAATTACCTAATAATCAGCTGGAAAAATGCTGTACCAGGCATCAGGCATTGTTAATATTGCTCGACTGAAAACATGTCAAGCAATCATCAGGCTGAAGTGGCATTTTTGAACCTGTCCTCCTGCGTGGGAGTGCACGCCTTGTCCAGCCCCGCGGGTTAGCTGATGCCCTGCCGCCTTGGCCAGCTGCATCCCACCTGCTCTTGCCCAGGGGTACGTCCGTTCATCACCCTTCCTTCCCACACTGGGGGAAGCTAGCTGTGTCTCCGGGATAAAGAATATATTCTGACGGTGGGGAGAGGCAGTGCCGGTTTCTGGGATCCTGAAGGCCTGTTGGATGCTGAGTCACAGAGCAGGTCCAGGAGGTGTTCGCTGGCCCCCTGGCTGTAGCCACATCAGCTCTTGCAGCGAGATGAAGTCTGGGGAAGAAAAATACATGTATAAGGGACAGGAGCATCTAGAGGGAAAAGACAGAGAGAGCATGCCGTTAAAAATCCTGCCTGGCAAGCATTGCATCTCGCGTGTGGTGAGTGCAAACACACTTCTGGGCGTGCGAACGCCAGGCTGGGAACCCCGGGGGGGATGGCAGGGACACCAATGAAGAGCTCACGCGGTAGTAACAAGAAAAATGTATAGGATAGCTGGCCGCTTGCGAATGTGCTAGTCATTCTTCATTTGCCGGGGGGGGAGATTGATTGTATTTTCTTCTGCCATGAAGTATCATCTGAAATGCATAATTTGCAGATTGAGCAGGCTTTCAACCATGAATATAGGTATAAAAAAGAGAATAACTAAGAGCAGGAAAAACTTCGTAAACCCCTTGGTTAATTAGGGAACACCTGACTTTGTGTATCACAGGAACTAAGTAAAATAATGGAAACCTCTTTCTGTGAGAGAATGACACATGTATACAATTAAGGGTTGCACTTTCAAATACTGAATTCAGAGCATATGTGGTTTATGGAAATATGGCTCAGCTGTTTCAGTGCTTTACTACTGTTTCCAGATGTATCAGTGAATAAACATTACTTATGTTCTTTGACTATCATAAATAAAAAGCATCACAGCTACACTCACTTTGACACAAATGAATGTTAATCTTATAACAACATCCTCATTTTTTTTCCCCGTTGAAACTGAAGTACTTAAATTACCTGTGTTTAATGAGGAAACAGATATTCTAATAATTCGTAAAGAAGTGGAAATACTAATTTTCTCTAAGAAATAATGGCTAGGGTTTTCCAAGGCATTTGAGAGGGGTATCCAGGGTCCATTGAAATTCACTAGGGACCGTGATCTTTAGTCTCTTTGGCTGAGATTTTCAGAGGAGCGTATATAAATATTTTAGTCACTACAGAGAAAACAGCTTGAATAAAAAGCAAGGACAACAAAGGCAGCCCAGCAACTACTTGCTGTTAATATAGGTAATTAGAGGAAAAGCAGTATTGGGTGGTGGTGTTGTTCTTCTCCACAGTCTCCTCAGATAACTGGGTAATTACGTAATTTAAAGTACCAAGAAATAATCCAGGGTACTATACAGAGAAAAGGGTTAAGAAGGGAAGATCTTGCAAGCATCTTCTTAGTAAGGGATATTGTTAGAAAAAAGCAGCTTAATGTGGACAGAAGTCTCCATTAATAACCTGTTGGAATATTCTCTTTCTTGTTCTCATTTTAATGTCAAAGATTCAATTACAGTACTTGGTATTCTCAAATCACGATTTTGCAAATTTTAACCAACGTGGACTTAATTCTGGAAAACTGTCTTGTAATAAATAGATTTGCAATCAGAGAACTCATGCCTGCTACCAGGTCTTATTGACTTGCTCTGGGCTGCAGAGCAGACCCATTTGGTACAGTTAATAACTGAATGGGTGACCACTTATGAAAATCGGAAGCTTCAGCAGCTGATGCTGTTCGTAAACTTGAGTGAACACAACTCAGTTCTCACTCCCTGTTGCAGTAAAGTGACATTGTCATACTTTTGAGTTATGCCTCTATGATAAATAAAAGGAAAGGTTTGTTCTTCTGGTCTATATTGGCTTTCATTTGTTATTGGAAAGAGAAAGCAGAATTAATGCATATTAATAAGAGGAATTAATAACAAGAATTAATGCATATTAAATGATCATGCATCTGGAATTGTTCCAAAAGTACCAAAATAGTAGATTAGCAATAAAGAAATACTTTGGCTTATGTCTGCTAACAGGAGCATGCTTTAAATTGTTAATAACACGGTAAAAAGTGCTTTTTCCTGTAACTGACTGTGTTTTACACTGTTACTAGTAATTTATTTATTTTTTGCATTTCCTATTGTGGTAGAGAAGAGATCACTGAGAATAATCAGATTGCTTATGACTGATTGAATACATCTTCAGAGAGTTAAAAATTGGTAATTGCATAGAATCATTTTAAGTATCCTATGAATACTTCATCAGTGCTTATTAACAGAAAAAATATGTCAGTATGTGTGTGTCTGTATGTAACACCTGCTTACTCAACAAATCTGTTCCCTGAGCTCTAGTTTTTCAGCAGTAACTAAGAATAGCCAGGTTCTCCTTCTGTTAGCATTTCCCTGTAAATAACACTGAAGGGACAATGGAGGTGAGTTCTGTTCAACATCCCTCATTGACACCACCAAAACCTCATTTGAGTTAGCTGAGCAGCAAGAGAACCAAAACTCCTGTATCCCATTTGCTGAAGACATTATTCAGACTGCAGTTGTATTTCAGTATGTTGGAAACAAGGGCTTTAATCTCTTAGGAGAAACTGGTAAAAGGAGTCAGTGTCTTTGGATTTCTACTGGCAGAATTTTTAGTAAAAAAAGGGCTGGCACACTAAAGATTACTTTATAAAAATAATTATTCACCTGCCTTTTGAGCTGTAAGCTATAAATTCATTGATTAATGTAGGTCAGTGAAACTATATTGTTTTTCAGCCAAGCATTTTGAACTACATCTCATTCCTTATTTTAAAAATGGGTTTGGTATCTTAAAGCGTGGAGCTGGTACAGGTATTCGTTCTACCTCCTATAGCAGCAATGCGCAAGGGGCATTCTAACTGGTGGAACAGTGTGGCAGAAAAGAAGAAAGTTACAGACAGCAAAATCTGTTCCTCAGTGTTTAGTGTTTGAAGCAGACAGACTACTTTAAGATAATCGCGCAGAAACCTGCAGACCTTTCAGGATGCGGGGTTCAAACACGGGCTTTTCCTCGGTGCTGGAATCTGACCTGACCACAGTGTTTGTTCCTCTTCTGCCCAGGAATTGATCTCCCATCCTGAGTCCTTCAAACGGGGAGGGAACGATCATCTTATTCATTAGATGCAAGGCTGTTCTTGTTGCACCCTGTTATGTGATGAAATTATCCTTGGGCTGACTGTTTGTTTCCATGTGGAGAAGCCCAGCAGATCCCAAAAGTCCCACTGGTGCTTCTGATGTCAGATAAATGCCATGAGTTTGACATTTTTGTGTCACAGGGCTTCATACTGATTGTTACTGACCAGAAAATGGTATTAGAAATTTAAATACAAAGTTTGATTGGATTATCTGATAGAAATGAAGAACTGTATTAATAAGTGCACATATCTGGCTATGGCAATGATGATCACTTGGATATCCCAGCAGTCACTCTGGGAAAGCATAGGCCATATTTTCTTATAGGAAGACACTGACATCTGAATAAATTGTCTCTTTTAACTTATTAGATCAGCAAAATAATGAGTGTACATGGTAGAGACTGTCATCACAAAGTGCTTTACAAATTTCAGTAACTTGTATCCAGCCTGTGCCAAATTCTAGCTTATGCTCTGTGAGGGGGGTTCAACTGTTTTTAGCGACCAAAGTATGTAGCCTTTCATGGTAGGGCTGGAACTGGACTCTTCCTAAGCATGCTCTTTATTTAAGTTTCTAGGTCTGGAAGACTGGACCCTTTTGAAAATGTTCTTAGTGGGGGATGAGCCAGATTTCATAGCTGCAGGGAATGACTGCAGAGCGGTCAGAAATTTGGCCAGTCTTTGTCCTTCTCCTGGGGCAGAGCATGCTGTTCCCTTGCGCTCTTTGATGGGAAAACTTCAGACACAGCCCTGGGGAGAAGTCTCAGCCGGGACACAGCCAAGGGCTGTGAGCTGGGAACTGGCAGACTGCTTTCTCATGCCAAATGGGACAGAGATATCATTAGTATTTTTACTTTTTTTACTTGTTGTAGGCAACCTGTTTCTTAGAGTGACACAAGTTGAGTCCTTTCTACTACATTCACACATAGTTTAATGGGAATGAAACCAGTAGAAACTTCCACTGATGTTGTTTCTGCAGTGACTTTCAGTGGGATACCGGAGGAAGAAGGAACCCTTGAGAGGAAAAGCAAGAGCTTCTCCAGACTCCCTCGCATCTAACCAGAGGATGGTCTGTTTGGAGCATCTGGGGGATTATTTAGGTTGATGCAGGGTTTGAAGCTCTCGTAAGGAGCCTTTTTGTCATGCGGTATCTGGATATAGTGAGGTGTATTCAGTCACAGCATTGCCAGCTTTTCTTGATTTAATATCACAATTGGGTAGTATGTGAATTTACTGATAGTATTGATTAGGATTTGACGCTGCTGATCAGATATTTGGTTATGCAGAATCACACTTCTATAAATTGTGCTTTCACCAGGCAACCCAAACAATCATAGCTTACATGATTATTACATCTCACATGAATTAGACACTTCAGAATGAATTTCAATATGAACAGAAATCATAGCATAGAAATGTAAACTCCTCTGCGTCCCTGCACTGGTGTTCATGGGGTTGAGTATAAACTGGCTATTGCAGCCTCAACACAACATGTTGATTGTTTCCTCCCACAGCTAAGGTTTCAGCTAAGCCAGCAACCATATTGTCCGTAGAGGCCATAGGCTGTGCGTGGGAGCTGTACCTGAACTGCTACTGAATTACACACAGCTCAAGATTTTCACATTGGCTGCTGCTGCCAACACTGTAGCTTCTAATTTCTTCTCTTGCATGCAGTAATACCATATTTTGGGAGGTTTTTTCATGGAAAGCAAGAGAATTTCTGATGTTAAATTGCATAAATAAATTCTTATTATATCTTAGGACCCAAAGAAATCCCCAAGTGGCTTTTTAAGACACCTTTTTTCTCTCCTGAACCGCTTCATGTCAAAAAAACGGAGAAGGACAAATAATCTGAATTTGTGAGTCATGATTATATTAATAACAAATACACTTACGTTTTTATCTTTCTGACTTTTCTTCATTTGTTTGCAGTGTTGCAGAGTTGTGTCCACATACAAGTAGTTCCAAATTTGTGTTTCGGGTTCCTGAATATTGTTTCACAATAAAAAAGCTCAGGAATTTCTATTATTAAATTTATGATGGTAATGTAGCAATGTATTAATCATAGCTGCATTTGTAGAATTACTTCTGTAATTTTTCTTTCATTACTGATTACTTTCATTACTGATTTCATATTTGGCTTGAAGCAGTTATGTAGTCCCGCTGTTGTTCAAGAAGAAAATAATACTTTTGCTGATTGGGCTAAAAGGCTTTGTCTTTTACCAGAAATGCGCGCTGCAATGGAAGTAGGAATGCGCTATTTACCTTTAGAACTCCAAACCTGTTTTTTTTGTTCTTTCCTTCCTGTTCCCACACCTGATTTGGGGCCTGCAGTTGAAAAGTAGCCTAAGAAGGAAAAGAAGACATGCGTGCTGCTAGTGTTAGAGAAGTGCTTACTAGTTATTACTCATCTTTGTGGCTAAACACGTGCATTGCCAGAGCACCTCGGAACAAGGTGTTTATGCAAGTAAGAGGTGTGTGAAGGCCTGGTTTTCCCCCCATTTTACATCACCTTTACTAGCTAAGCACTCGGTGCTTTCCAGCAGGGCATGCATGGAAATTTCACCTGCCGGGTCAGCCTGCTGTGGGCATGAAAATATGCTCCAGCAGAGCTAAGTCACCAAGAAAAAGCGGCACGTCAGTTCCTGCTGAGCTTCTCTCTCCTTCTTCCTTCCTCCTCCTCTCTCAAGTCCTAGTCCCAGGGCTAGCTGGCTCTCCCTTCTCGGTCTCCTCTGCTCCTGTGTTCCAGGGGTCGTGCAGTGATACCTAACCTCAGCCCCCAAAGCACCCTAAGCATCAGTGCGGGGGCTGGGGCACTTCATCCCCACTTTCTCTGGGAGATTTCAACCCTTGAGCTTGAGTACTTCATCCTCTTGCTAGGCAGCTTCAACACATGGGGTAAGAGTGTTACCCTCGCCTCCCATCTTCCTAGCCTGCAGAGCTGCTGTAAAACCTACTGGTAGCTTTCCCATCGGAAAAGTAAGACTTAGCTAATTAATAATTTGACACCAATGATGTATGGCACTCTCCTGTGTATTTTCTCTTCATGATTTTAGTGGTAAGAAGCATGGAAAAATCTAGAAAGATAAATTTATCATTCAGTCTATTTTTGGCCTCCCAAGGGTTTCACATGTACTATATGAAATTGTAGTTTAGCAGTTAATTCACTAAATACAGAAGAGAACAGGTTTTCACCCTGATGGGAAGGAGCTGTAAGGACACTATTGCGTGTCATTGTCACTCAAGGCAGGACTGCAGCACTTCAGATTGAATTCTTCTAAAATGTGTGTGTCTTCAACCTGATGGCAATGGCACAAGTGGCTGCAACTCGTAACAGCTTCAAAATGGAGACCGATTAATTTATGAGGAAATCCATGTAAAGAAAGTTTCTCTATGGAGGCTCACATGTCCTCTCATGATCCTAATAAAGCAAGAGAACACAACAATCTTCTGCACTGAGAATACTCCCAGTGACAGGACATTTCTGCCTGCCAAGAGAAGGATACTTTTCTTTCCATGCACAGGACCTACCCTAATTCTGTGATCATGGTGTCCTCTGTACCTGCAGAGGTGGGGCAGGATCTACCTCAAAAATAGCAGCTTGCTCCTGAATGCAAGACACTGAATTCAGCCTTCTCCAGCTGTACATCAGTTAATTCCTCCAGATTTGTTCAGTTCCCCAGCTTGGACTAACACTGATAGCAGCAGTGCATATAGCATGCCTATATGTATATTTTACAAAAAGAAACATAATTTTAGTGGAATTTTGGTGTACTTGAGTACGTGTACTTGTCTGGGTGACTAAGTTTCTGTGCACAGTAGCACTTTCCTCCTGAATTTTAGCCATATAGAGCAAATCATTCTCATTTTGCTTGTAGAATATTTTAGTATCCATCTCCTTCCTTACAGCAAGCACCAAGAAGAAATGTGTGCTTGATTCATGGTGTATCATTTTCTGTATTCCAGTTATTCATATCTAGTCTGATTAGTTCTTTGATACTGCTGAGAAGAGGCAGCCTGATGTAACATTGCAAGAAATAAGAAATAGGAAAAATTGCATTGTGATGTGTAATACCCAGACTCTTCAAAACATATGAAATAGCATAGATGTAAAATAACTGTCTTTAGCCTTGGCAAGAGGTATCTGAGCGGAATGAGGGGAGCTCTATATTACGAAGGATTACGAAGGATGTCACTGTTTCTTGTAATAATTTCATTCAACTCTCCCATGTTCTGTAGTGAGAAAAGGTTCAGAATAAACAAAATAATATATTTTTCATGTAAGTAGTGGCTAAACTGTTGGTGTTATCCCTACAGGATGTAAAGGTGCAACATGTTCTCCCATGGGCTGAGGAATGAGGCAAATTTGCAGAAATACAATCCAGCAAAGGCTATTAGGCAGAAAGGCGCTACCTCCGATATGGGAAGTCCCCAAATCCCGAAGTTCTGGAAGAAGAGGGCGTTCTGGGGAAGCAGCAGGGTTACAGCGTCCTGGACGGATTCTGTGGGGCACTTTCAGGGGCAGGACTGCCAGGTCAGATACACCGTGGTCTTTGCCTGCATGGTTGTTCCCAGATTTTAAGGTGTGGGCTGTGCCAGTGGTGTGGCTGGCAGCCCAACAAACTGCCGTGTGTGGTGCCGTGGAGGCTCTGGACAGCAGAGCTCTCCATATGCAGGTGATCACAGGCCGTTGGGATGCAGCCAGACCCCTCAGGACTTTCTGGGTTATGCCACAAGCCAAGGCTGCAGCCCAAAATCAGGAGGTTACTATCCCTGGCATTGGTGAGAGTTTCTTCGGAGATTTTGTGCCTTCTGTCTCTTACTGGTAGAACTGCAATGCAGGTTCATCTTCATCATTTTGGGGTTTGCCTTTTGGGAATTTTTATATTTTTTTTAAATGCTCTGTTTGTTATAATCTTATAGAATAAGAAAGGATAAATCCTTTCAGACATTGTATGTTCTGTAAAATAAATGGACGTGTTCACACAGGGAGTCAGATAAAATTAACCAGTACAAATTGGAACAGACACACACACGTGTGTGCATGGAAGTATAATACTTATATATACTAGAGGAGCTATAATGAAGCTATATCAAGCATCGCATACTAAGAAGATGGAAACACCCTTCTCCCCGCCCCCCCCAGCATCTGCTCCTCTGAATCTCCATTTGGGACACATTTGAAAATAAAACAGACTACATTAATTTTCACCTGAAACGCAATCAATCAGTAATGAGCTAACACATTAAAGACGGAGATGCCAGACACCGGAGTACCATCTGGCACAAAATATAAACACCCTTTACCTGGTATTTGTGTTAGAAGATCTGCCTGGGCTACAGCAACCAGAAGTCTATTGGTGGCCTGGTAACCATCCAGACCATGAAGATTTTTTTTTAATGGGCTTTTGTTGAGAAAAAAGAGAACTGTAATTTTCCAGAGGCTGGTAAAGAACCTTTTCCAAGTACTGGGTCAAGTAAGCATTTAGTAGTATTCAAAGAACTGATAACATTGGGTTACTTTGCTATCATGCTTCCTACAGAGCATCCGTACCTTTGTGAGAGGCCCAGGACTGGGCCATTGGATGGGATAATTTGGGTGAAAGTGGATACGGTGCAGAGTTGTTGGGTGACATAATGCAAGGCCATAAGGAAGGCCATAGTGGACCAGACCTAGTCCAGCATCCCGCCTTGAACGGTCGCTAACAATAAACGCTTCCCCTGCTCCACCTCCCCAGCTTCCAGCCTTCAGCTGCTCAGAGAATCCCTGATCTGGAGCCAGTTGCTGGGTGTTTAATAGCCGCTGATTAACCTGTCCACCAGGAATTTGTTTAATCTCTTTTTGAACTGTTTTATCTCTTCAAATGCTCATGCAAGTGTTTTCATGACACTCCTCTCTGCGCTTGTAATGCATTCTCATTTTCATCCCGATGGGAGTTTAGACAATCATGTCAAAAGTTCCTCAAAAAGGGAAAATGTCAGGATAAAAGATTTTAAAAACGGAAATATGTGCTTTCCCAGAGAAACTTCATTCTCTTAACTACCACAGTGTATCTTGGATGCTGTAATGTGCTTCCTCTTTGCTCCCTATGGTGAAGATGAACGCTGTGCCTCAGTACTTTTCAAGGTGACTCTTTTAAGAGTTTTTCTCTTTTATTGTATCTCTGCTGTGCCTGCAGAGGCTTTGCAGGTGACTTTGTTTTCCTCATTCTGATGTGCATCTTGTCATGAATTACAGGCTTCCTTAGACTGCCAGCTCTTTGTAATAGAGTCCAGAGAAAATGAAAAAGAGGAGTAAATGCGTGCTGTTCATTTCTATACTTGCCATGTTTATTTTCACCCTTAGCCTGAAAGAATTATGTACAATTGAGATGTACATAAATACTGTTTTTCACTAATTATGCATTTATTAAATTCTGTTAAACTGTGAAAGATAAGATGAGACTTAGAAAAACCACTAGTTGTTGTTTTTTCAGGGGTGAAATGAAAAAATA
Source organism: Chroicocephalus ridibundus (assembly GCF_963924245.1). NCBI lineage: Eukaryota > Metazoa > Chordata > Aves > Charadriiformes > Laridae > Chroicocephalus > Chroicocephalus ridibundus. The sequence goes on along the minus strand of NC_086284.1, from coordinate 188,882,236 downwards.
AAATGCAGTAGTTACCATTTGTAGTGCCCTTTTATCCTTAGCCTGATTTTTGTGCGCGTCGAAAACCTTTCACCTATATTAAATGAAATTTCGGCCAAAACTTCTGATGGAGCAGGTACCTTGAGTAATTAACAGCAGTGGTGCTTGAGCTACTGGCAAAATGAGACTGCAACAGGTAAGGTTGCAGGAGGTTATCAGCTGTGAAACTAGACCCATTGCCTGCCCCATGGCCTGATGCTGAGAATCGAGTCATTTGATGTAGGTGCCATGTGGCTGTGCAGTGCGATGCCTCTTTCTTGAGCCAGGCTTTGTCATGGGAAGTAAATAGAAGGAATTAGCTCTGCTGTCACTTGCAATGGACAAATCAAAAAGGCTCTGCGTCTTGTTTAACCCGAGTTCGTCATGTTTAATGTGGGGATAGGATTGCTTCCTTCTTCCTACATTTATTCATCTTGTTTATTTGGAATAAAAATGCTTGGGGAACTTGATTATGTTTTTGTTGTACCCAGAACAGCACCTCTTGGGCCTTCATTGGGAATCTTAAGACTTTCCTGTAGCACAGATGATAACCGTGTCCTTGATTTTAATGACTTTCTCCAGCACTGGAAGATGTCAGAAGTCTTTCAGTGAATATTCTGTATCTCTTTGTCAGTATTTCTTGCTGTGTGGAGCTCAGCTGGCAACGGCTCCATATAACCCACTCACTGTACCTAATTATTCAGAGAGATTTCTGCAGTAATGTCTGTGCTGGAATGTACCTGATGGAGTAGATAAACCACAGGCTAAGGTGCAGTTGTTCATGGAAGACAAAAGAACAAGGAATAAATAAATATTTAATTATTTATAATAACTTATAAATAACTGATAAGTAAAATAAGAGGGAAAGAGGTGATGTCTTTGGGGCAGCAGAGTGAGACAAGGGATTTCTAAGCTGAATTGAAAGCCTGAAAGTGAAGCTTAAATTGCAGGGTGTGGACACTTTTCCTGCTCTGATCCAAATTCTTTCCTCTCATAGATGAATAGTGAGTAGTTGGATTTGAAAAAAATTTTATTGAGTCACTTTGTTTTCACCCAGTAACCACAGGCCAGCTTTGCAGGTTGCAAACTCAGTTAGATATGCCATGGGGTCACAGCTGGCAGACAGCTGTGCCCAGTGGTGTGCTCCATCACTGGAGCGAATGACTCCAGAATGCCACCAGGGTCCAGAATGGCCAGAGGATCCGAAAGGCAACAGGATTAACGTCCTCTTCATTACCAAACCATATAACATGCTTGTGTATGACTTTTGAGTGAACAAAACCTCAATTATCTATAAGTTGTGTTTGTTTGAACTATGTTCCCTCGAAAACGTAATCAGAAATTCTCAGTAGTTGAGAGTGGTGTGCTGTAGAGTCCCTATCATTTTTTAAAGTAAATATCTTATAGGCAAACTCTGTAGGAAAGTGTGAGGCAAACTGGTTCATGTAACACCTTCCGCTGTCTTCCAGTCAGATGTTCTTGTTGGTTCATATATGTTTATAACGGGTAAAAACAGCCTGAAAAATAGAAAGTATGAATGTTTTTTCTTTGACACTTCAGAAATGGTTCGAGTTAGATGATAATTGGTTAATTTTAAAATTATTAACACTTTGATAGTTGGGCATAAATTCAGTTTAAAACTTTAAGAGTAGTTTTAAGGTTTTCCCTGCTGATTCCTGTAGAAAATATTCTTACTATATGCAGCATCCATGCAATGTTGATCAGTCTACCTCAAAACAATATAGTCTGTTGATTTTTATAAGTTATTTATGATGGCACTGAGAACAAAATGCTGAACATCTTTAAGGCTCCATACCATGAGAATCACAATATGTGCTTGTTAATTTCTTTTGATTTATAGTTAATAAAACTTGGGCTGATTTCATACACAGCAAGCAGTTCTCTTCCTTCTCTCATAAAAAAGGATGAAGGATGGGGTTTATGCAATATGCTTAGACATCCTCTTCTCCAGTACTTCATTTTAAAATTATATTTAGATTGTAAATTTAGCTGGTTTTATTAAAAAAAAAAAAGTTAATATGTTGAAATTGAAATTAAATGTTTTGTCTAAGGGTTCCAGAAAAAAACCCCAAACCACTGTAAAATTTATTTTGTTGTTTTGTCTGAGAAGTGGTTAACTACAAATAATGTTTTTTTCTCAGCTCTAAATGTACTTCCTAGAAGAGGAATAGCTGTAGATCAATTAATTAACAAGTCTGCTCATGAACCATCACTTAACTACTTTGCAGTGGCCTAGTATGTCACCTAGATAAATTTGCAGATGTTATGTTAGGTTGTCCTGCACGCTTGATGTAATTAAGATAAATTAGTTCCTCAGATGAGGTTCCAACAGATTGGCTGTGTCTATGTACTTTATATTGCACCAGTATATTGAGAAGGCAACCCAGAATATTCAGCTGAAAGTAAGGATGTTTATAATGTTTATACCACACTATTTTTTTTTAATCAGTGGAGGAGGATGGAGGAGCAGGAGGCTGTCCTCGGGAAAGACTTAAAGCAGAGATCCATGTTGGTGCATAGCTCTGAAATGTAGAAGAGCATGACCCAGAGCCAGAGGTGAACCTTCCAGACTTGCCTGTGTCCTCTGTTCCCCATCTGCCAGTTTTACTGTGAAAAGGCACAGTCAGATTCTCATGGTTAATCTTTCATTATGATTATTTGAAGAATGATGGCATTACATTTCATTATGACATGAATAATTTCCTTAGGCCTCTCAAACCTTTGATGCATGACAAGCTGATCTTAATCTAAAGTTGAACACTTCCATGTAATTACTGGAATAGTAGGTAAGGATGGAGTTTAATGCAGTGAGCTGGAAAACAGCGGGTGCCTTGTGTAAGGGCTGAAGGTAATCAAAGCCCAGAAACATAAAACACTGCTGTATTCTAATTGCTACTTGTTTACTTTTGAATTCTTTTTTTTTGAACATGGTAATTTCTAGTGCTTTTAGTAATAGATTTATTTAAAAATAGATGATCGTAGAATAAGGAAAGGCCTCCTGCTGTCTGAAACCATTATGTTCTTTAACTTCTTTTTAAAAGCTCTCAATTTGTAAGAACAGTTGCTGGCTACCACTCCTTCTTTGGAAGGTTGTTCCAGAATCCTCCTCCCTTGATGGCTATAAATCTCATTCTAGGCAAAGCTGATTTATTTTTCTAAAACTAACCCCTGAATCAAATACTTTTCTGAAGAGTTACCTGTGAAGTCTGGTTTCTAGCAACCATCCCTGTTCTCGTTGGGTGCTTCTGCGCATTTCAGTGCCTTTTATCATCTGCCTGGGACTGGAAATTTTGCTGCTCTTCGATTTTGTTTACTAACACTATACATTAAATCAGAGACATGAAAGGACAGCATGCCCAGGTGTCAAACCAGGTCCTTCCTTCTGCCTCGTCTCTCAGACATAGTATCATTGTCCTCAGGCTCTTCTGGGGCTTTGCCGTACACATGTGCAGTATCCACACAGTTTGAGTGTGCTCTTCTAGATGGTTGGTTTTACTGCACATCTTTAAAGATTTCAGTTAAGAGAAGTTTTAAGTAACCTTTCTGTCCCACCTTTATTTGTCCAGACAGTAACTCTGCCGAAGTCGTTAGAGTTATATCAGTATAAACTAGCATCTTTTCTTGCCTTTGTGTTTCCCTCTCCCAGCTCTCAGGCCTTGTGGAGTCATTTATTCTAAAGCACGAGCAGGGACAAGTCTGGATTTCACTTCTTGCTCTCCTAGTACAAGGTTGATGGGACGGCATGTGGTGAAATGCGCTGTGGTAACCTCAGATCAACAAAATGTCCTCAAGATGGTGTTGTCAACTAGAATATTTGTCAGGTTTAATCTGAGTAAATGTCAGTAAACCATCCCATGGGATACTTTTTGTTAAGGCTTGAGGGACATGGTTTAGTAATAACTTGGCAGTGCTAGGTTAACGGTTGGACTTGATGATCTCTTCCAACCATAATGGTTCTATGATTCTAAATGAGCAAAACCCCCATATGGTGGATCCCTCTCTGCAGTATTTTGCTTTGGTACAGTTCTGGGGTTCAGAACATTTCCTTTCTGATGCTAGTTCTAGCAACCCTAAATTGCAGTGGTCAGAAAAGCTTTTTCGTCGTAACATTTATGCCTAATTAAACATTTACAGAAATACTCATTTATGATAGTGAAGCAAACTAATATAGTGATCAGGCTTGAAATAATGAATAAGCAATGAATCAGAATCAGAGAACAGGTGATTTTATATTCATCTTCTAGATTTGTGATACTGAACTCTGTGTGTGTGTATACATATATATACACGCACACATGCATACATGAGGAGTTTAGAGACTTTGCCTTCATTTTGTATCTTACTTTTTAATGAATTCTTCTCAGAATGATTAGTCTGTTTTAGAGAAGTTCCTAGAGATATAAAATTCTCTTGAGATGTAGGAAGACAATAATTAGGGGTTGAATTATTTTATGTTACAGAAATCAGAGCAGTTTACAGAAGTGTATTTAACTACATCAGCTAAACTCAGAGGCCATATTAAAAAAAAAAACAAAACCAAACCCCAAACAAAACACAACCCCCTTGTTATATTTTAAATAATGGGTAAAAAAAAGACCTTAAAGACCTTAAGAGGATTTCTGTAGCAAGCCCCAGTACAGAACAAGGTAGCAGAGATTAATCTATCATTGAAAGTGCTGCTTAAAAAATCTCCCGGCACCACTCGTTGATAAATATTGTGATGGGACAAATCCAGCTGGCCTTATTCAAGCAGATTCATTCGTGGGGACTTATGGATAGAACAGACACTATGCACGTGCAGAGTCAAAAGCAGAATGTGAAAAAAGAAGTGGGTAGGGCAGCAGCAAAGAGAAGTTTAATTCAAAACAAATGAAAACATTAGAGTACAGCTGCCAGATACTCCATGCAGGAGCAGGATGAGGCCAAAAAAGAGCTTCAGGCATTTGGAACCTCCTCCAACCCATCTGTTTTCTACGAATATTAGTTGGTGCTCAGACATTAGGTATTTAGGGCAAGTCTACACCACAAAATGGCACAGCAGTAAACCCCAGTAAGCTGGCAATGTGGTGTGGACACACTCTGTTCCTGTCCCGGTGCGTACAGCTCACTGCAGGCTCTCGACGCTCGTCCATGCTGGACCCTGCACAGGTTCCCCAGGGTCGAGTCTGATGGCGCTGCCTCCCAAAACTGCAGAGCCTCAAATGATTGTATGCAAAGAGATGTTCAAATGAAGATGTTTTCCCCTCTGATCTCAAATTATATAATGCATCATTATGTTATTCCCAAAATTGCAGCCTGGATAGGTTATAAACTGCCTGTAAAAGTAATCTATGCAGATTCTGGATACTAGAACTTTGTGGAATTAGAAAATGTTACAGAACTTAAATAAATTATCCCTTTTTATCCCCTTAAATAAATTTATCCCTAATTACAAATTAAAGATTTATTTTCTGTTACATGCAAATCTAAAAACATTGCCATACCCACACAGCAAAGTATGAGACTAGTAATTAGAAAAGTGATAGACTGGAAGTGTTAAATGTAAAATTGAAGCCTTGCAATGATGGCTGTCTCTGAGATAAATGTGAATGGATTTGCCATGTCAGCTTTAGAGGTTGGAACAGGGTACCTGAGACTGTATCATTTGCAATTAAAAGAAGTAAGAAACTTTCCTGGGCTTCTAAAGTTAGCCTTTGAACTCCCTAAGTTAAATAAATGGTATCAAGCTTTCAAGAATGCTGGCAAGCTAATTCCAGTCAGTTCTGAATGGATATGTAGATGCATAACATGTTTAAATACAAGCTATTTTTATTTAAAAGTCTATATGTGAATTTTAAACCTACTTTTAAGAACCCGGGTTTACAAAAACATGAGCTACAAGTTATAACTGACACTATGTCATGTGTGAGCTCTCCTGTTAGGGCAGTGCAGGCATCCCCTGATGTTTCCCTTCCTTGTTTCTTAAACAATTCCTTCTTAACACAAATGTTTTTACCTCTGGTCTTCATTCAGAGCTGAAATAAGTTTGTCATTCTTTGATAATCAGGAGGCTGAAAAATTGCGTTTTTCTTCCTTATAAAAATCTGAGTGGTAAAGTGACTGTAAGTGGAAAAAATAGATTTGAAATTCAGAAGGAGTGAGCTCTTAGCTGAGGAAATGACTTTCAGTGTCCTGGTAAAAAAGGTTTCATGCGATTGACTTACTGGCTTTGGAATTACCTGAGTGAACAGCATTCTTTTTTTTCCCGTCCTCCAACAGACATGTGTCTTCGAAAGATGTTGTCCATAGAGGGCTAATTTCATTGTAAAACGTGTACCGAAGGCCTGTCCTTTATCAAGGGCAGATGTGCACCTTCAAAGAAACCTCATGCAGCTAAAGAATGATGACAGTGGCTTTACACTACGTGGCATTATTTGAGACAGTGTATGCAGTCATCCTTACTCCTGTGTTAATGCAGAAATGCTCGGAGTTCCCTGGCGGAGCTGTGGCCCTGTTGTTCCCAGCTTGCTTCTCCCTTTGCCAAAGAGCCCATGTAATCACAGGTATTTCAACAGGACTGAGCTCTGGCGAGCTGACAATACGCCGCACAGCTGACGTTTGGTCATGATACTAGAATTTCAAGCCTGTGGTGAATACACAAGCGTGGACCGAGTTCAGTTGTTTTTCAGTCATTTTAGCATAGAGTGACCAGAAGGAGAGTCCAAAAACATTCCGTGTTGAAAGGAAATTGTCTCTCAAAGACAGCCTTTGAGCTGTCAGGAAGGAGAAACGTATTCCAGTGTGATTGTGGCTAAACCAAGAGGCCTGGTTATCCTGACTTTGCATGACACTGACATTCGAGTGTTTTACTTTGTATAAACAGGTTTTTTATACCTATATATAATAGTACATAACTTTTATGCAGTACTTGAGCAAAGTCATCCATCTGGCTAAGTAAGGTGGCAGTGCAACATGACGAAGTAAAATCAAAGAAGCCGCCTCCAAAAAGACTCATATTTTGTAACAGGAAGATGAAAGGAGACAGTCACAAAAAACTACTGCTTATTTCTTTTGTATGCAAAGGGGCATGCATGTAAGATTTACTGATATGTGAATAGTGAGAATACGTGTAAGCAAAATTCTGCGCACAAACAGAAATTACGTAAAATTTTAAAAATGGTCCTTCTGGCCTAGTATTTTCTCTCCGTGAGCTTCAGATAACATACAGTGAGGAAAGCATATAAAAAGAGGGAAAAGATTGCATAATATACTCCAACAATATGCTGTCTGTCACCAGCAATTTGTTACTTGGGAATTCTCAAATCGCAGCAGCCATCTTTGGGCTTAAGCGTATTTTAGAGATTTCTATATTGCACCGTTGCGTGATTGCTTTTGAATTAATTAAAAAAAATTTGACATCCTTACATAATTTTTTGACATCCTTACTTAATTAGCGGTGAGATCCACAGTACACATGTTGCTACCGTGGAGTGAACTTCTGATGCCGATCACCAAATTTTCCTCTTTCACTATAAAGCTGCAGGGAGCACATAAACTGATGAATTCCTTCTGACGAAACTAAAGTGGAACCTGTGCTCCACACGCGTCTTTATTTTAAATGAAGCCTCTCTCTGGGACACATTGCGTGAGCAACCTGTCCCTCAAGAGGCTCTGTAAACAGGATATATGCAGCTTAGGAGTACAAAGCATAATTTATTGCTTAATATATGCAATAGGTAGGACTAAAAATCCACCAGCTACCACTCTCAAAAAGATGTTCCATGTGTCCTGCTGTGCCACAGTGGGCATCAGCCACGCAGGGAAACGATGAGCCTGTGACGTGCCTTGCATCATCTTCAATGTTGCTGAGTTGCCATCTCCTGATTCCTGGTGGGGTTTTTTTCTTGGAGTTTTAAACCTTGGGGTTTTAAACCTTTAAAACATAATGGTTTTAAACCATTACTTTTCCTCTTGAACTGCTGAGCTGCTGTCGATTGCCTTCTCAACAATTGCACTGCTGTCTGTGCTTTTCCTTCTGTTATCTCACGTAATTTTAGGTTACATAGTGTTTCACACTTTCCTAACACTTCCCACAAATAAACCTGAGCGGAGGTCTCACAGCTGAGCTGTGCTAAGCTGAGTCTTGCCCCACAGGCAGCGGAGTCCTGGGCTGAGGGGGGCACTGCCAGCAGCGAGGGTTCAGTCCTGACACCACACGAGCTAGAAAGACGTGAATACCCAGAGTCCACATCACGTGGGTGGTAGCTCCTCTGTCCCAGTTCCTCCGCACTGCTTCTGGTGTAGATGCAGCATCTATCGCCGGTACTCTTCCACCTACAGTGTTTTGGAGAGGAGAGAAATGAAAAGACCAGAACTGCTTGCAGTGCCTAAACTGGGGACATCAGGCGTCTGCAGAATGGCATCGTGACACTTTCTGGTGTGTTTTGTGTTTCTTTCCTAGTAACACTTAGACAATTTTTTTTCACTGTTAATGAGCAATGAGTTGACTTTTTTGTTGGCTCCCTCAAAGAACTCCAGCAAAGCTGGGAGGCACGGTTTCCTGCTAAAAATAACCCAACTAATCTTCGCTGGTACATCACACAACAAATTACAAGAATATATATGCAGGTTTGAGTTACCATTCCATAAAAGATTTCATTTTTAAAAGAATAATTCCCGCTTTTTCTCATAACATACAGAAATACCTTAATTTCTTTATCATTTTTAATAAAAAAGGATGCTATTACATACTGCATTCAATTCCTAATAATTTACTGTACTGAACATGTAGCATCAGTGACTGCAGAAGAATATAGAATACATAAGGAGTATAAAAGGGCTGCAGTTTTTAGTCTGCACAAGGAAATATCTCTTACTAAGTCTCAGTTGTGCCTTGAATACTAAAAATATGGTGTAAAAGAATATATTTTAATGCATTTGTATTAATTTGTTATGGTAAATTTATTAGACATAATACGTATAAATGAACTATGGTGTATCAAATCAATTAGTATTCTTAATCGTGAGTCTCAACTTATTTATTTGAGCCCACAAGCAATGAAGTAGATTTTGAGGAGTTTTTACAAAGCTACAGTGTTTTGTGGCCTGAATTTACAAAATACTAGAGAAAACTATAAAAATAAAAATACCTTTTAAATTATTAATTGTACCTTTATTATAATTAAAAGGATAAAACTTAGGTGAAAAGCAATTAAAGCCAACTATTATCATTTCTTTTTCTTCCCCTTCTTCCTTCTGGGGACCTCAGAGCAGCTGTAATTACTGCATGTAAGCATTTACGTTTGCCAGGGAAAAGCTAAATACATGTAATTGATAGCAACAGCTCAGTTTCTCAAGTGAGGAGAATGAGTGCTTGTGCTTACATCCAGTAATCGCAGCCAGTTTTCCCTCCCCAATCTGCAGCAAGTGACCTTGCCGTGGCTGCAGTGAAAGATAGTTCATTCTCTTCTTGGGGGAGTAGAAAACAGATAAATCCAAAAGAATGTGGAGCTTGCAGAAATTGGAGTGACCGTTTTCTAAAGGAAGCAGAAGCTAATGTCGCTATCGTCTCAATAATATCTCTGTCTCTGTGCATGCTGAGTTTGCCTTAGGTTGTAGCCTGTTGTCAGTGTAAAAGATGGACACCCAGAAGAGTGTGAACTGGTTGTAAGGAGAAGATGCCTGCATTTGTTATATGGCACATTCTTTACAGTTTCTGGGAATAGCAAGACGGTAGTATATGTCTTCTTTAAAATCTCTTTTTCAGATTGCAGACCAGCAAGAACACAGATGCTGGTTTAGCTCCACTGGTTTGAGGAGGGAAGTTAGGGCAAGCAAGCCAGAAATAGGGTGCACACCCAGCGTGGATCTTCCCCGCACATCTCTCTGCAAGAAGAAGTTTTGAGGCATTGTGAGCCAGAGGTTGCGTCTGAACCATCATTTGCCATAACCACCAAAAGTCTAAATGTCTATTTATACTTTTGGCTTCCTCAACATTCAGTGACAAGTTCCCTAATTATCTATTTCTTTAAAATCCAGTGCCTGATGATATCACTGGTTATATTGCAAAATATAGTGAATAATCACTCTCCTCATTTTCTCTACCTCATTCACAAGGCTTCCTAATGTTATCAGTCACCACTCTTGTGAACCAAAGAGTACAGGTTTATGCAGTTCTTGTGTGGAAGATGTTTCATACCCCTAGTCCTCTTTCTTCTCCACCTCTGTAATTTCTCAAGCCCTGCTTTTTTCCTTTTGAGTGGCCACAATAGCAACTGAATAAAAAAGGTGTGCACAGCACAGACTTACAGAGCAGCATAATGATTTTTTCTGTTCTCCTGAATTAGGAACATTAGTCTTAGAGGCTAAATGCAAGGTCAGAGCGGTTTCGAGTTCAACTTCAGTGTTTCAATCAGTTAGGCTAGCTGTGAGAACAGAAGTTTGTAACCTCTGGTGCAAGGTGGGAGTACTTACAGAAAAGGGATGAGATGACTAGTTATTACGAGAAAGAGAAGCAATTTATTGCCTCAAGAAAGTGGCAGAGTTTGCTAGAAGCTACCTGGGAATTTAATATAGCCCAAAAAATGAATAACCGTATTGAGTTCAAGATATTTAGTATATGAGCTTTTGTCCTGAGGCTTATCTTTAAAAGGTGATGGGTAGATCTCCTCAGGTCATCAACACTGAGACATCAGAGAAGAAGCTGTTGTTTTGTGAGATGTGGTTTCCCACTGATGATGGGGTGTTTCTGTCCTTTATCAAGGGCAGAGTTTGTTCTGGTGCAAAACAGATGTTCAGTGTTAGCCACATTGGCGCATGCGATAAGGGCATTTGGTACGTTGCATTAAATGTATCGCCGGCCGTGCAGATACAGGAGTTGGATGGTTCTTGTAGGAGCGGCACTTTTGTTTGCTGGTAGTGGAGATGGTCACCAAACCTTGCGTTTGCTGCCCCGGCGTGAGCTGGTTCCAGTGGCAGCGTATGTTTGCGTGAGGAGAATCTGCTCCTAATGAAGAGCTTAACAAAGCTGAGGGATTGGTTGAGCAGTAGGAACAGATGTTCTGGAAAAAAAAAAAATACATTAGGTAGGATCATTTTTCCGTGTGGGTTATCATTCTTAAATGATTTTTCTGTATAGCTTCCCTAGAAAGGCTGCATGTGGCATCTGTGGATATATGACAGCGTGAGGCTTCTTTCTGCATCAAAGCAAGTTCGCACATGGCATTTGGAAAGCTCATTTAAAGCTGCCCGTTAAAGTTAGCATACTTAACACCCCCTATCTGCTCAACATGGTGTAACTGCATGACATAGTTAAGTTGAACTTAAAATTATTGTTCTCAGCTTGTAGTAAGCTTTGAAGGCTGCTGCTATGCTAAGAACTGAAGAAGAGTCAAAAAGTCTGAATGCTTTTTAGTTTTTTCAACCTATATGAGATACCACTGGTTACAGAACTCCCATTGCCTTTATCTAGAAGTCATCACAGCTACAACATGACCAGTACTATTCCCAAGTCTAGTTCCCTTTTGACCTCTTCTGAGAACTGGATTGTTATTTTTAGAGACCTTATTCATGCTAAAATGTGGTGGGGTTTTGAGTGGTAATGACTGATTCAGATTCTGTTTCTCTGTATGTACAGTTGTTTTTCCCAGTGCTTATCCCTTTCTATTATCTGAAATGAATTTCATCTGCTCTTTTACCATTTCATCCTCCGTTACTTGGCACATGATCTGTAATTCTTACACAGAATTAGATCTTACTTAGATCTTACTGCCTTGAAAAGTGTTGTATCTTCAGCAGTCTTCATCATCTCAGTGTTCTGCCCTTTCCTTCTCCTTTATGGATCTGTTGAAAAGCAGAATATCTGAGGGATCCCTCTGGTAACCTTGTTCCATCGTCAAAACCAGCCCATTATGCCTCCACTTTGCTTTCCTTCTTTTAATGCTTATTAATCTACAAAAAGAGATTCTGGGAGGAAAGAATATTTGCCAGGGAGCCGCCCTGTGAGCTGTGGGTAGAGGCTGCACGCAGGTCTCCAGTATCCGTTGCGTTGCTCTTTTCTGGGTTTGGTGTCTTCACAGAGCCTGAGTCATCAGAGAAGGATGCTTCAATACAATGCTTATATGACTAAGCTGTTTTTTCCCTTCTTTCTAGATTTGCCACCGGACTAAAATAAATAATCTGAAGAGTATAAACATACAATTTTCCTTATAGGTATATCCTGTGTAGGTAAAAGTAAGCTTGTATCATGACTGAATTCTGAAGGAAGATAACAGTAGAGGCAAGGATCTTGAAGGTTTCCATCTTCGGGACACATCTGTTGCAAAAACTTGCTATTTAGATTTGTGGTAAGTGTGTATCCCATTTTACCTGGCCACTAAAATTCATGGTGTGGTAAACCATGAAGATGCTAGCATACAATAAGGAAATTTTCAAGCCTGTGTTGAGTAGGCACAAGAGTAAATACAAGAGATGATATTCCAGGAGGCCCAGTATACCTACTTTAAAGCAAAACAAAATACGATTTTAGGATTAGGATAATTGCAGCGGTATGGTTGCTAGCTGTGAAATTATATTTTCTTCCTTCACTTCTTTAAGTGTTATTGGGCTTACTGAACAATTTCAACTTCTGAATTAGGTTCAAGAGATTATAAAAGTGAAAAGCAAGCTAAAGAAAAGTGTTAGCATGAGAGTATTTCTAACTCCCAGTACTGCCATTTCCAAGCTGTGCAGCCTGATAAATGCATGTAGAGAGGCTTTTCTTTGAAGCACCAGTGACATCCAGCGGTGGCACCCAGTTAGACAACCCCCAATCTGTCAATTTGTAGATTATCCAAAGATCTTTAATATTCAGCCATTTGAAGTTGGCAACTCGGGATTGTTTTACTTCCTGACCCAATTCAGCTTATCTCTGTTTTATTGTTTTCATTTTGGTAGAACAGGGTTTCTTTTATTGCTGCATTGACAATGAGGTTGAATGAATGCCTCCAGCTGGCGCTGCCTTTCTTGTTGCTCTGCGTGATATCCTAATTGACATAGTATTCTGGAATCTGCTTGAGATTACGAACTGTATACTTTAGCAAAGGACTCTAGGATCATTAAGATTGCATAGTTGACTTCCCGCAGTGCTTATTAGGGATGAATTCATGTTTATTTGTAGTGTTGACAACAGAAGCTGAAACCACGTATCCTTCTGCTTTGTTTCATTTTTAACACTTTATTGTGAAGTAAAAATACCAGAGATTTGTAGGAAATAAAATAATATGTAATAGAAATCTTAAATCTCAGCTGGTTACGTACAATTCCTATATTAAATTTCTCTTCAGGTTCGTAATGGGTTGTGCTCAATTTTATGTCTTGGTACTCAGCGTTAGTACAAGACAAATGCAGTTAGGATGTTAATTGTCACACTTACTAGAAGATAATTTCATGGCAATAACACCTGTTTGGCATTCAGCTGCCCTCTAGATGTATTATGTCAATTAGAAGGGCTGACTCGTTTTTAAATGCATACATTTTCAAAAATAATTCTAGTAGTTTGTGAGGTTGCTCTTTCCTGTTGGAGATGTAAATGAGAGCAGAATCTTTTTCAGTTAATTGCTAGATTCTTCTCTCAGTAATTTAGTATTGTTGGGTCAGTGTACTTGCAGCAGAACTGAGAATATTGTTTTTTAGTAGGGCTTTTCATATTAAAAAAACCCCTGAAAGTAACAGCTCAAACAGAAATTCTGGGGTTTTATTTGCCTGTTCCCCTGAGATACAGTCTTTCTGAGGTATTCATGAAGAGGCCAGTCCTGCAGCGAGAAGTCACGTCTTCATTCCCATTTCTCAGCATCGTTGTTTTGTTGAATGCTATCTTCTTTCCTAAGGGGACCATTGCTGAGACTGTGTGGAGAGGTACTAAGTATCATAGAAGATGAAACTGAAAACCAGACCTTGTCACTAAATCAGAAATAGTTTGAGAACTACGCTTTTTATAAGCTCTTTGTCTTACTCTTTGCAGGTTTGCTCCTAAAAGGAATAAAAGATACAGATCCTATCATTTTTAATAAGGCAAAATGTTAAGAGCTAGGAACCAGGCTGATCACATCTAACTTTATACATCGAAGTGAGGTGCATGAGCTAGGTGTATAGTCTGCTTTGCCCCTCTAGGAGGGGGCAAGTGAAAGAAGACAATCAGGCACCTACTAAGAGGTTTAGATTTTAGGTAGGTTGACCTGTTTCCTAGCTGGGCAGATCTCTGTCCTCCATCTATACGTGGTGTCTTGAATGACTCTGCTCTTAAGTTTGTCATATCAGGGCTTCAGGATGCGCTTCAGAGTATTGGCCTTTGCTTCTAGATTATGCAACCATAAAAAATAATGTATTTGAAAAATTACCCATTAAAATGTGATTTCCTGAGCATTAACTTGATTAGTTTGTAAAAAAAAATGCATGTTTAAAACCATTAGCTGTGTTTAATTACACTTTCAAACCATGAATGCTTTTTTTGAATAGATAATTTAATATAGTGCAGCATTTGTTTTTCTTTTCCACTGAGTCTGTAGAGCATGTAAATAGCTATTATAAACTATAGGATATTACAGCTTCTGTAGCAAATCTTGGGGTTTGTGCTGATTGATTATAGCCCAATTATAGGGGTAACCAGTGTCCTACATATTTTCTAATGAAGCAGAACAAACACTCACTGACTAAAAGAACTTTTGGTCTCAACCCCACAAGTTAGGACCCTGTAGCAATGTAGGCAGGTTACTAAATTATTTATCAAACTGTTAGTGTTGTTATCTCTGTTAGTTCTGTTAGATTCAATTATATTAACAGTAACAATTTAGTGGAGAAATCTGTTGGCAGAGAGAAAAAAATCAAAGCAAAGTATAAGCTAAATGTCTTTATTGATGAAATACGTGTTATTTCTAACAACACCCCTGTTCCCTCATATTCCCAATTCTAACATGGCAGAAAAGAAAATCCCAGCACTAATGATAACATCATCTGGGGGAAAACCACCAAAGAGCAATTTTTTAAATGTCTTTGTCTTCAAATGTGCTAATGTACATTTGTTGGCTATTTGTATTACAAGTATGACTGCACTGCAAACCCAAGAACCAGTATTCTTTCGATTTAATGTAACTTAGTTTGTATTTCTGTCTCAATTACATGAAATATTATAATGTTTCATTACATATGGAACATATGCAAGGTGAAATATATGAAACTGGGGGAAAAAAAAAAAAAAACAAACCAAATTTTGTTAGGAAATCTTACCAAGTTTTCCTCTACTTAAAATATATTCCAAATCCTAACAGGTTAATGCATCACAAGCATCCAATACCTAACTGAGAGGAAGACAGCCATTCTCCCCACCAAGGGCAAAAAATCTTCTACGTGTTCACTGTAAGAATTCCTAATTCCATAGGTCTTCTCCTTTTCAATCCCACGTTCTTCTGTCCATTTCAACAGAATTGCCATACCTTAAAACCTTACATATAGGCAGCTCCTCCGCAGCACAAAGGCAAGCTGGCTTAAGTGTATTAGCAATTAATAGGTTTTGTGTGACAGTTCCCAGGATAAGCGCTATTGTGTACAAATAGGAGAGTAGGGGAAGAAAGATGCTGGGTTTCTGCACCCGTGATGGGGATTAAGAGTTTATTCATTCTTTCTGGAAATCTGGTAGATTTTTTCTCAAAAAAAAAAATATATATATATAAAATTTAAAAACAAAATTTGCATACAGAAATTCTAGTTCTAAGGAAAAACTAAAGCACCAGACTCACCAGCAGAGGTAGTCTCTTTGAAATTGTCTTTCCTTTCACCTCTTAGCTCAGTTAAAAGTATTTCTTTCAATCATCATTTACTATAGCATTTACTGTGTATTTTGATTCATTCATCAAAAGCGCACATTATGGATAGACACATGTTAAAATTAAAGCAATCAAATCATTTACAGGGACAAAGGACTTAATTTTAAAAGGTACTGAACATCTATAACTACTACTCACACCTGTTGGAATGAAACATCAGATTATGAGCATCCCTGGAAGCTGCTGTTTGATAGGAATAGCAGGAGTCCAGCACCACTCTGGATTAAGCCAATGTCAGGAAAAATTGCATTCTGTATTGCATTGTAACATTTCAGGCTATCTTAATGAGTGCACATTCTCCCAGAGCTTTGGCGGGAAGCTGTGAGACTTGCAGTTTGTCCCTCTTTGCCTTTAAGCTTCTTCAGCAAGAAGTAAAAGGGATTTAATAGACAACCTGTGGCACTTAAGTAATGTTCAGTACTCTACAGTTCGTATAGCGTATGTTATCTCCACGCAGACCCTTAAGGAAATTTCAATTTTATAATACTTAATTATTGAAATACCTTTTGTTAATGTTCAGTCTCATCTCTCTCAGACATTTACAAATGCTTCTCCATAAAACTGCCCAACAGTTGCACTCTACTGAAATTACTGTTTGCACCAAAATTATTTACAAGAATACAGGAATGAGTTATTGAGCTGCTGAGCAATGGCACCAATACAGTTACTGAAAATCAAAGCAATCAAAGAAATGGACTCTGTGCTCCACTCCTGAAGCTGTTCATCCTCCAGCTTAAATGAACAGACCTCTGCAGATCAATTTAGCTATGACTCAATGTCCAAATTCAATCTAAATGATTATGCATAAGGATCATTGTAAGGTGCCAATTTTGTGTAACAGTGCCAATAGTAATAAAATAGAATAAAAGTCCAAATGTGAATAGCTATAAATAATTGAAAGGAATAAAGCTGAGGCATGGAAAGACGTCAGTTAGTTACATAGTGAAGTTTGATACCATTTACAGTAGTACATTAGTCTATACCATGTAAATGGAAAAGAGTCCCATCCTAGAAAACACCATCGCAATTACCTGATGTTGTTGACCACAGCAGATGGCCTGCTTTGCCAATGGTCTTTTCTTCAGGAGATGCTAAGGGGGAATTAGGGCGGAATTGCCATCAGTGTTCCCTCTACTATTTTAACCCACTCAGGACTTGGTTTCTAGTGCTGTGTAGCACATTTTATAAGTGTCCTCTTCATGTTTACAGTGTGTTTAAAAACAAAATCTGCTTGTAATTAGCATTGCTAAGGTGGCCTGCAGGTCCACCAAACCCCAGTAGGTGAACATGGGCAGACTTTTGTCATCACTGAACGACTCAACAGAGCAGACTGGAGAAGTGTGAACTTTGCCAGGGTGCCTGATTATCCTACCCTTAAGGTCCTGCAAAAAGACCATCATCATCATGTCTGATGTAGTATGACAGCAAAGAAGCAGGCTGCAAAGGCATCACAACTATCTTGCCCTTGGGAAGAGGTGGGTTATACTGCAGCAGGTGTATAAGGCATTTTTTCTCCCGTCTTGGCAGGCCAGCCTCTTGGGCTTTCTTCCTACAGAAAATGCCCGTTCATGACAACATCCTACATTGTCTCATGACTGCCGCAATCAATTCCTGGCAGAACAGTGAGAACTGGTCTCCTGGAAGTTAAAACATTTGAGGCAGGCACAGGCCAGTCAGGGCTTGGCAGCAATGACAGGGTAAGTCTGGTTACTTCATCCTGGAGCTTATTCTGGTGGTGGGCTAAGGAAATATTTCTTCTTTCTTATTGCCAGAGACCAGAACAAAACAGACTGTAGGATCTATCTTCCATCACCAGTGTATTTTTTTGTTTTATTTGTTTTGGGTTTGTTTTGGCATTTGTAACACAGATGATCATCATGAACAGAATGTCAATTTATCCTTGCAAAAATTGCAGCTTCCTTTAGCGAGACAATCTGTGGGTTTGTGAGAATCTTTCCTTGCATTGAAGAAAGATATATATGTCCTAAGGCAGTTTATCTTTGGGGAATTATGTGACCATGTACACTTGATGAAATGGATAGAGTTCTGATTGAATCTCCTGATGGCATTTTATTGTACATTTTAGAGACGGACCTTTTTATTGTGCTTTTGCAAAATAAGCAGTTGCTCTTCTGAGACGTTTAAAAGGAAGCATGTGTGGGAAATCCTTCACTACAGACTGAATGACAAGGAAAAATTAGAGGCTCAAGAAGGAACTAAAAGGCCTTGTACCAATTATCTATACAGAAGTAGATTGCTACTTTTTATTACCTTACCACTAAATAAAGGTTCATATTAATGTGGTTACTTTCCTAATAAAGTATTTGGCCAGGTGTTCAGGCTTAACCGGTCTGATTTGGTGTCAAAGAAGGGACAAAATGTTGAAGGTGATACACAGGATGATAATACAAAGAACCTTGAGATACAGAACCATGGCTGCTGAATTTTTAGTTATCCCTGAAAAGACAGGGACTGTAGCA
Source organism: Chroicocephalus ridibundus (assembly GCF_963924245.1). Classification (NCBI taxonomy): domain Eukaryota; kingdom Metazoa; phylum Chordata; class Aves; order Charadriiformes; family Laridae; genus Chroicocephalus; species Chroicocephalus ridibundus. The sequence goes on along the minus strand of NC_086284.1, from coordinate 188,863,881 downwards.
GGACTTTTGCAACATAACATTTTGGAGAAAAATACAGCGTAGAGCTCTATGAAGATTTTCAGTCAGCCCAAGCCACGTAGAAGACTTCAGCTTTGGAAGCAAGATGAGGCAGGACCACTGAATCATCTGCACCTGGATGAATGTCACTGTGGATGCATTTTTTAATTTTTTTTTAACGAAGTACTACACTACACATATTTATAAGCATTTTAAAATTATTTTTTATTATGTACAAGTATCGTTCTAATTCCTAAAAGTATGGAAAACATAAGAGTAGTTGGTAGATAGTGGAAGACTTTCTATCAGTATGTACAGAATAATGACAACTAAGTATTGGCAGAACATCACCTAAAAGAGGATAGACTTTTCTCACCATCATTGTTTTCCCCTAATTTTTTTAGACTGGTAACACAAGAATAATTCTGCATGTTAGTATGAGTAAAGATAGAATGTTTTTAACACTTTCATTGTCAAATACAATGATGGAATTTTTACAAGCAAGATTGGCATTAAATAAGCAAAACAAAATTTTTTTGTGCATCTGTTTTACTGTGTGTGTATATATATATACTTTTGTCTCATTAAATATATACTTTTACAGGCAGTTCAACAGTAGAGATATTGTAGAATGTCTTATATACTAGCAGTAGACAATATCAGGTAATGGATATCTCTAAAATTAACTTTTGAACAGCTACCTTTGTAATGAAGATCATCTTCCCTTGTAAATGGTTGGTAGGTCAACACAGGCTACTAAAAATGAACGCATTGCAGAAAGCTAGGAAATAAAGTGTGCGCGTCGGCTTTATTTTGCTGTAACTTACTAAAACTGGGACAAACAAGCTTGGCATTGGGGCATTTGGAACTGAGTGGTCCCCAGCTGCTTTCATGACGTAGGAAGCTTGCCACCAGACTACAAAAAGCATGGATAATGCCTCAGTGGTCGTCCCAGAGTTCTTCTCTGGCTCTGCAAATGTAACGTGCAGTTTGGCTGACAATGCACAGTAATGATCCTCTGGCTGGATGCTTACACAGAGCACAGCAAAGTTTTTAACTCTTCATTTCATTTAATTTCCTGAAGACATGCACAGAATGAAAATGTCTTCTTGAGATGAAAATTAACCAATTGTCTTCAGAAAACACCATCTTAACTTAAATGTACAAAACTGTTGGATGCAGTAAATTCAGAATGGCTTTCCATGACCTCATCATATCTGATGCAAATTGTTATGGTCTATAAAAAGTACCTATTCTGAGTCTTTTTCCCCTCATGTACAAGCTCAGCTCTTTGTTTGCCTTTAGAAGGAGATCATGCAATCTCTCAGGGCCCGCAAGAGCGGGCTGCTCTGCAGGGGGCACACCAGGAGCCAAGGCAGGGGCAGTGTCCTCAATGAGAACACCACCACCCTTTGTTCTGACCACTTCCCCAGCTTGGACACACAAGTATCAACTCAGTACAGTCCCTGTTTACACACACAGCCTGCCGTAACAACCTTCCCCACTCATCTTTCGTACGCGCACACACACACATGCAAACATGCAAATCCTTGTGTTTCTTATCACTTAAACTGTTCTCATGCTCGGATGTACATGTACAGAGACATATATCTCTCTGTCTGTAACTGAGGAACAGCAGAGGAGGTCCAGTGATGGAGACCAGGAGTCGGGCAAGAGTCCGGGTTGCCAGACAGGTTTGCAGTGATGAGGCGGGTCCAAGGTCAAGTCAGCAAGGCAAGGTCAGGGCTGGGCACGGGTACCTGCAGCATTGCTCGGGCAAGTGCCTGAGCTCCACATAGCCTCCAACCCAAGGAGCAGTGGAGGCCGCAGGGGAGGCTTCTCACAGCCCTTTCTCATAACCGGGTTGGAACCCTGTGAACTGTGCTCAAATATGTGTGCAAAATACAGAGATACAGGTTAAGAACAGCAAAAGTTACTTTTATAAGGGGCGTTCCGGCTATCTGTGGTAAGCATCGATTTTTAGTGTGGCAGGAATCAGACTAACTCTATGTCTCTGAGCAATTTGCCCTAAGCTGCTTAATGGCAAACCTGGCACAGCAGTCACCTACCGATGCCTTTCATGAGGTTAGTTGAGTCCTCAACCCCCCAGTAAATATTTTATAAACGTAAACGTTATAAGTCAAATCAGTTTTGAGGTTTGAGCATGTATAGTTCTTGTTTGCTCTGATGTTAATACAATCTTCGAGAATACAATGAACTTCGAGATGTATTGATGAAACAAAATCTTGCATCTTAACATTATAGCTGAAATCAGGTGAATTTTAGAGTACCAAATACTTAGTTCCTTAGTTAGACCTTCTTAGTTAGACTTAGTTCCTCATAGGCTTTCATGCAGTACAACTATTTGTTTCTTCTTCAAAATATATATAAAATATTTAAAATCTTTAATATTCCTCTTATGTGGTACATGTTATCACTGAATATGTAAAATGATGGAAGAAATGGAATTTTGTTTAGATGATAACTAAATTCTTTGGAGAGAGACGTAATTTCTGCTGAAAACCCATGTGGCCGATGTTGTTCTATACCTACAATCATTAGTTAGGATTTAAATAAAATTTAAGCTATTAATGTAGGGAAAAAAATATTTTACATATGCAGTTCATATCAATGATAAAATAAATTGAATTTTTTTTTTTGTGAGATAAATTCAAACCAATTTCTTATACTTCTGCATAGATTTCCTGAGAGTTCTTCTCCTAACAGTCTCATCGGATTAAGCAGAAAACATCTGTAATCTTAATTTGAAGAGACCTGTTATCCCTGGTAGTCCTCAACTATGAAATTTTCCCCAGCGCGCTGGCGGGTTGCATGGTTTTATGGTTTTGCAGTACACAGGTTTGAACCTAGGGTGCGACAGGGTCTGGTACAGTAGTATGGACAATATTTCATTGTCGCATTCGTTATCCTGTGAAGTAAAACAGAGATTACAAAACAAGGAGTTCTGTGAGCGGCAGAATTTATGCAACATGGTTTGCTGTGGCATTGCATGCTGTGTTTGCTTTATCTGGTCCCTGGTGAACTGCCAGCCCCCAGCAAGCTCTTCCCACGGCTGAGACCTCCCAGAGCGACCAGTCTTGTGCGAGTTCTTTGTGACTGTGGCTGTACACCATTCCTGCCGTTCCCTTAGGGGTGGTGCTTACCAGGAGCCACATTTCCGTGACACTTTTAGGTAACTTCTTTATGTCCTCCATGCTTCTGTCAACTTTGGCTGAAATACCAAATTTGGTTGAAATAGCTTTGGTGAAGGTCTAAGTTACTCAGGAAGAAGAAACTGTCAAACAGAGGGAGACGCGCATACAATCAGCTTGACTGCTTACAGCTCCTTTCCTTAGGAAACTGGTCTAAAAAGAAGTAGTATTTTTGCAAAGATTAATTCTTTTTTGACAATTTTTCTAGCTAGAGGCTGGTGTAACAGGTCAGCATTTGCCATGGGCTGAGAACAGATGTGAAACAGAGAGCAAAAAGGGAAATAAATTTGTCCAAGAACCTGAGTGTGTCCATCGCGCATGGGACGCAGGAGATTGGGGCTTTACATTAACTGTACCTGGCATAGTGAGTGGAGGAGGAATTGCCAAGACCTCATGGAAAGCATGCATAAGAGAAGCATTTTCGTGGTACCTGGCAGGCAGAAGTCTGACAACAATCTGATCTTTTCTGTGTCTCCTCTTTTCTTCTTTTTAGGCTTTTTCTTCTTGCAGGAGGTCTCATGATCTCTTGGAATTGGGGTCCGTCTGCTTTCATCATTTATGTTTTTTGTGAGTTTGTTCAGTACAAGCTCTTGTTGTTTACTTCTAATAATTGTCTGTATAACAGTTCTGGAGGGCAGACAGAAGCACACCTCCGGATATTGTTATTTCCCCTCTGTTTTGTGACGATAAGTGAATGCCAGCCCTGTGTTTCCTGTGCTAAAGAATAAGAATACTGATGTAACCTTCTCTTTTTACCGGAAATTAAGTTTTAGGAGAAGCTTTTAAAAAGTGTTCTGAGATCTGGTAGGGAGAGGTTTGTTTTATTTCTAATGGAATATTTTGAAAAAAGGCGATCGGTTTCTGTGTGGTGGGAAGCAGTATACCAGACATGTTGGGAGCTGCGAACATTTCAAGTTGCCCGAGGCTCTGCTTCTGCATAATCTGGGTAATATAAGCCACTCTTCCCTGATAGATGGTATTTGTGTTATGAATACCCAAATCTGGATACTCGTTGTGGAGCAGGTTGAAGAACAGGATCCAGAGGAGCCGATGAATACGTTGTGTGAGGTGCCTGTCATCCGGCCGTTGCACAGGCTAGCCTCCACTGGCACCACTCATTCCTTTTCCCAAAGGACTCTGATTTTATACCCATTCCAACAAGAAGATAAGCAGCTGACAGAAAATTGGTGATTTTCAGTTATGTTTCTCTCTACTGCGTTTTTATGTATAGACCAAATCAAATCAAACCAAACGCCTTATGCTGTGATTTACAAAACCCGCAACACCATATGTACTGGCACGTTTTCTGCAAACTCTGAAGGAAAGAAGCCTGTAGGTATTGTGTTAGGACTGCCGCTCGTGAAAGGGTCTGTAAGTTGGGTTGCTCTAAACTGTTGCAGGTGCTAAAATTGCATCCGTGGGAGAGATCTTTGTCATCCGACCATCGTTGTTCACCCAGTTGAGGTACTGGCGGGCAGTCGATGAGCAAGCTCCAGGGCAGGAGATGCCACGTGCTGAGGCTCACCATCAGGACCGTGCGAAAGTCAGCTTTGTACTAAAGCTGTATCCTTCTACTAAACCCACTTTTATGGGATAGCAGGAAGCAACTCTCTCATTTGGCACAAGGCTGTGTGAAGCAAAGCTTGGGAAACCTTTGCAGGAAATGAACTGTATCTAATCCAGTTTGATATAGTAGGCGGCATGTTATTAAGCCAAATCACCATGTTTATCCCTTTTTTCTTAGCACTCTTGTCCCTGAGGCCAGTACCCTTCCCTCCTCTGAGCAAGTTGTGCAGGGTTTTATAATTGGAGGGATCATGTAAACCTTCCCTCTCTCCCCTCCCCTCTTCTACCCATGCTGCCTCCCAAGTTCATGCCAATACTTACTGTTGAATAAGGTGCAGCACTCCATTAAAACCTAAATCGCTGAAATAATGAACTGGAATAACTTGCCAGAGGCAAAGTGTGTTTTGTTAAGATACCAGTAAAGATCCACAGACCAAGTCCACAGGGGACTGGTCTTTGCATTTACTCTCACCAAATGCAAAAGAAAAGAAAGGAAAATAGCACAACTACTAGGAGGCTGTCTTAATTTTGTTTCGAGGCTTCTCTTATTTTCAGCACTGAATCCACTTTTTCTTTTCAACCAATTTTGTTTGTTTTCTGTCATCTTTCTGTCATCTTCTGTCATGTTTCTTCTTCCTTGCTTTTCTTTTCAAGTGATGCTGGTCAGCTGAAATGGTAATTGGCTCCCTGTCAGGCCAACTCAAGGATTTGCAATTTATTTTTGCCTGTCACCTGTTGAAAAAGGATTGAAGATTCCTTTTCTGCCAACAAAAGAATCCATTAGTAACACAAAAGCAGCAGCTGCATCATGGCAGAAATGCACAATAGTTATATACATCACTTACTCTATCTGCTTCCAGACATTAGGACAGATTGTTGCCTTAATTCTCTACCTGGAAAAAAAAAAAAGAGTACACATAGTGCTTCAGATCAGCTGCCCTCTTTTTTTAACTCCTGAAATGACATTTTTTATCCCACAAAACCTTCTTGAAACTATATTTAAAAAAGCAAACACAAAATTGTACAGCAAAGACGTAGTCCTAGTTCAGTGCTTCATTGCTTCAATTTTTAAGTTGTATAACCTTATACAGCAGGTGTAGTAACACAGTGGTAAATCAGGCAGCTTCTCAAGACACTTTAAAAATCTGAGATTCATTTAGGCTGACTTGGCTGAGAATTCAGGTTATAGTCTGGAGCCATAATGGTCTTATTGATGCAGAAAAAGCAGCAGCAGCCAACTTATTGGTCATTTCTTTCCTTATCCTCCGCTTTTTATGTTGCAGCCAGAAACATTGCAAATATAAGTGGTTGTGTTGTATTTCAGTTTTCATTAAAAGGAGGGAGAACTAATAAAAATAAAAGCCGTAAGATTTATAAGTTGATTACAGCCAAGAAATCTGAAGAATGTTGTGGTCATTTTTTAAGCTTTTTTTATTCTGTTCTTTTTATGCAGCATCACACTGACCTTTGGCAGGATGCTCCCTATTGAGACTGTTTTCGCAATCTGCTAGCCTTCTTTGGTCTTTGCCAAGTGCTGTTAGTGATGGGTTTTCAAACACCCTTTCCAGTGATGGAATTTCATATACCCTTTTCCTTTGCTTTTACTCCTTTCAGAAAAAGTACTTTCTGTCCTGGTAACCTGGTAACATCAGCAGTGCATGCAATGCGGTATGTTGAACTAATTGCCAATTAAATAATAGGGAAGGCCAAGATCTAACAGAAAATCATTGTCCACAGTTCATTAACTGCATTTCACAGAACTAAAATCATGCCAAGGGATTTTTAAAAACAGGTTTAAGGAATGAACAGTTTCTTCCTTAATATTGAATAGTTGCAATGCAAAGCAGAATGGAAAGATGTTCAGAATAGCAGAGGTTGGGTTTTTCAGTTCTTACCCCCCCAAGTAGATATCTATACAATTCAGTAATTTCTGTGGATTAGTTTGTCTTGTCTATGAGATGAATGGCTTTAAAAAAGACATGAGGAGTCTTGGAAATAATCATTATCTTATACCTATGTCTAAATATGCCTTCTCTGATGTTCAATTATAATAAATTATGAAATAAGTTTATTATAATAAGGTTGAGGAAAACACTGTAGATACCTTTCAGGCAGGTTTTAAAATATCTGAGTGGCTTCACAGAAAAATCATGAGAATAATGAACGTATCAGAAAGCATGCCTTATGGGAAGGGGTACACACCATAGAGTACTTGACTTAAAAAGATTCAGTTAATACCTATAAGGAACGGTAAAGTGCTATAAGAGGAACCTTTTGTATAGAAAACAAAAGTATAACAAGGCTGGTTCTTGATGCTATGGGTTCCTGGTGCTAGACAGATTCAGACAAGAAATGGAATGTGTGTGCATGTGTGCATCTGCATGTGCTTGAATATAGGCAAAAATGACAAAAAATAAAAAAAAGAAGATAAAATAATTGAGTTGTTTTTGGGGAATGAGTGGAAGTGTAGAAGGTCTGAGAGTGAGCAGTGTTTCGTCTACAGCAATGGGGTTTGAAATGTCAGTGCTAAATGCGTTAGTGATAATGGATAAAATACTTAGAAGAAGGAAAAGAGGGGGTGCCCAAAATAAAATCTGAAAATTGTAATTTTTATAATAGATCTAAAAGCCAATCTTGAAAACCTTTAACATTTGAAGTATCAAGATGAAAATTTCTCAGAATAAGCACTTTGACATGTGGTCTATTGCATAAACTTAAAACTTACCATGACGCTTTTTTTTTAAGAGAGAAGCAGTGACAGCTAGCCATAATACATTGAGATCTATTTTTAATCTTGCTGCTGATGGAATGCTGAGCGGCTGCTGGTTATGAAGATCTTTTTCATGCAGGTAGTTTATTTCTCTGTGAATTGAACATCTTTCAAGATAATTCATAACACAATATCATCTCAAGTCCTTTGTTACTGATGTAGCTATTATCAAGAAGTTTTTTTACAATCAGTTCTTTCTGTATTTTTGATCTCTTGGTTACAGCTTTGTTTGCAGTTTCTGCAGGTGTTTGTAGTACTCAAACATGAAGTAGGCTGGAGGTTTTTTGCTTGTTAGGAGCAAAAAAAAAATGCTGCTCACTAAAACATTATCTACTTTGAACCTCAGTGGAGCCCAGCAGTTTAATTTGTGGTCTAACGGTGGCCTTTCCTGAAAGCACTAAAAGGAGGTGCTATAAAATGGAGTAGAACTGGAGGTGCTGGCTTTGGGAACAGGTAACAAGGCTTGCCAGTCTGAGAACACAGGATCCCACTCTGGGGAAACACCGTGCCAGAACATCATCATCTGCCTTCTTTCTGCAGCTCCAGCTTTTAGAGCTGAGGGAGCTCAGAGGTAGGTCAGTAAGTTTCAACCGGCTGTCTCAGTGCTTAGTCCAGTACTTTATGCTTTGCAAGAAAGTGTGTAGTAGTTATTGAAGACCTCAAGGACTGGGAATGTCCCTGTGTTCTTTGCTAAAATTTCACCGTACATCCCATCTAAATCACTCCAGAATCAATTTCCAGCTTTTTGTTTTTATTATGCCTTTTTCTAATAGATTAAAGAACCCTTTTGTCTCCAGGATTTTTGGCCCATACCTATGTCCTGTAGCCAGGATATTCCTCAGTCGTGGTATGCCAGAGAGGTTGAACAGGAAAAGTTCTTGCCATAAGGCATTTTCTCCACTCTTTTTATATATATATATGTATATTTTACATCTCTCCAGACTCTTTTTGTTTTCAGTCTCTTTTAATAAATATCATCCAGCATCATAATTGTTTACACTGTTCCAATATGAGTCATGCCAGTTCCAAGCAAATTTGCTTACTTCTAACGAGCAAATTCACATGATACCTGTACTTTTTAGTCATTTAATCCCTAAAGGTCACGCACTTCTTTTAGCCATGGCATTGTCCTGGAAACTGTAGTTAAATTACTTGTCGACTGTATCCCTGAGATGCTTTTCAGAGTTGCTGGTGTCCGGAGTGCACCCATTCTGGTTTATGACCTCCGTAATTTATTCCTTTCTGCACTGAATGCTGTGGTTTTCTAAGTGTTGAAGAACACTGGGGCCACTTTGTTCTTACTGTTAATTGTGGTTTCTTTAACAAGACTTTTTTTCATCTGCAAGTGTAACAGGAGTGATTTTACTTCCAAACAGCAGATATTATCAAGCTGATCGGGTCAAAAACTTCCTGTGATACAGAATTCCCTTTTCGTTTGCTTCCTTTGGCATTATTAGGTGGGAAATACCCAAGACTTCTGAATTTTAGTTGTAGCGTGCAGTTGTGTGCCTGCCTGGTAGCACGAACATCAATAAAGCTCTGAAAGGGAAGACATCAGAAAGGAAGTTTCCTGCATCAAAGCGACCCCTAAAATATAGTCTTGCAGAGATATTCTTTAAAGTGTCTTCTTGAATTGAAGGAGACTTTTGCAATGCCTGCTGTAAGAGGCTAACAAAAGCTGTCAGACTTCTTCCACCTGTGTGTTTTGTAAGATCTATCCTATGTTCGGGAATTGGGAAAAGCAGAGGGTTATATACCACATCAAAAATGAAAAATTAATTGCAATCTGCAAAATCAGTAACAACAAGTTTGTGGTTTAAGCACTAAAAAACCCCTTAGAACCATCTGCAAGATACAGATTCAGTTTTGAATACAAAGACATCAAAATATTTTCTACATATATACAGATTTTTCTCAGATTCATTCAATTGTTTCACAACAGCAGATAGTCACTTCCAGGTACACCTTCTTAGCATTTAAAAGAATTGATTACTTGATAATGGGATGCCAGTATGAAGACTTAACTGATTTGGTATTTTAAGTCTCATTTTGACACTATCTTGTTTATGTAGCTTTGATTTACAAATATATTGCTTTGCTTTTAGTGTAGTGTTAATAACTGTAGATTGCTATGTTTTTCTTACATGTAATTTTAGCTAAATGGACTAAATCAAATTTATGAGACATAGGATGAGTCACATTTATTTCAGAACATAGTGGAGACCCAGACCTCTTGATACTGGTCACTTAAAACTATCACCTAACCATTTCTCTCTATTTGATTCAAATGTTTTTTATTTTCATGTTAGTTTCACACTCTTTGCAGGATAAATACAAATGGCTAAATGCAAGCATTTTCATTCAAAACACTAATGCTGTATTGGAACAAATAATCTTTAGATGTACCATGAAGCATAAAATAATGGTGGTAAAAAAGTATGAGCAATTAATGAAATCATCTGACCCATTATATGTTATAGACATAGCACTATATTATTTTATGAGTAGTAATCTTGTACATTAGTTACTGGTTTCTTCAAACTGTATACCTCAAAACGCCTATCAAGACAGAGGTTAGTGAAGGACAGAAAATCTGCTTACTCTGCTCTTTCTTCTCAGTCTAATCGCTTTTCTTCTGATAAGACATGTAGGCAAGTATAGAGTATATTCTCCATATTTACTGGAAGAGTATAGCAGTGTGCCTTAAATAATCTCATCAACTGTAATCTCAAATGTCAGATGTGATAGCATAAATGACGAGAGTTTTTCTTTTTGTCTGTATCAATAAATCCATTCGTGGCCATGTTACTGGAGTTACAGGCAAAAGGAGTTTGCCCACATCAAACAGGAGAAATTTAGGATTTATTCAATTCTCATGTACAGCAAAGAGGTAAATTCAGGTGCATTATTTATCACTATATTGCTGGTGTTTGGGCTGACATTTGCTCTTTTCCATCTGTGATAAATGTCCATAGAGTTCAGCTTATAAACGACTGAGTAGTCTGCTCATACCAAGCAAATCTGCAGCGCTATAATAAAGGAAAAAGCAGGAAGGAGGCTTCATTGTTAGGGTCTTAAAGCTGTCTTTGGTACGCACTCCATGAGGGCAGCTGGTGCCTCCTGGAGTGAAGGTTGCTGCATGTCTTCTGAAACTCATCTTTTCATGAAAATCACATGACACTTTATTCCCATAGAAAACCTAGCGCACATTCCCTCTCAAACATTTAGCTTTCAACATTTTTTATGTCACGGTATCTGATCTTAATTCTATTTCTACTCTTAAGAAAGTGTAAAGCCAAAGTTAAATTTGAAAAGTAACAGCTTTGAAGTGTACGCATCAAAATGATCACACAGAAATTATTCCTGATTTCCTGGTCCCGAGGTCCTAAACCATCATACTATTTTCTTTGTTCCACTGTGCTTCTACTTAAAACCTTTAGTCCCCATATGCCATACTGAAAAAGGACGGTATGCTTCTGTCTCTATCATCTTGTTTCTGCATAAGAGTCCAAAGAATGATCTGGAAAAGTTTGGTCTTTAGATCCTGTGACAGCTCACAAATACTGAAATTTTCGCTCTTCGAAATTGAGAATGCATTTCTGCGATTACTATAAAAGAAAAGCCAGATTGCAGCATTAAAATAAAGCACTGAATCAAACAGTAATGTAAGATGCCATCTCTCATTTAAGATAATACTGACTTATTGTCAAATTTAAATATTCTAGAAAAGGAATTTTCAGTTATAGCATCAGCAATCTTTGATAACATATCAGAGTAACAGAAGCTATCTTTGCTGTGATCTAGAGATACTATGTTAATAAGAAGAAAAAGGTAATATATAAAATTGCATTGCAAAATGCCTGGTCAGTTTAATTATGTATATCAAATATTTTGCAGGCATTGCCCCCATTAAAAGATTTCTTCATATTGTTGATACGGTAATGAGAATAAGAAAAATTTCATATCAAAATAAGGAGACCTCCAAAGTTCTCTGAATGCTTCAGAAGATAATTAATTTTACAGTACAAATGTTGTACGTTAACATTTTTTTTTATTGTAATATTTTGAGGAATAGAAAAAACAAATGACCAAATTTCTGTTGCCATAATGATTCATTTGACAGATGCATTAGCAGACCAAAGAATGTGCTATACAGCAGGTTTTGGTAGTTATAAATAGCAGTATCTTTCACATTGCCTTTTAAAATGTACTAATAATGCATGCTGCACTATGTTCTCATTGTATCTCCATCAGTGTAAAAGCCCAGAGATGCCAGTGAAGATAATGATGCTATTTCAATTTCTGATATTGGTTACTGTGAGTAACATTTTGTCTGTTCTTCTCTCGTCATTTCAGCTATACATCAGGGAGGTAATGTTATCAATTGGTTTTCCAGATAAATTGGATGTGAAAGGTACCTTACATGCCTCTCCAGTTAAATTAGTTCAATTGAATATTTGAGGCAATTAAGAAAAGTTGAGCACTTTGGGGAAGAGGTCAGGGAAGACGGACGAAGGCAAGCACGGTAGAAAGTATGTGTAAAAGCTAAGAGATTAAAGCATCTGCAAGTGCTTTTCTTTAAAGACGTTAATGTGTGGATGTTCCTAATTTGTAGATGCACTAATATATCACCTGAGATATCAGAATACATACTGATTCCTTGGCTTTTACTGGGTAGAACAATGTCTGCAGATGATGATGGGCTTTCTCTTTCCTTACATAATGAGTATATTGCCCTTCAACTGTGGGACCAGGCAATGAAAAATCAGAACAGTTAACATCGTGTGAGTACTTAAAGTTACAATTTAAATGCCCAGGCTTGTTTGTTGAGTACTTTTGGCCATACATAACCCCCAAATAAACCTAAATTAATTGAAAAATTAAAATATAATAATAATAATAACAATAATAACAACAAAAACAATAATAATAATAATCACAACAATAATAATAATAATAATGCTATTCTTTTACACAAAAGTTGGGCATCAAGAATTAGTAATTATTACTCTTTGGCTGAAGTATGAAAAATTTAGGAGGTAATATTTGAACTCTCTTGAGTGCTGAACAACAGGAGTAGTAAGCACGTAAACCTCAGCACTACTACATCCAACACCTCATACTTTCAACTTAGACATTTGGATTGGATTGGAAGGATTATCTCTTCCAGATATACTGTAGTGCAGTTTTCATTATACCTGTTCTGTCAGGAGCTCCTAAACGGGGAAAGCCCTTATGGTGGAGACCACTTGTTCCTTGGTGTGAATGCTTCCAGGTCTGTATCAGGAATGCTGTAAATACAGAATAGCTGTGCAGGAGCTGTAGGCAGTTGTTTAACGGAGTCTGCAGGGACTCCAGTTTATTGCTTGGAAGAATGTGGAGATGCTGCAAGGTGTTATGGCATTACTTTGCAATCAACACCTTTGAAATGAGAAAATTATTTCGATTTATTGGCATATTGCCATACTGAAATGGCATCTGTGAAAGAATACGTTTGTGTGTTACATTCAATAGAGTAGTTATCAACTAAAACATTTGTAATTATTTGAAATTAGTCTATTGGAATGAAATTACTTACTAATGCAACTTTGATAACTAAAGAGAAATGTCTTTTTTTGTGGCTGACTGGCTTGCCTAAGATGTATTTATCTACATAGGAAAATGTATTTTTTGTCACAACGGTATGAAACTTGGAACAAGATCTCTAAAATGCAGTTTTCTAGGCTTCAGTTATGCAAACTGATGAGTGCTTCCTGTGATTTTCCTGTATGTGTTCATCCTATACTTAAATATTTGCATACATGTCAGTAGATCAGTCCTTTGACTCTCATATGCCTGTTTGGTTTTTTATTTAACTTTTTTCTCCTTTTCTCCTTGATATTTAAAAATAAAAAGCAAAGCAGAATGATTTAGATGTATAAAATCAAGTGCTTCTCTGTTTTGACTTTATTTATAGACCTATTAGTTGCTTAGAAGTGATCTCAAATGGTTCTCTGGTTTCAGTCATTAAACTGATTAGTCATACTTCTTATAATATAATTCTCATACTTTAATTTCTATACAAATAAATAGAATTGTTTTACAAAGATAAAATACTGACATTTTCAGATGTATTGCATTGCCAAGATAAAACACACATTCGTGGGGCCAGTCCTGCACGTCATTGTTCAAATTTAGGGTCAAATGCATCTCCGTGAACTTTTTGATGGTTCTTCTTGGGGGTTGCCAAATCCAGCTGCCCGAGAGAGGTGAGGCTGCAGCAGCTCCCTGCACCCAGGATCAGCCAGCAGCAATGCTCAGCGGCTCACACGGTGCATACATACATCTAAACTTGGCTGGCCATGTAGATCAACAGAGAGACAGCAACTGCAGTGGCCAGGACAAGAGGTAACAGGCACAAACTTGAACATTAGGAAGTTCCACCTAAACGTGAGGAGGAACTTCTTTACTTTGAGGTTGGCAGAGCACTGGAACAGGCTGCCCAGAGAGGTGGTGGAGTCTCCGTCTCTGGAGACATTCAAAACACACCTGGACATGTTCCTATGCAACCTGCTCTAGGTGACCCTGTTCTGGCAGGGGGATTGGACTAGATGATCTCCAGAGGTCCCTTCCAACCCCTGCAATTCTGTGATTCTGTGAACCAGAAACAGCTCCAACAGCCTCATCCTGTCTGTCCGATCAGGATGAAAGCCTGTTAGTGGAAAGCATGTGTCCATACATAAATGTGGACCCCTCCAGTAGCTGCCCTGAGACACTCAGGCTGTCCCACCTAGCCCTGGATCCCCAGGTGTCCCCAGCTGCTGGCAGCAGCAGCTCCAATACCTGCTCCCAAGACTCTTACTGAAGTGGTGGCTAGTCTGGCTTCATGTCCGCTTGCAATCACACACTGGTATACGCACCCGCACCATACGTATCTACTCCAGTTTCCGCAGTTTCTGGCACCCTGGATACATGGGCCTCTGTGACCTGTGGCCCCTTTTCCAGTTGCCACCACTCGGACACCTCACACATTCCGGTCTCTCCAGTTGCTGCCACCATGGGCACGTGGACCACTTGAGTTCATGGTCCCACCACAGTGATGGCACTTACACCTTTGTACACACACATGCACACAGAATAGGGAACTCCTCGCCCAAGAAATTAGTCAGATATGGAATTTAATAAGAAAACAGGACACACTTTGGTGATCAGGCCAGACAAGTGTAGTGACCACCCACTGCTGATACGCAGCTGGGCCCTCTTGTCCCCTTACCCATCCATTTTCCCACCTTTGTTCCTCTCCCAGTCCTCCTTGATTTAATCTAAGTGCAATCATGACATCAGTACTCTTTCTGATTAGCATGGGAAGCTGGGATTTCTGGTGTCTCTCAGATATAGTGGTTTTGAATCTGGGATTCATCCAAAGGCTGTTCTGATGGTATACGTCCATGTTTCTCCCCTTGCTGACTAAGCGTTAAGAGAGATCTCTGTAGATGCTGCGTGCCTCTGAGTCTGTACTGAGGTTGATAGAGAATACGTGCATGAAACATATCAATGGATAGTTAGCAGGCAATAAATTAAATTTTCAAATAAAAGGTGGTTTTGGTTTTTTGGTTTTTTTTTTCAAAAAAATCTGAAGACTACAGAAACAATGCTTTAGTTGCAGGTAGTGAAACCAATAGTAACCATCATTTGTCTTTTAAAATCTTTAGAATACAACCAAATCTACCTCACAAGTAAGTATACTTGAAAAGCAGTCTTTAAAGCACAGAGGATCTTTGAAATGGTGGATGGCAGCTCAAAACTGTAAAAAATGCCCATGGATCTCACCAATAGCTATTCTGAAATGTGTAAGCTTAAAACCAAAAGGCACAAATAACGTATTATTCCAAAATCCACCAGCAAATTCTAGTAAACATTGAATTGATTTTCCTTTTTTCTCCTTTTTGCAGCTGCTAGTCTGATTCGAACTGTTTATTCACAGGATGAAAGAGATGTTTTTAAGCATTCTCAACAGTTCCAAGTGATTGATGTAAATTTAAAAAAAGCTACTCTGATTTAAAGAGAGTTGCTAGGAAACATGCAGTTTGAAGATGAACTCTCCCACTGAGCTTGTCTTTGGCTGCACAATAGGACGTATGTTATAGGATATCCTGAGTTACAGATTATATGGATAAACTGTTAAGTTTTTATGTGTATAAGTACATCTGCTATGAACTTATTGAATACCCATGATTCATTCCCATGTCTTCCTTTACTGATGAAAAGCAAGGTATTACTAAGTTCAAGAAAATGTGAAAATCAGATAGAAAGTGCCGAGGGTATGATAAAGATTTTCGTATAATCTTGTTTCATTTTTCTGAAACATCAAATGAATTTTTTCTTAGAAACGGATCTATTTAAGATTTAATTTCAAGATGGTGTTCAGGGTAGTCTGTTGTTTTCTTTTATAAACTTTAACAAAATTGAAACTCCAAAAGATAACAGCAATTATACACTTAATTTTACTGGAGAAGTTGTTGGGTGTTGTCCCCAGAAGTTGGTGAGTTTTGAAAGTTGTTGACCAAAGTAACCAAAATATCCTCTTTATCCTATGAAAGTTATAATAACGGATATTTATTTCTATTCATGGCTGATTTTTTTTCATGCTCGTTTTAGAGCCTTGTGTGTGTTTGGTTATCTTGGAGTCAAAGTTAAACTAATTAGGCTTTAAGACTCAAACGGAAGCTACTTGTAAGTATAGGAACTGAGCAGTATGGGGTTCTGCGTGATGCTCGGTGCTTGGCAGGACGTTTATTGATTTTTATTTACTGAAATTTTTTACCAGGCAATCTTTAAGCAGCAAAGCCCTTACAGCGTGCCTTCAGAAAAGGGTGGGTAATGCCCGTGAGTTACGGCAGCAGTAAGTGTTTTTCTTATTTATTACCTTAGAAGAAAGAACAGCCAGTTGCTGATAGAGCAAACAGTATGAATAGGGACCTGGAGGACTGTCTGCCTGACCCTTTGCTGCTGACATGATGATTAAAGACAGTGTTTAAGTACTGCTAAGCGACACTTCATTATCTGAAGGTATTTCGAAACAAAACCTTTTTTGCAGCTCAAAGACTCAAGAAAAGTAACGAAACTGTATCCATAATTAATAGTAAAGCTGAATTGCTGATGTTACCACAAATTAGAAGATGCCTCGCCTTCCTAAAAAAATATGTTTACAGTACCAATACCAAATGACCCTTTGTTAGAGAGTCGCTGATTAACTGCAAGTTGACATAGATGTGTGGCCGCTGTAAAACCCGTGTAGGGGGAGGAATTAATGTTGATTCATAATGAGTCTGTGGATGCAAATAAGAAAAATAAGATGTCTCATTAGTTGTATGAACTATCTGAGAGGACAAAATAACAGAAAGCCAAAACAAAGAGCGAAAAAAATGAAAACGGGAAGGACGATGTAGCAGGCAAGCAAAGAAAAGTCCCATAGGGCTTCTTAATTGCCTAACAAAAAAGCAAAAGTGCCTACTGAGCAACTGACTGAAGAAGTTACTGATTCTCGAGGTCTGAATTCTTTGATGTTTAAATATAAAGGAAGCAGAAGAGTTAGAGTCACAGTGTGATTAACTACCAGTGGATTGTCCTACTTGAAAAAGTGATGCATTAGAAAATTGCCATGGAAAACAGACATCTCGTGGTTGCCATTCGGATCCCTGGTATCTTCAGTATCCTACAACAATCTTCTGCAAATACATTTGATGTTTTTGTTTCTTGTTTTAGGCACTAGGTTTTCTTGCTTTGTAGAGTAGGCACTATTGCTTTCAAGTGCAAAAGGCATGCCTCAAAACATGTCTAGAGAAGGAATTTATTGTCTTTTTGATGCTTGATTCGTGAAGAGAATCAAAAAAGGGGACAGGGAGGGGAGAAAAAGGGTAACTCTGAGACAGAATATGTTGCAAATCATTGGTGTGCCAGGACATTAGTTCTTTTTAAACCGAGAAAAAGAAGGCACAAAGACTAAATTCATAAGTATTTGTAAAAGAATGGAAGCTTTGTATTGCACTCCAAAGTTAAGATTTCCCATTGTGACTTAGGCCAAGCCCTGTAACAGCCCTGGAGTCCTCATCACCTCCAAGACGTTGGTTCTTTGTGTTTCCAAGTCAATGTTTATCAAGCAGAAATACAGAGCTGGTTGAATTGTCCACTGTCTAAATATATTAATGAACTGATCCTAGGTTTTATTTATTTATTCATTTAGCACTTGTAAGCAGTAGAAAAAAAATTCTGAGTAATTGAGGGGAGGGATTAGAGTGCTCATTGCTCCAATTTAGCAGTTGTTTGTTATGTTACTGCGTGTTGTCCTTGAAAGTGTAAATGCTGTTCAAGAAGAGTATCTTATTTATGGGCGATCAAATTGATGGGCTTCTTGGCTGGCTTTCATTCACGTGAAATGGAGAGAGTAGATATATTCTTTAAATAGGATGATGTGGAAAATACTGGCAGCATGACTGTTGGTGATGGACGGTTTGGGCCAGTGGGTAGTACTGGAAGCAGTGGGTTTGAACTTGCATTTGCACTTGAACGAATATGGCAAAAATGAAGGGTATAATTCTAGAAATCAAAGGTGACCAAAAGGAAGTGAAGCATTTTACAAGCCTTTCTGAAAGGAACTAAAGCTACTTGTGAGCTCTAAGAGATAGCCAGCTATCGTTAAAAAATCTCCTGTAGCAGTGCTGTAAGAGCAGGGCTGGCTTGGAAGTTTAGTTCCAGTAATCCCAGCCCACTATAATGAGATAAATCTGTGCAGTGGTAAGGAACTTGACTGTTATCACCTCGCTGGTAATAGAGACTAGTAAACACTAGTAGCTAAGTTGTTGGTTTCAGAAGTATTCAGACTTTTGAATACGATGTTGTGCCCCTTCTAATGGCATAATCTAACCTAGAATGCCAAAACCTGTTGATTGATCACAAAATTAAATTGCAAAGATCAAAATAGTAGGAAAGGACAAATGGTGATACAATAAATTGTATGCAATGTACATCATTATTTTTGCCTAATTCAAAAGTTTTGTGGTGATTCTAAATACTGAGCAACTAATAAGGAGTTTATAAGGAGTTAGTTATCATAGCAAAAAAATGCCAACTCTTTTAAGAAAATCAAGATAACAAGCAATTAGATGCTTACTAAAATTGCTAAAAGAGCCTGAAGGAAAAACAAATACAAAACACTGATTAGGGTGAGGATTGTGTGGGTCCTAAAAGGCTTTGATTATAACTTGACACTGTGTTAATTTACTAGTGAATTATTGCAATTATATATATTCATGTTTTGAAAAAGGGTGGAGAACCAGAGATTTCTTCTAGATTGTTGTATCTATTTATAGTCTAATCTGGATGGAATCTCTACCAATTCTAAAACTTGAATGCATATAATTATCATACCATTCCAGGAAATGAGAATCATAACAAGCATCGTGATTTACCTCTCCCAGCTAAGTGTACCAAGCCAGAGCTCCTAAATGCTTTCTTTTGCCCCCTCTCTGCCCGTTCAGCATTTGGGGTTCCTGAGAGGGAGCTCTGAGCGGATGCCGGGGGTTGATGCAGTGATCACGCTGGTACCACGCTGAAAGCCTTGGGGAGGGAGGTTCAGGGAAGATCTTGCCATGGCAAACGTTGAGATTTACTGACAGAGGCGACTGCTAATCCTCATGCACCTTCATCTACCTCCATCTGCATCGCTTTCCCTCTCTGCTGTTCTTTCTGACCGCCCTTTTTGTTGAGCTTATTGCTTCCATCCTCCCACACATCACTTACATGTCCCACAGGACTTCCCCCCGCTTTGTAACACTGACCTCCCTCCTCTTTGCTTCCTCTTCACCCCTTTAACGTCCACCACTGTTGCTCCGCTTTCCCTTGTCCATTCCCACCCCTTCTTGATTTAAAATCTAGTAGTTTATGTAGCCTATTTGCACTGCTTTTGATCTTATTATCTTCATTCCTCTGACTTCCATTACCTGCTGTTTGTAATTTCTTTTTGTGTCTAGATTATGAATGCTTTATACCCTTGCAAAGAGATGGTGTCATCTACATGTTTGCATTAAGTAGGGAAGTGATGCAAAACACTGGCTATTTTGATAGCTGTAAAACAACTGTCTGTTTCTCCTTCATGAAGACCAACGTGTGTGGTGAAGATCTGAAGAAAGCCACATGGAATACTGAAGAAAATCTAGACATTTTCCTAAAGCATATATTGAGACATTAAAGCATCCTTATGATTTGGTAGCATAGAGAGGCAGGTCTACCCTTGTGTCCTGGGAGCAAGCCTCATCCTAATGAAGCATCATGAGACAGTGCAAGCTTCCAGAAGCGTTCTGGGAGGTCCCTGCATTCAAAATTGAAAGTGCTTTATATCCAGCAGACAATCTCCCAGTTTTCCCCCACCTCCTTTGGGAGGATTGTGCTCCAGACAGCTCACCAGAACTTTTCTTGAATCTAGGGAGACAAAGGTCCTGTAGCGGTGACTGGCTCTTCTGGGAGACTGAACAGTCAAAAGGGACCTAAATGTGTTAATGAACATTAGATAGTAATTAAACTTGATACAGCTGCGGTTAAGTGCCTTCTCATTTTATTACATATTTTTAAAATGTCTTAGTCATTTGTTAAAATTACGGTGCTTTGTTGTGAGAAAAGAAAGGTAGTGCACTGTGCAGACCAAAAGGAGTATGTCCAGGCAATGCAATCACTCTCTGCTTTCACAGGGGAGAAAAGTGAGTTGTACTAATGACTGTTCTTTCGTGTGGGAATGATTTTGACTCAGGCAACAATATCCTTTTCACTCTGTGAGGAAAAAAGGTTGAGAGCTGTGAAGCAAAAGAGGCAGTAGATAATGCCGTGTGAGCGCTGCAGCCCACGGCGCTGCCTCTGGCGCGAGTGCTGCTGCGTCTAGTACGCCTGGACTCATCCTTGGGCAGCTGGGTGGTGACATCGTGTACAGCCACGCTACTTCAGACATACAGATGATAACCTACGTGCTGTCTCATTTCATAGCAGGCAGTTCTGCCAAAATTCAGCAGAGCGATGTGAAACAGCCTCGCTTCTCGTCCACAAGCTGAGATAAATCAGGAGGGATGGATGTGCTATATATACAGAACCCACTCAGCCGAAAGAAGTGAGAGCGAGGAAAGGATTTTAATCCTGGCAGGGTGGATATTTTTGTATCTGAATAAAATGAGGTATTTATAGCATTTACTGACACAATTTTTATTTACTGTAATGTGAACCAGTGTTCCAACTATTTTTTCCTGAGCCCACAGAAAGGAATATTTGGAGAGCTAGAGGACAAGGTGACTTTCCAAAATCAAACCTGAATTCTGCAAAAGAGAGGGAGGAAGGATCTTCTGTCTGTAGTGGTGCCTGTCATGTCAGAGACAGAACAGGAGTTTACTTTTAACAATTTAATCTATCAATACATTTGAACACAGTCATTATCACCATGAGTTACTGCGTAATTACCGTTGTTCCCAACAGAGTTCCTGTTTCATTGCTGTTTAATTATGTGCATTATTTCAGCGTAACTATGCAATTCAACTCACGTCACTTGGAAATAAATGTTCCAGGCGAGGCAGTATCATAACACAAGAAGCTTCATAGCCAGGGTATAGCTGCTGGAAAAGTATACGAGGTCATTTGTTGATCTAACCTACTGTTGTCTTTTGGAGAAATCATATAGACACAGTAGTTCGTATCTTGGTCATTTAAGGTAGATGCCTGAAATAGTTGTGAATGTCCTTTGTGTGACAGAGTCTGAAGAAACTTTAGTGCCAACAGAAGTGGGAGGGTAAAGATGTTTAGTAAATTCTTCCCCTTGGATCCATCTACAGTAAGCACATGTATTTATTGCCAACCTAAGAGTCTTTTTCCAGGGAATATTTCTGAATAAATCTCAGTTCTGGGGATCTCTGTTTAGCTCTTGTCTGTGTTTTGCGGATCACCGTTTTCATGTAACAGCCATGATTTTAGGGTCACAGCATGACATTTTTTCTTAAAGATTTAATCTGCTAAAAAAAGGAAACATGTGAAGGGCAACAGCTCCTGCAGTTTCTGAGCCGAAAGATTCTCTTGTGATATTTCTTGCAATTTTCCTACACTGTGAGTTGAAAATACCTCATTGAAACTCTCTTCTAAGGAAAGCTTACTGTTTGAGGCATGTTCAAATAAATTTCTTCTTAGCATTATTCGGAGGAGGACGGGGCAAGTGTGAAGCCCCCGTGGCCGAGACCTGTTCCTAGCCACCTCAGAGAGAGACACAAGACACGTGCACTGAGACAGGCCTGGCCGGCAGCAGCCCAAACCAGAGGCGCTCGGTTAATCAGACCAGCGTTTATGCCAAGCATACTTAGGGACTCAGGTACATTTGTACATGCGCTTTGACGTTGAAAACTGCCCTTTTCTTAGTATTGGAGGTGGGAAACAGGGCAGTTTATAAACAAGATGTAAAACATCTGGATTTTGAAAAAACGAAAATAATTTAATAAAAATTTTGATCTGGAAAGAGCAAGACTCTCGATAAAAGGTAGAAGCCAATATCAGAGTCACCGGTGCTTGCCATGGGAAGCTAGAAAACAATAGCATCAAGTGCAAAAAGTGACAATGCCGTCTTAGCATGCAAACATGTCCTAGGATGCATGTCACTGAAAGGTATTCAAGTATGTATAAGCATATTTTATAATGAAATAGTAACAAAATGAATATGCTGAGAGGAATGGATGATATCGTTGCCTGAGATACAATAATAAGCTCTGCGTGAAGGTTGTAACTTAACCAGTGCTACAGCAGAGCCAGTCCAAAGAAGGAGTATGACCAAGATGTGATGGATGTAAAGGATGCATTTATATATTCATGGCAAGAAATCCATTAAACAAAACAGAAAATTGCATACTGCAAACATGATGAAGCATTGCCCGAAAATAATATGTAACTGCCACCAGCCAGAAACAAAAAGATAGCAAAATATTCTGATTGAAAGAATTAAAAAATGTTATAGAAGTAAAGTATTCTGAAAAATGGTATCTAAAATCTTAGAATATTCAAAAGAAGATGTACGTTTTTTTAGCAGAGTTTCTCCCACAGGGAAAAGAGAAAACTTTAAATATGACATTGCAATAATGATTATATTCAACATTTAAAAGGAAACTCATGAAAATTAATACCACCTTTCCAGAGGATCATGAATTGTATGTTAAAAGTTTAAAAGGAATGATATACTAGACAAAATAAATGAATCCTGAAAAAGATCAATGTACTTAGGTTTCACTTTGTTTTTCATTCTACAGACTTTGAAATCATTGATTGTAATGTAGTATTTACTGAGATGAGGGAGGATAAATCTTGACTTTCCTTATTTTATTGCAAACTGTGTATTATTTTAATATTTCTAATAATGTGAGGTGATCTCAGAGAGAGGATCTATATCCAACCCAAATGATAGTTTTAATATAGGAAGATGAGTCTAAAAGAGGATGTTCAGTATTAATATTTGCCATATTACTTACTATCACTGGAAAATCTGAGGTACTCTTAAAGAGTGTTCTCTCTAAATAAAAGATATCATTAATTTGGTCCAGCAGATTTGATAATGCGTTTATTATTCAAAAGCCTCTATCCTATGTTAACTCTTGAGTATTCAGTTTAGACAGATAATATGGGAAGTTAAATGTGGTATGAGATAAAGCCTTATGTCAGAATTATTCACTCCTTTTTCTTTCTCCCTTATCAGGTATTTTAGCTGTCTGAATGCTGGCGTTGCAAGGCACAATTCCTTTTGAGATAATGCTCGAACAGAAGATAACCATGTGGCTCTTCATCTATCATCTTATTACACCCTGTTTCGTCTTTGGCCTGGCAGGTAAGATGACCTCCCATGTTAATTTATTTAACTAACTGTTTTCAGTTTTATGCATTGCAAGGTCAATTATGGTGTTTGTATGGCTTTAATTGATTTCTGCAGATACGATTAATTACTTTATATGAATAATGAAGCTGTAAGGAAGCATACTTACTACAGTGGAAGCCATAATTCAAAGCTTGAAAAAATAGAGATCTGGACCTTGAATTTGTTTTTGTCTATTGTAATTCAGTATACAGAATTATTTCTTTCTCTAGATTATAAAAAAGGTATCAACCATCTATTTATGCACAAATGATCAGCAGATGATCCGTTAGAAGAATGGAAATATGTCCACAAGAAGAGACACTAAACACAAAATTCTGCAATACAGACACCATGTAGAATTCATAAAATCCTACCAGCACAATATAGTGGTAGTTTTCGTAATACAGTGGGGAAATGCTGCATATACTGACTTTAATTTTAAATTACAAATGGTAAAACTTTTCATAAATAGAGATGGGGCCATAAATATTAAAACTTTCAGGAGTCATATTTCTAACATCTGAAATTACAGAGATATTTGCAACTGAAATTTCGGTTCAGCTCTAAGAGATGGAAGGAGCTCTTTGGAAAGTTAAAATTCAGGATTAAAATCTAGTTCCTATTCCAACTGTTCTGAACAACTTTGAGATTTGCAAAGCCTGTTTCAGACATCCATAACAACTTAAATAAATGCTGTTTTTTAGTTGCTATGATGAATTGGATTGCCAGCATAAGCAGAGGTCTTCTCAAGAAAGAAAATATTTTGCTTATGTACAGACTGCATGAGCTGAGACCTAAGCATATAACAAGTGGAATAATTAAATTGTGAATACACAAAATATTGACTGAGGTTTGAGAAGTTCAAATATTATGTGCTAATGATTTAGCTATTTGCAAGGTAGGTTTTAGATCCCTCCCTGTGTTAAGGGGAAAGTTACTCATATGCATTTCATAGAATGTTCTTGTGTTTCTCTGGGTTCTTTATGTAATTAATGAGTCCCTAATTGAAATGAACTGTTCATAGTCTTGCTTAATTTGGCCATCATTTCAGACATCGCCTTAATGTCATTACCATGAGACCATATTGTTTATATTATTGTGTCCAAAAATCTGCTTAAAACTCTGATGTAAGCTTATTGCCTTTAAGAAATTACTCCATAGTAGCTCACAGGAGTGCTTTTTGGTTTACTGAGAACATTATTTTATTCCGTGAAAGGTTTGAACTCATTTCTTTACACCGTATCTGAGTTTTCTGGAGGATATACCAACACCTAATAAAAATAAAGACCTTTAAAATGTTGTGATTTCATGCTTATGATGTATTTATTATTATTATTATTATTAGGTGTTTTCTTTGTTAAGATATGAGCATTGCCAGTGGCACCAAAATTAAAAATTAAGAGTCATCAATTTAATACTGGGCTTCTCCTGAAAAAAAAAGGCTGTCAGTTACCATCAGTACTGTTACACTTGTGATTTCACTCTGGACATGGTGACATCAAAGAAAATCATCAGCTGCAGTGGCCAAGCAAGTGCTGGACGTTGGTTGTTAAAAAAGTTGAGTCAATTGCTTCAAACAAATGTTCAGTTAATTTCTTGACCGGCAAAACCAGATGATTAATGCTATTACTTGTGTATTGTGCACATTGGAGTTGTGTCCAGAAGCCAGAATTCTTGGCACTAGAATGCACCTCCTGGCAGGTGCCTTAGAATGACATGGGAAAATTGTGTGCTATGAGGGTCACAAGTAAGTGACATAGGAAGAAGAAAGATGGGTACGATGATATCGCATTCAGTTTGAGCGTGCATTGATACATTCATAGCAATATTAATTTGATCTTTTGCTTGACTGTAATTGGCTGTGTTAGGCTATGATTCCTGTAAGAATAATAGGAAGCATTGGTGGGAAGGATTTTGAATGCGACCAGGTTCTAATAGTGCCGTTCCCAGTTCAAAGAAACTTCCTAACTTACCTTGTGGTATAGAATAAATCCAGGGCTTCCTTGTGTTTTTCATCAAAAGCTAACAATAAGACCAACTACTACCTGTAAAGATAAGGCACCATCCTTCAACGTGTAAAATTCGTAGTCTTACACAATCTAGAGGGAGTTCATTATTTCTGGTGTATTATTGCAAGGCTGAGTAGCGCACACACTTTCTGCTCTTGGACGCGCTCTACTTTGCATAAATAATTAAATATCCATTTGAGTTGAGAGAAATTCTGCTTTTGTCAGCTAGGGTTTATGGCACCCATCTGGATTATATAAATCTGATGTTGCAGTCTTTACTCTGCCCCAGCACTTGCATCTTGCTGGAGGGTTTCTCATTTCAAATGAGTGCTAGAGCTGCTGGCAGTTGGTCTTAGCAAATTTTCCTTTTCAGTGTATTTCTTGGCAATGAAAATGTCATGGTAACCAGAACGTAAGTAGCTGCAGTAACCAAGGTGAAATATAAGGGGTTGCTTGGGAGGGTCCACAGTATGGTTAAAAAGTGAGAGATAGATACTGTAGAGAAAGAAAGTGCACAATTGGAATGATCAGGTCAAGTTCTAGGAGGTGTTCTTTCACACACGATACTGTCAAGGGGAATGGTGGCAATGTTAACAGTAATGGAGAATGTGGGAATCGGGGATGGTTTTTGAGTGAAAATCGTAAGTTCTCATTTCAATAACAAGCACCAGAGTGAAGAGATGAGTTAGCTGGGAGCAGATGTTTAAAGCAGAATATTTAAAAAGTTGCTTTAGCACTTTTTAACAAAACATGAGATTTCTTTGGAAGTCTATTTGGCTCACCTTGCCTACTATGATGCTGGACCCACAGTTCTGGGTGGTTCTACCATGCAAATTACCTTCAGGCAAACCGATCCATGACTCTGGGGCCACCAGTCAAGGTTTTTCCAACCCATGGCTCCTAAACAGACCTACTGTGTTAACTGGTTTGGAACCAGGAAACTGATAGCTTCCAGGGTCAGTCTCCTTTGAGATGTCTCACCATATGGTCTGTCTCAAGTTCAAAGATATCAGCCAAAAAACCTGAAAGTATTCAGAATTCATGCATTTGATTGAGCATTGAGAGCTTTCAGATTTACCAGCTAGAAGTATTTAGGAAACAAGGAGATAGGAAGCTGAAAACCTGAAGCTACGCTGACTAGAGATGTTCAGAATTCATCTTGAAAGGGTGACAGGTATTTTGACGCTCTATAAGGTAAGTATTTTTACCCGGTTTTGAATTGATCTTTTTCTTGCTGCAGGAAATTTAAAAAGATTTCTTTTCCCAAACTGAAATACATATTCTTTAAAGATTTGCCTTGGGAAAAAAAACCGCTGACTTTTAGCCAGTTCTGTTTTGTGGTAATCAAAGGCAGAAGTTGAGAATTGTTACGCTGAGTGGCCATTTCCCCTCAGTGGGGAATGTGCACATACTTGACTGCAGGGAAGCAAACATTACACAAATCAGTGCATCGGAAGTTTAGGCTTCTGCAATGAGACACGAGCGGTATTTATTTTCCAGGTAAATTAATGCTTGAAATGTAGTCTTGTGGATATAAATTGATGAAAAAGCCATAAGTAATTTGGTCTTTCACTTACTGATAGAACAGACAGTTATAAAAAAGGTTGCTTTTCAGAGTGCACTTTGAGCAGTGCAAGACAAATGACTCCTCAGGGAACATTGCGATGATTGTCAATCTGCTGCCAAAAAAGTTATTTCATGACTATTACTGGTAATATTTGACTCTTCTCCTCTTTCCCCTGACATCTGGGCTCTCTCCAGCATACTTCTAAATTACCTTTGACTCCCCATTAAATTCATATCCTATTGCTAAGTCTGAATTCTAAACTTTTCTTTCATCTAGTACATCCCATATAAATCGATGAACCAAAGTGTATCTTCACTTGGGATAATAATAACCTTGCACAAAAAGAATTTAGAGTCTTTTTGAGCAACAGGGTGTTTTTGTTTCTTTCTCTAAAAGACTAAATAAAAGTTGCAAAGGCCCTATATTTTATTGTGCTTAATGAATACTTGATTACATTTGGATTTAAGAGGAATCAATAGCAAAAAATGTTACTGCGTTGCTCCAATATTTTATTTCTAATCAAACTGTTCTACTTTTTATGTTGGGATTTCATAGTGCAGAGCCAGGCAGTACCTGAGTTTGGGTCAGATCAGGCCTCAAAAGGCAGCTTGTCATTCTACGATTATTTTGGGTTGCGCAAAATGAGCTAATAGTCCAGGAGTGAAAACGTCAAAAGCACTCCTGCTTTTTAGGGAACCTAATGCCTTGTTTTCAAAAATCACTAGGACAACAAGCTTCAGTGAAAGCTGGTAAAGCAAGAAAGCCAGTAAGACACAGGGCGTCTCAGTGCCGGGCAGTTATTCCGAAGTGTACGTGAGGATGCGATTAGACAGCATGCTGAATTTCTGAGTACATTGCTGGTCTTTCACCTGCACTTGGAAGGCTTTTGTGGGGAGAACGTGCAGAGTAGCTGCTGCACTCTACATTCAGCCCTAATTTGCGGAGCACTGGCTTTCCCATGAGATCAACATGTTTTAGGCTCTTAAGTCACTTTTGAAGTAGCACTTTTGTTTTTAAGGAAGAATCACCTAAATGATTTAAGCATCTGGTAGGCAAATGTGAGTGTTTAAAAGTACTATACTTGATATTGGCTGCATTCCTCTTGGCAGTTTGAGGAGACAAGCAAACCATATCCTGTCATTATTAGGCATCAGTGGAGAAACTTGCTCTGCCAAGGGTTGGAGCTTTTCATACTTGAAACTTGCTGTGAAGGAGAAACTACATAATTAACTACGCTGCTCTTCAAGGACTTCACTGGCACATGTGAAATAGGAGTAATTCTCCTGCTCTTTTTGGTCCAGAAAAGTAGAGGCAGCCTTCCCAAAGACACTCTAACCCTTTCATATAATATGAAGTGGGACTGCTTGAGTGGTTACTTTTTCTGTTTGAGTGCTGACTGGTTCTTGGAAACTGATATCCTTTTAGAGTCTTGCTGGCGTACGCTGGTACCTCTTCTCCATCACGATGACGGAATCTTCTTTATGGACCACGAAATGCTACATCATGAGTTTTGTGGACATGAACACACCACTGCTTCAGCACATAAGCTTCCCATGAATGCCGAGGGCAAGTTTTCCCACTTGATTATGAGAGAAGTAAAACAAAAGCCAACCCTCAAACCTTAAATTATATATATCTTGGATTTTCTCTGGAACAGTAGGTTCAAAAATACATGGTATGAACTAAGGGACAGAATCTACATTATTTAAAGCTTTTTACCACAACATATGGCATCATTCACAATTGCTAAAGAGAGATATGCATTTTCTTGTAAATAAAAAGTGGATGAATATACTTAATACCTATTTTTCTTGCCTGCCATGTCCCTTCTTGGATGCTAGAAGACCATTTCATGCTCCTGCAGAGTGTCTGACATTTGTAAATAAATAATCAAAATGTGTTTTGTGATCATAATGCCCAGAAACCTTGAAGTGCCTTGTTTACCTTTCTGTGAGCCTGTGAGAGATACAAATATCTCTGTAGAGATATTTTGACTCGTTCCCAGACCATCTTGTTTCTGAGCACGAGCTTCTCAGCTACTAGTAGGTCCTCATTTCTGTGACATATTGAAAGCAGTACGAGATCTACTTCTAAATACCAAGTGGTTTCTAGGCTTGCGAAGCTGATGTGGAGCCTGACGACTTAGTGATAGTTAAGATAATGAATGAGTCCATGGGTCCTCTGTTCAGCATCCATTAGCGTTCAAGGTTAATCTAGCCATGTGCTGTGTCAACAGATCTTTGTCCCTCTCTCATGTGAAAATATGTAACAGGATACAACAATGTCCGTTAGATCAATACTGATGAGAGCGATACCAAATGACTGTCTCGAGCAGCCACCTTTGGCAATGATAAATGCCAGGGAAATAGAGAGCTATACAGGAAGTGGGAACAGAAGGAGAAGGCTCATTAGAAAAATAAAGATGCTAATTAAAATAATAATATATCAGGTGCAATAAGAGTGATGGGTTCTTAAGGTTTTCTACCTGGTTTAGCTTCTTTTTGATGTTGACCTTTGGAAAACTTTTCACTGTGATTTGCTGTTGATATTCAGTTCACAATTTGTACTGGTTTTAGAATCCAGTTGCTTCTTATCTAGCAGAGGACTTGAACACATGCTGAACCTTTGTGTCCATAAGTAACTTGTTGATTTGGCTCAACTTCTGTGCTTAAATTTTGTGATAGATTGAGTTCCTGAAAGAATATGAGACATCTCCGATGATCTTAAATCAGTTCTGTCTCGTTATTATTTGCTTTAAGCAAACAGTATCACCATTTTACCCTTCTTAAAAATTAAGTTAAAGGTCTTAATATTTCCAGCAGAAGCTCTTTTAGCCATCCCTTTGTAAAACTTACCATCTTTCATTGGAAATCATTTTTCATTACAGTGGGATTTATCCATCAAAAAACCACTAATAACCTGCAATCAATTATCTTCTAAATGAATTGATTTCTGCACAGACATTCTGAAAGGAAAATTCATACTCTTTTGACTTTTTGTTTTAAAGCAAAATGGTAATTTGTTTATTAAAGTATGCAGTCTGTAGGTCTTGAAGAGCATTCAAATATTTCTTCCTTTATTTTCCTCACTCCCTTCTCATATATGGAGGTTTGGTCTTCTGGTCTTGGAGCTTGGGTGGTTTTTTTTTAATTATGGAATTGAATGCACGTACAGAAGTGTTTGCAGGATTAGGGCTTCAGGATACATCCTCTAGTTTCTGAATATATGGATTCGTAGGCTTATATAGCCCCACATGTTTTACTGCCAGCCCTTCACTGTAGTTCAGTGATACCCATCATCATTTCCTCTATTACTTACTTTTGCATATGGTACCTTACACACTAATGTTTCTCTGTTTGGCATGTGCAAGTTGTTCCTCCTGAGCAGATCACCTTTTAAATGGTGCTAGATCTGGGAGTCCTTCCAGAAGCTTGAGTGCCCTAAGTACTGGTTAAGGGAACGCTTGCTCCATTTTGTTTAATCAGCTGTTTCTGTTATTAAGATTCAATTACTTCTCTATATTTTTGTGTTTTAATTTAAGGATTTAGTGGGATTAAGGACACTTTAGAACAAATAAGGCAAATATACAAATGGACATCCATTAAAAATCTCTTGCAAGTGATTCACAGTATGTGAATCATTTGAGTGAAGTGACTTGATCTTACATTTGACTTCCCGTTAAATCTACTTTCCCAATGAATTGACACATAGTTATATATCCACCATTTCTGATGAATCACTTTAAATGTATAGGATTTTTAAAAAACTGATAAAGCTTTAATAACTTTGTAAATAAGGAATAAGTTAAAATATTATTTTGACTCCTTAGTGAAGAATATTTCACAGCTCCTACATGAAATATAGATTATAACTACTGTATAAGCCAACATGAAAAAGGTGTATCTTGTAAAGAATGTAGAAAATGAAGACGTGCGTGAAATCAGTATATCAAATAAGAAAGTGAGAGTAAATGTTAATTTATGACGTTTTTGCTTATTGTCATACTAGCCATGTGAAGGCAGAATCATGCACAAGTGTCCTGACATGGTTTAGTGACCTGTCTTTGAGAGACATCATTATAAAAGACTAACAGTAAAATTACAGTATACTGTTCCCCTTGGGAATTTTCTGTTTTCTTCCACTTTCCTGTATTCAGGTTAGATAGAGAATCGATTATGCAAAATGTGAGAATGAATATATTGAAAAGTCAGGTAGCAGTCTGTACAAATAATTTAATTAAATAAATGGCAGGAATTAACCATTTCAGGTTCCCAACAAAATAACATCTCAGATTAGGTATAAAGTAACTCCCTGTGTATTTGTGGCAACTGTCCACGAGCAGAAGAAAATAGAAATATTTTAATTAGGGTGGTCGTGAAATGTTAGCTGTGAAGTAATGTGTAATTATTAGTAAACACATCTACCAGTAAACACAGTGGTATCTTTTTTCCCTTTTCCAAATTGTCTGCCATGTGGTACAGGAGTTTGGCTGAAGATTGTCAGCTCTTTCTTTCTTAGCGTGTGTTCCCTGCCTGGGTGACACATAGCGGCCTTACGATTCCCAGCGCTGAAAATAGCAACGCAAGTCAGAGGAGCTGTAGTGCGCTGGGTCTGCTGTGCCGCAGCTCGCTCCTTAAACCTGGTGGGTGTCCTGGAAAACAATGCACCAGCCACCAATTCTCACCTTGTCGGTGCCGATCCAGAAAATTCCTAACTCTCTGAAGCTATTTGAGTGTAGAACTGATAGAAAAAAAAGATCATGAGTGAACCTAGAAAGTGTAATTAAAAATTGGTGGTAGAAAACCAGATTATCTATAAGAAAAGCCTTTAAAAACATTTTTCGGTTCCATGATTTGTCACACATAAAACACTCCTAAAAATACATGCGATATGTGCAATCTGTAGCTGAGAGTGAGTAAGGCAAAAGTAAACAATTAGGTTTTATTTAATTTTCTGTATTTGAAAAAATATGCCCAAGAACTGCTATTTTCTCTAAAGAACTAAAAAAAGTTCACAGTAGTCTTTAATAAACTACATATTTTTAACTTTTCTTTCTGGTTGTGCTCACAGACAGAGCCATTCCCATAATTATAAGCAGCTTTACTTCATGACGTTATCCTTAATCTATAAGTAAAATTGATTTTCAAAATGAATTAGATGCATGTAAGGACCGAATTAGCTGATAATAAAATAAATTGACTTGTCTGAAAGTGATTCGGATGACTGGTGTTGAAACAAGCAAACTAATCCTGCGCTCTCTCAATAGAGGAATTTTTTGCTCAGTACTCTAACCCACTGAAATTGATGTTTTGAGTTCAATATTTTATATTGTCTGTGGTAGTAGCAGGTTGACACAGTTGCTTAATACTATGTAGAATGTAATATTTTTAAAGATTTGCATTGCTCATGATAGCAAGATGAGTGCTTGTGTGCAAATACTCTTGGTGCAATTTTTTCTTCATTATTTCTTACTAATAAGAGGAAACAGCCAAGAGTCCAGTAAAATACCAGAAGATCAAACTCAGATCTAATATGACAACTTTTAGTAAAATTATAAAGTTCAATAAAAAGGTCTACAAGTTTAAGATCTTTAGATATTAAAATTTAGATGTTAAAAAGAAAAATATTCTAATTATAAGCATTGTTAGGCATTGGAATAGATTTGCTAAAATAAATTATGAAGTTTAACTTATTGGAGGGTTTTTAGAATCATTTAAAAAGGATCTTACCTTTTTGAGATGATTCGATGTGGTAGATCTGGTAGGATCTACCGAGATCAGGTAGGGAGAAATATCAGGTAAACAGTCACCCTGAACCTCTTTGTCTCTGTGTTCTTACAATAGTGTTTACCGTGCAAAATTAAGTCATGTGAAAGCTAGTTCATTTTTATAAAATAGATTTATGTAGAAAAGTTGGGTATTTCTTAAATTAAATATATAGAGTGCGCTGAATAAGACTTTTTATTTTGCCTTTTTTTCCCTTCTTCTGATGTCATTTCTCAAGATGAATTGAAAATGACTGCTTCAGGTGGTTTCTGATTGTTATTTTCAGACATCCTTTTGGTATCTTTTCTCTGAATGTGTTGGATATTTTATATTATGATTTCTCACAGGCTTGTGCAGGGACATAGAAGTGTACTAATATAATTTTGTAGCTCATCTACAAGTAGTGGTAAGGCTTTTGAATATGTTTATCTTACTTAGGCAGTGGTTCTTTCAAATGATTCAGTTAATAAGACAACTTTTTTCCACTCAAAAGGAGACCCGTGCTCCTATTCCTCCCTTTGCAACGGCACAGGTCTTCATCAGTGAACAAATTCACCTGATTAAACTAGCAGAAATCTAACCCAGAAAGCTGGAAGGGAATAGATTTCCACTCCCTTTAGCTTCAGCAGCTAGCTAAGAAGTCAGACAAGCATGGAGAGGTGTTGCAGAAACGCCTAGAGAGAGGATTACACTGCCCAGCTGGAGAGTATCTCTTGGAGAAGGGGTGACAGGGCCACCTTCCAGCACCATTGGTTCTTATACAGGTATCCGTGATCTCATCAGCTGTGTAGAGTCTTTCTTGACCTTTGCAAAGACTTCCTAATACATTTTAGCACTATTAAAAAGTCTGAATCTCGTTTGCAGAACTCACTGAAGAATGATTTGAATAATCAGAATTAGATGATAGCTTTTTCTCCGATTAAAAATACAAATCACAAGAAATGTACCCAGAAAATAGGGCAGTAAGGGTGTTTGAGAGGTCATGAAGTCCATCCTCATGGAACCATAGAAGCATAGAATAGTTTGGGTTGGAAGGGACCATTAAAGGTCATCTAGTCCAACCTCCCCTGCAATAAGCAGAGACATCTTCAACTAGATGAGGGTGCTAAGAGCCCCGTCCAACCTGACCTTGAATGTTTCCAGGGATGGGGCATCCACCACCTCTCTGGGCAACCTGTTCCAGTGTTTCACCACCCTCGTTGTAAAACATTTCTTCCTTCTATCTAGTCTAAATCTTCCCTCTTTTAGTTTAAAAGCATTACACCTCTTCCTATCGCAGCAGGCCCTGCTAAAAAGTCTGTCCACATCTTTCCTGTAGGCCCCCTTTAAGTACCAAAAGGCTGCAATAACATCTCCCCTGGAGCCTTCTCTTCTCCAGGCTGAACAGCTCTCTCAGCTTGTCCTCATAGGGGAGGTGTTCCATCCCTCTGATCATTTTTGTGGCCCTCTTCTAGGCCCTCTCCAATAGGTCACTATCTTTCCTGTGTTGAAGGCTCCAGAGGAGGACACAGTACTGCAGGTGAGGTCTGAGGAGAGCGAAGTAGAGGGGCAGAATCACCTCCCTCAACCTGCTGACCACATTTCTTTTGATGCAGCCCAGGATACGGTTGGCTTTCTGTGCTGCGAGTGTATATTGTTGGCTCCTGTCCAGCTTCACCATCCACCAGTACCCCTAAGTCCTTCTCAACAGGTCTACTCTCAATTCCTTCATCCTTCTGCCTGTATTGATACCGGGGGTTGCCACGACCCAGGTGTAGGATCCTGCACTTGGCCTTGTTGAACCTCTTGAGGTTCACATGGGCCCACTTCTTGAGCTTGTCTGGGTCCCTCTGTATGGCATCCTATCCCTCAGGTATGTCAACCGCACCACTCAGCTTGGTGTTGTCCACAAACTTACTGGGAGTGCACTCGGTCCCTCTGTCTATGTCATTGATGAAGATAGTGAACATTACTGGTCCCAGTATGGACCCCTGAGTGACACCACTTGTCACTGATTTCCATCTGGACATTGAGCCGTTGACCCCTACCCTCTGGATGTCACCATCCAACCAATTCCTCATCCCCCAAACAGTCCACCCATCAAATCCATACCTCTCCAATTTAGAGAGAAGGATGCTGTGAGGGACCATGTCAAAGGCCTTACGGAAGTCCAGATAGATGACATCCATCGCTCTTCCCTTGTCCACTCATATAGTCACTCCATCATAGAAGGCCACTAGGTTGGTCAGGCAGGAATTGCCCTTGATGAAGCCATGCTGGCTGTCTCGAGTCACCTCCCTGTCCTCCATGTGCCTTAGCATAGCTTCTAGGAGGATCTGTTCCATGATCTTCCCAGGCACAGAGGTGATGTCTAAAGCAGCACTAGAACAGATGAAATGTGCTTTTCTTCTCATCCACAGTTTATTGAAAACATCCATTTCCTTTTTCCTTTCCCTACTTCTACTCCTCCCCTTTTTCTTGTAGGTACAACTTCAATCAACCGATCTTTTTCCTTGTACTCTTAGTTTGCCCTTCCTCACTCGCCAAACTTAGTCACACAGGCACGGTACTTCACTTGAAGTGTGAACATTTCTTGCTGATCTTTTCACAGACCCTTTTGCTTCCCTTTTCTCCCTCATGCTGTTTATGTATCAATGGTCCGCACTCAGCTTACAACTGAGAATGAAAGGCTTGTTGGTTGCCACACCTGACACGTGCATCTTTTTCTGCTCGGCCAGAGATCTGAAACCAGATTCGTAATAGATTGCAGCAGAAGTGCCATTATAAAGCATATTTGATAGGTGTGAGAAACAGGCATTCACTCAGTATAATTAATAGTGCTGGCAGCATTAAAAATGCATGCCATGAAATGCCTAAGTGGTCTGTAACATCATTTGAGTCTTAAGGTGGAAAGAGTCAGCTGCATACGATATGGCTGTCTACTGCTAGAGGCCGTTGTTCTTCTGTATTCATATTTAAGAACTGTACAGGAGGTGCCATCATGTTTGTGGCTCAGTCATTCCGGGCTCTAAGCAAATACGTGATTCTTGCCTTTTCAAGAAGTCTGAAATTACTTCTTTATATCCAGCAATATGTAGATTTTTACATAGTGTTGTGCTTTAACGTATCAAAGCAAGCAGACCATTTTTCAAAAGCTCTGCTTTTTTTTTTTCTAGTTGCTTTTCTTTGTTTCTTTGAAAGACTTTTCTTCTCATTACGTGAATTAGTTTTTAAAAATGAAGTTGCTTGACCATGCGTGTCGCGGCATACCAGTGCCTTCTGGGCCTGCTACTTTCCCAAAGGAAACAGTGATTTTCTCCCCAAACTTGAACTGGAAAGGGAACTTACTTTTTATCTGTAACCAGTTTTCTGCTAATGCTGTAATTCAGTGTCTATCTATTAATAGGGAACAATAAAAAAGATGTCTGCGGAAGTATTGTTTTATGTATATATGATATTTTAATACTGACATAATTTACGATCTTTAGTTATATAGATAGATCCTTTGTTCTCTTTTAGGTTTTATAAAACCTGCCTAATTTAGTCTAAAATGTGTTGTAACCAAAGGCAAGAATTTTAAGGGGATGAGTACAAAATCATAATTTGATTTAAGGACATTCATCTGTTACATTGGCAGTTTATCTCTTGATCTGTGAAGATTTTTTAAATGTAGCATTAGAGGACATGAGGTGGATTTTTATAGGCAGCACAGATACTATCGCAAAGTGTTAGGACATTTCCATCCTTCACCATTGCTTTTGGAAATTTTTAAGCTGAAGAGAATCAGCTATGTCTAAAGATCATATTAGGAAAACTATGTTTGTTTCCCTTGTATTACAAGATTCCTGCAGTCATTTTCCCAGATCTCTGGCATCTCTAGGATTTGGAGCAAGGCTCTGAACTTGAATGGAAAGTGAACCTGGTAGCAGTCATGTACTACTTTACTTTTCCCATGAATTTGCTTACAATTATCCACACTGTTAGTTCAGTCTCAATAGAGTCCTGTGTTGTCTAAAAATTTTATCTATACGGAGCATGCACCATCTTACAGTGCCATCCTATACCTAGAGTGCACATTTGCTGTTTTCACAGAAAAAAGTAGTTGCATCCTGGATTTGCTGAGCCGAATTTTCCCATCGCATTCCACCTTTGCTCCTATTGTTGCTTTTACGGACCCCAAGGAGCAGTCTTGTATGCGTGGGGGAGCTAAAGGAGAAGGGGATGGAGCAGGGGTGGGCAGAGCCTGTAACCTTGACAACAGCATCAGCAAATGGAAGATAAAGATTAAAAAAAATAGTTTGTTGTCAAACCCGTTTGACGTTTATTCGCCTTTAAGTGCTTGACTTTACAAACTTAAATTATTTTCGATGTGTGGCTTTTTTCTTAATTTTATTTGGGAGGAGAGAGTTAACATATACATGTACTTAAGCGTGAAAGTAAGGACAAAATATGTTCTGGAAACAATGTATGTCTCAGCTGTGATCTCCAACATTAGTTTTTCTTTGTCTGATGCAATGAAGATTCTTTCCAAATGCATAAAACAATTAGAGCTGATTAGGTCATAAGGTAAGAAACACTTAATATTTGGATAGTTGTTTTGCATCTGGGCCTGTTCAATGAGAATTGTTGGCCTCTGTGGAATAAGTTGGTCTCACTACATGCCTAAAGGGCATATCTTCAGTTCATTATTACCTCCATCCAATAATTGATGATGTCGGTGGAGAAGGCAGAGAAGGTAGTTTTACAGGAAAGTGGTTGAATTTTTTTTCTCAGAGGGCAGGAAAGAAGCAGGAGTCAGTAAAGGAAAGCCAGCACTTCTGTTATCCATCCTGCCCTCAGTTTGTTGATGCATATAACGTTTGATTTTGCGGGGCTCACTATTTATCCTTCACGTTTTGAATGTGAAAGGTGTGATGTAAATTGATCTTCAGTTTGCCTACTAATCAAGACATGATTCATTTCAAACTCTTATTTTCCAGAGGAAGGAAACAAAGGTTATGGACCTGTTTTTGAGGAGCAACCCATTGATACCATCTACCCAGAAGAATCTTCAGATGGACAAGTTTCAATGAACTGCAGGGCTCGAGCAATTCCTTTTCCTACTTACAGGTAACTCGCTTGTTTTGGTTTTCAAGTCTTACATATTTTATTCAGTGAGCGTTTGAGGTTGTGGTATTAAATGATTGACTGTCTTAAGAGGTTGATACAAAGTCTTCAAGGAAGGAAAAAATGGGGAGATTTTCAATTTTTGAGTAAAAATCAACCTTTATTCAACTTGCCAAAATGTCTAAACAGTGCTGAAAGTAGTACATTCCATTTGTGTTAAATGTTTTAAGCGTTTGAAAGGAATACTGATCCAGATGCAAAAGAAAAAAAAAGTGACCTTTAAAAAATCATTAAGAGGATATCTTTCTAGCTTAGGCTAAGGATGACTGAGGTTCAAGTCCTTGTTCTTGATTCAGAACATTCAGAAAGAAGGACTGGCTGTTGAACCTGGAAATTCTACATCCTATGTTGCTTTTGCATCCACCACATTGTAGAGGGACGCTCATGAATGTGTCAGCTATGCTACTGAAGACATGAAAAACATTCTTCTGGGAAAATGTTTCAACACGTGTGAAGAAATTCACACATGACCTCTTTCACAATAACTGCATTGTTATTAGCAGGGCAGTTCTGCATCATTGTGAGATATCGGGGCATCCATATGAGTTTGTCGGCTATTATCTGCTCATTATGTACAGAGAAATGTACTTAAGATTGTCACTGTTTAAAACCATGCCTAATTTACAACATAGTCATGGGCAGAAAACTGCTGTCATACTAAGGGACAGACGCAATTTCTTGCCAGCAAGAGAGATCCATTTCATGAAATTATCCTGTGATCCTATGGTCTGCTCCTGATACTCACTTACGTGTGTTCCTAGGCTCTGGCTTCTAAGACAGAAAAAGCAGTTGAGTCTGCTGGCCATTCTTTTAAATGTTACTATATTGTGGTATTCTTCCATCAAAACAGCTTAACTGATCTTCATTGCCCCCTTTTTTTTTTTTTAATATGCTTATAGGTTATCTACATATACAGAACCGCCTGTGATTGAAGGATTTGAGAGGAAACTAGAATACCCTTTTTGAATATGATTCCTGGCTCTAGTATCTTTAACAGTTTTCCTACATGGCATTTCACTGTTACACTTGTTTGCTCTCCCCATGCTTGGAAAGGACTGGAAGCGTGGAGAGATGAGATACACTTAGATTCGGTACCCTTCTGATATGCTTACCCATCACTTCCAGTCTGTCCAGAGTCTCCCCCACTCTGTCTGCAAGACTATATAAATATACCATCTATAGAGTGATTACAGGCTCTACATAAATTTTAGCATTCTTCTTTATGTGTCATGGGCTCTGCAAAATCTGAACTAGTGAAGTCGCTCAGGAAGAATTGCCTCACACCTCCAGAGCTCTTCTATCTAGGAACAAATCTGACAATTACTGCTGATAGATGATGTGATGATAATTGCAATACAGAATAAGGCCACTTTCCTTATTTCCTGAAGTCATTATTTTAGTCTACCTCAATATATTGTCTTAATTTCTTAGCCCTCCACCAGTTCATGAGCCAAAATTCTCCTGTTTCAGGGGCAGATAAGTCCTTCCTGACACTTTAGTTTTTTCTGACCATTCACCTTCTTAGTCTTCTTGTAGAATTTCTTCATTTTCACTGTTTATTAAACATTCATCCGATCTTCCTTCTGTGTTTGATGGTCCGTCACCTTAAAGTTCAAATACTCATCGCAGTTTCTAGGAATCTGGTTTTTCCCCCCAGTCCTTGCTGGAGCCTTCCACACTGCTACGAAAGGCAACATACGATCATGGGGACAAGATATGAATCCTTTAGTCCCCAGTCCTGTCTGCAAATCATGGACCTCATATTTCTGTGCTGTTTTTCCCGAAATGACCTTTTATGCAAATACACATTGGTGATTACCAGTGACCTTTTTCTGTAGCGCTCTTTCCCTTGCAGATTTCATCGGTCTCTTGGTGGTTCTGGCATTTCTGAGGTTTCTTGAAACACCTTCTCTTTCTGTAGGCTCCCTTCAGACACAGCCTCTTGCATGGTTCTTAACTCACCTGTAGATACCTTTATATTCCTGCAGTTTTACATCTCAGCTGGAAGAAACTCAAACCAGGTTTGGAAAAAGAGAAGACAGATAACTACACATTTCACTAATACACTTTCCCAAGCTGCCAGGCAGTTTACAGTAAAAAAAACAACCAGATGTTTGTTCCCAGCTCTAAAGAGATACAACTTCTTTTACATTCAGTGTGTCTGATTGGGTGCCACGAGGCATCTTACTCTGCATTTTCATGTGTGAGAAACACTGTGCATGTACGAGGAACGCTCGCTAGCCGAACCCGGTGAGAACTGCCCATGTGAATGAAGTTACTCACAAACACAGCTTTTGTGGAATGAAGGAATGCCACCTAAGAGGAAAGGTTTGAACAAGACTATCTTTGTTAAGGTTAATTTTTTATACTGCAGAGTAACCCTGCTTTTAAAAAATAATAAATTAATTTTAATATCAATAAATTATATATAAATAAAGTAAATATTAATAAATTAATACTGTACTCAGAGAAAAATATGAGTATCATAAAAATAGGATTGTTTTCATCTTTATTAAATTCAGGAGAAAACAATTTTTAATTCTTACTCTTCACAGTTACACATTTTAAACAATGTTTTTCTGATCCCTTTTCCTGCAGCATAAGCTGTCCTTGTGACAGTTATCACTAGGTGTTTCTGAACCGGGTTTCTGATTTATTGGTAATACAGACTTACAGTATACCTCACGGGACTGAAGTGATACGTCTAAAATCCTGTAAAAGATAAATGCTATTTACTGCGTCTTGAAAATCCTACCATTTCGTTATTTATTTTTATTTTTAATTTATTTTTTGCTAATACCACTTCTGTTATTGTTTCTTTCTCTGACAATTGCCAATTTCAGCCTCCGAATGAGAATTCTGTATATTTTGGTACAGCATTTCATTAAGTAAGCAACACATAGGGTATGCGTTCTCATTTTCAAACACGAGTGCCTATGACCTTGTGACAAAAACCGATTTACACTGGTAGAATTTGATGATCTTTAAATGTATTTTAGTTGCATTTTTCCTGTTTGTGCTCAGGAAATGCGTTAAGTCCTTTCAAAGAAGGTTTTGGGCTCCCCCTTGTGGACACTGTAATAGATACAGAGACAAATCGTGACTACTGATTCCCACTCCTTGTGTTGTAACTTTATTGAAAGCAGTGGAAGTCAGTAAGGGCCAGACCTGGTCCACCAAGTTCCTCTTGTAGTAATCCCTGAAGTGGGAGTTATGACGACTGAAGCGAACGGGCTGCGGGGTTTTGCTGTAATTAAGGTGGGAGCGTCCAGCAATTTTTTTTACTGTAGTAAATATGTCTTAAATGGGGCGTGCCACTGTTTGTGCACAGATGTCAGTGGCACATTAGGGTTTATGAAATATTTTCATCACCTACTTTGCAAACAGCTCTTAAAAATTTCACTAGTCCATAATTTAAAGGTGCAGAGGGAGTATTTCCTCAGCCAGTTTGGCTTTCGATAACTATTTGAGGATATGTTTATGATCCCAGTGCTTGATCACTAGCTAGCTCACTCACAGCTGGCTCAAGTATCCTGTGCTGTACGGCCAGCAATCAGGTTTTAACACGTGTCACATCTTCAGAAGGCCGAAGCAGACTGAGACTGTTCATGTGTAAAGGACCTATGGAGTTCGTCAAATCTGTGGCTTTTGCTGAAGAAAAACTTAAAACATATATAGAAGTATATTAATAAGTTTCTGTATAGTTTATCACACCTTATGAGTTATTTTTCAAATCACATTTGTTACAAGGTTTGTTTTTCTGGGCCAAATCTTACGTCTGGCTTTTCTTTTTTAATAGGTGGAAACTCAACAACTGGGATATTGATTTAACAAAGGAGCGCTACAGTATGGTGGGAGGCAGACTTGTTATCAATAATCCAGAGAAATCAAGGGATGCTGGAAAATATGTCTGTGTAGTGTCGAATATCTTTGGGACTGTCAGAAGCAGTGAAGCCACTCTGAGTTTTGGATGTAAGCCGATGTTTACGTCAAAACATAGAAACATTATGGTTAGCTTGAAAAGCCCCATGTTTTACACTGCAGTGTCTTCTGCTAACATGTGCTATAGCTCTATTACTCTGTTAAAGCAGTATCTGAAGTGGTTTAGTCTGCAGAGATCAACACAAAATGAGTTTTGTAAGCATTTTATATTCTTCAGCATTCAGCTGACGTGACAGCCTTCTCTGTGAGTTATTGTTAAATTATTAATTGAAGAGACTCATGGAGCCAGATCTTGAGATAATGATGTCCAGACTCTTTTTAAATCACGGTAGGACCTGAGGGGAAGTAGTCACAGAGAAGATGCAAGCGGGGGCATATGATGGTGAGGCGCTGCTGCTGTGCAAACACAACCGGGATGCCTGCAGGAGGAAGGCATGGCACTCGCTAGTAAAGCGTGCTCCCTGACTCCTGGGCTGCGATGAAGACCCTCCTGGGGGACGTTTCTGTCAGCGTCAGGCATTCATGAGCGAGTCTGGTGAAAGCATGCATATGCACAGACCTGCACTGTCGACAAATACATGCGTTGTAAAGAGCTGATGTACTACATGAAGATTAACATAAAATTTTACTGACTGAAGACAGAGTTTGGGATTTTTATTTTATTTTGCCTTGCAATGCTTTTTTCCCTGGATATATTCTTTCATCAGAGGACAAAAAAAGAATCCGTAAAAAAAGCAATCCGCTCTTATCTGGTGACCATTCACGAAGCGCTGGGTGCCCTTTAATCCTGACATTGAGTGCTTAGTGTCCCTTTTGACTTTCAGCAGCCTCTGTGAGCAGAATTCAGTCTTTGCCGTATGAGATCAGAGGCGAAGGGAAAAGTTCTGTTCTGCTAGTTCTGCTAGTGATTATAATGCTGTGGGACCACGTATCTCAAGAAAACTTAAGAGGCTGTAAAGAGCTGATGGATTGCATAATAGTTGATCTGGTCTTCGTCTGTATTTTACCTGGTGTATTTTCTAGAATGAGTACAAGGCCAGGTTGTTAATTTCCTTCTAATGGAGATGAC
Source organism: Chroicocephalus ridibundus (assembly GCF_963924245.1). Lineage (NCBI taxonomy): Eukaryota > Metazoa > Chordata > Aves > Charadriiformes > Laridae > Chroicocephalus > Chroicocephalus ridibundus. The sequence goes on along the minus strand of NC_086284.1, from coordinate 188,820,944 downwards.
ATCAAAATTCAGTTTACAGGATGTTTATTTATACGAAAAGCAGGCATCAATGGTGCCAGTCCTGAAAAACCAGTAGGATAAAAGCATTGACAATAGCTGTAGCTACTTAAAATGAAACCAGTACACGTAATAGATGAAAAAAGTAGAATTAAAACAGTCTGAGGCATGTTTTCTGCCTACCAGCTCACAGACTGCATGAGCTGGACGTTGATAGTTAGTGTACTGGACAATTATACTGAACAGAGCCTAATATGTAATATTTAACTATTTAAATGAAAATGGGGTAAAGAGGCAAGGAATAGAAGTGAAAAGATAGCTGGGAACTGATAAAAACTTGTTAAAAAAATGGTACTGTTATTCTTCTTTAAACTGTTGTGTTTGCTTCTCTCTCCTTTTTGTGGTCACCTATGAAAAACATTTCCTTCCACAATCACTGTTTCTAAAAATTTGAATATAGGGTTGCTAAAATTAATGTAGAAAATGTCTGATCTTTTGCTTGTGCGTAAACTGATTGAAAAATGGCAACAACTGTTTAGAAGAGTTAAAAAAAAATCTTGACAGCTATACATGAGTGAGACCTTTTGTCTTACTATTAAATTTGCTGAACTTATGGAACAAAAGGCACGTTCTCTCATAAACTTCATGTCAATTAATCCGAGAACACTGTCTTCAGTAGAACTCCGTCTTTTCAGATCCAGTGCTTTAAAACCCATTAAAATCTTTTTTAGCTGTTACACACATACTCCTGAGGGAAGGAATTTTATCCTGCAGGAATATTTAGTAGCATTTTGGTGTGTGCTGAGCAAAATCAGAAGCTGATGTATTGTTCTGTTTGCAGGCAAACAGTGTCAGAATAGTAAAACACAGCAATTTCATAGCAAAGAGGCTGCAAGAACAGGGAAGAGAAATTTCCGTCCTCGCTAGATACAAACTATATGGTTATAGGAGTGCAGTGATTATGCTAATTCTTTCATTCTAGCTAAAAATGAATGTCTTCCAATTAAGAGTTCATGGAACCACACTTATTATAATTATTGAGTAATAACCACGTAGTGCTTACACAAAGAAGACATCGAGACTCGATCAGAGTAGAGAGCATTTCATAAGTGGGAAGAAGGTATACAATTACAGCTCAGTAATTGCATGACTTCTCTGCACCTGGCACAGACCATTCTATTTCAGTACTAATATAATGTTTTACATATACAAATTGCCTGTCCTGTCCCATGTCTTTAAATACGTGGTGACTGTCCTAGAGTTTCAAAGATAATCCAAGAACATGACAAACAAAATGTCTAGCCTTAAAATGTGAACTGGAAATAGCTGAAATAACTTAAAAGCAGTGATAGATTTTCTTTTGGCCAAACCGTGCACTACCCATATGCAAAGGGTTATCAAATAAACAACAGATTTGTTCCAATGATTGTAATTTTTAAATATTTTGTATTTCTGTAAAAGATTTTAAACACTCATCTTTTCCAATGAAGGCAAATATGAATAATATAGCAGGTTAAAACGATGATCAGAAAGTCTGCAGCAAGGGAAAGAGATGTTTTCAGGAGACATCAGTCAATATTTTGAAGATAGAAAGAAGTTGTGTAGTTAGGTCCATGCAGACAAATTGAATGGACGTATGTTCAGACTACTGCAGATATTATATGAACAGAGATATTCCAGTCTGTGTGAAGAGCTTCCATGGCTACGATTACAAAACCCGTCTGGTCAAATACCTAATTCTTACTAAGTCAGTCTGGTACACTTAATTTCTTTCTTATCAAAGAATAATATTCCAAATTAACTGGGAGCTAGTTGTGGAGAACTGAATACATTTATTACACTAAGGCGCAGAGTAAAATTATATAAAATAATAATCAGAAGTCCTTAGAATGGCCCATTACAATGCCTACCATTTAGGCATTGGTCCAGTCAAGATCCAGTCAGTCACTGGAAGGATCTGTATTATCTTCTGGTCTGTTTGAGCAGAATAAACATTAGTATTTCAGAGGTTGGGAGAGGTGTCTTTCCCTGGACACTGACGTACTCTCTTAGAGTTTTTTGCATGCATTTGACAAAGCGTAATGACATTCTCTTCCTAGATTCTTGTAGTCGTTCAGGTCTGACAGCTGTGGTTGGCCTTGGAGGAATCCTTTACCTGTACCATATTTAGTGAACGTAGCAGTTGTTACCAAGTTAAGGAATTAATTATTTGTAGATAATGCAAAGTGTCTACTGGATCTATCTAACTATACGTTGCAATTTAGAGTAGTGAATAGTCTCTGTTTAATAATAATCTACTTAATTTCTTTTTGTATGTAGCTCTGTCCTGGTTTTCTCTTGATTGGTTCTGGCTGGCTGCTCTTGAACTTAAGTTTTAGTTAGATCTCAGAGCCAGCCTTGGGAATTTGGTAGAACTGCATAGCTGCCTGCCACTGAAGAGAGCTGAAGTAATCTGAAGGAAGTTAGCTTAGTTGCTTTCTATGGTAGAATATTGCGTTCAGAGGCTGTGCGCTTGACTATTACTGATGTACTATTTGTACCACAGTAGCATTTAGAGCAGGACTCTAGTCAGGATCTCTACAGCCTCCCTGCGCTTGGTGACATGGAGAAGCTTCACAAGAAGCATTCCCTGCCGCAAGTTTAGTTTCAGACTGGATACACAAAATGAGAGTGAAGAGAAGCAGCAAAGTGCAATTATTGATGTAGTTGAAGGTTACTCATGAAACTGTTGTCTAATCACTGCAGATGCCATTACTGTTCTCCCACGGTTTGTGAGATGATCTGTAGCTCCATGAAGGACTTGTTTCTTTATCCGTTTACAACAATCCCTGCTGCACGGAAGTTGGTTTAAAGAGGCTCAGCTACGGTTTCTCCTGGGATCTGAGCCGAGTCTGTCCCAAACGTCTGGCACAAAAGATGTGTCTGAGCTAAGTGCTTACCAGTCCTTGGCTGCTGGAGTTGTCAGGGAGGACAGCCAGGTCATTTTAGAGAAGCCACTTTAAGTTACAGTAAAGAATTAAATTTGCATTCTGGAGAAACCAGTTGAAGAGTAACCTAAAATCCTTTTCTTTTCTCTTCCTGGGATTCCTTCTTCAAATGTAGCTCACCTGGCTACTCTTAAGGATACGATCTGCACCATTTTTATTTTTTTTCCCCTAGAATATGCAATTAGGATGACTAAAATACTGTAAAAAAAGTCATTGCACTTGATAATGACAAAGTTAAAATGAGTAAAACTAGTATTATGGGTCCACAGGTATCTTATCTGCCATATATTGTTGTATTTCTATAATAATCTTTACAGGGATGAAAATAATAATAAAAAAAATTATTGTAGTGAAAAACACAGTTCTCTTCTTCCTGTTTTTTTTAAACTAGACCTGGATCCCTTTCCACCTGAGGAGCGCTATGAGGTTAAAGTGCGAGAGGGTGTTGGAGCAGTGCTTCTTTGTGAGCCCCCTTACCACTACCCAGGTAATTCAGCTCAAAGTGTTTCATTTGCAACTGCTTAAGAGTAGAAGACAAATTAATACTTATTTTTAAAAGTTTCCTTTAAGTTTACTAAAACAGTAACTTTTGTGCAGCTTGAGAATCACTGTTCAGGTTAGGTGTCCATTTTGAATATATGCTTGTAGTTGACCATATGTAAAGGATATTGCTGAATTTGCAAATAGGTTTCGACACTACAAATAAAATTACCCAGACTAATCTGGATAATGGAGGAGAGACTTGGCTTACCATTCAAAAGACCTGAGTACATGTCACTGTGTCACTGTCATCCCGGACTTTCTGCTGGCCTTGGACAGGGCCCAGTTTCATTCCACCTAATGAAGTCACCTCCGCAGAAATTATCATGGGCTCCTGTTAAAATCATGGAACAGCAGTAGGCACCCTCAGAGGGTCAGAGATGGGGTGATTTATGCTCTGGAAGTGCCTTTTTCTCATTGTATGTTCTCTCTCACATAGCTGACTCTCCCAAAGAAAAGATCTGTAAGCTAGAAATCAGAGTGAAGTAATTTATATGCAGACAGTATTCCATGTCTTAAGTAGCTGATAGTACTGTTTTTTAATATTGACTAGAAAATATTTTCCTCCAGATGATCTCAGTTATCGCTGGCTTCTAAATGAGTTCCCAGTATTCATTCCTTTGGACAAACGACGATTTGTGTCACAGACAAACGGCAATCTCTACATTGCAAATGTAGAAGCATCAGATAAGGGCAATTATTCGTGTTTTGTGTCCAGCCCTTCAATAACAAAGAGTGTATTCAGTAGATTTATTCCCCTTATTCCACAGTCTGATCGTAAGTATTTATTTGAAATACTATGTACGTGCACTGTTCTGTTTGTATTTTAATTTTGCTCATTCATAACTAGTTTCCACTCTGTGAGAATTATATGGCAAGTTGTAAGTCTATGGCAGAATGTTATTTAGTTTTCCAGGTATAGAGGTCCGAATCATTCCCATTGGCAGTAAAAACTCTGTGAAGGAAATCTCCCCAGATTCATTCACGAATTTCCTTTCATATCATTGAGAACAGAGTTCTTGTCCCCAGAGTCCTCATCTCCTTTGTGTGATAAGCCCCTGTACTCATCCCAAAATCTTTAATATCTTTTCTGGTCTTGGCATTGGTTCAAAGGGGCATAACTGTAAAGCAGAAACTTTATGTAGAAGTTGATAAACAGCTTCAGGACTTTTTTTTTTTTTTCCCCCAGGAAATCTCCCATGAAAATGGAAAATCCTTTTCCCCTGCTGAGAGTTTCTGTCCAACAGTGGCTTAAGGGCTTTGTGTCTCATGGCCAATCCCCTAAAACACCTTTGTGGCTTTGTGTTACAAGATTATGCTCTGCCATTTCTTCATGAAAACTGCGTGTTTTCCAAATGGTAGCCAAGTTCCCTTTTGCCACTTCAGACTTACAGTGACTGATCATCAAGATTTCAGTGACCCTTTTATCTATTAAATTTCCCCTACTATAGTGAAGAACTGTGATTGAATTTGGGTAATTACACATCAGTGATCTTTGTCTGAATTTTCTATGGCCAATACTCATACTGAGATCTTCATCTAGAACTGCAAGAGGAGTCCTACAGGGATCATCAGTAGGTAGATCTGATTACATTTGCATCCCTGTGCCCTCATTAAGCTGTGGATTTTCTGTCTTTAGCTCCTTCATCCCTTACTAAGATAATATTGGCTTAAATTCACAATAATTCAACATGTCCCATCCAGTAAAAGAATCTGTGGAAAACAAGACACTTGGGCTATTATCTCCAGACACACAGAGTACATCATCCCACTTCAAATGCAAGTAAATGAGTTTGTGTTAAAGCATTGTGCTGTAAAAAACATTAGGCATTACTGTCCAGAGAAAGATAACTAGTCGCTGAGTAAAACAATTCTGCCTTACTGTTAAAAGTTCAGTGCTAAATCAGCCTTCATGGATGGCCAGGCTGTTTATTCACTGTAAAGAATTTTGTCTGGAAATTTTTCTTGAACTGTGGAAGCCTTAATAGCTGTATTCCTTTCTGCTGTGCCTTTTCTGAGAATCTGTTTTTTCATGTTAGGTGCAAAAGTATATCCTGCCGACATCAAGGTGAAGTTCAAGGACACATATGCTCTCCTGGGGCAAAACGTGACGCTGGAGTGTTTTGCTCTTGGGAAGTAAGTGTGTTTTAACGTTATCGTGCAGCACTGTTTGCTTTCATATTTCAGTCAATAAAAATACATGTTTCATCATCAAACACTTTCTTGTAGTCTGAAATTTATCAGCCAGTTCTTGAACTTGCTGATTTGTACTTTACTGTACTTTTCAAGTCCGGTTCCTGAACTCAGATGGAGTAAATACCTTGAACCCATGCCAGCCACTGCTGAGATAAGCATGTCTGGTGCAGTTCTTAAGATCTTCAATATTCAGTATGAAGATGAAGGACTTTATGAGTGTGAAGCACAAAACTATAAAGGAAAAGATAAACATCAAGCAAGAGTTTATGTACAAGGTAGGTAGAACAATTTTATTCTTCAGGATCTATGTTGCTTTTACTTATGTTGGAAGTATCTGTGTTGTGTTCTCACACTTGATGTCAGTGCCGACTCATTGCATCATCCTGATGCACTGCTGTTGGAGGTAATAGGGCAGGATGAAAACCCATGCACTGAATGCCAGGCATAACGTTTGTGTATTAATTTGACAACTACTCAATTTGTCTGGTTGTGATAGCTATATATACACCTTGACATCAATATCTGTTAGTATTAATATAATTATGCACAGTGGAAATTAAATACACTTAGAGTAATAGAAGTGAAAGAACAGCCAGGGAGAAAATGAGACCATGAAGTTTGTTATGCTTTCTTGTTTCCTCATTTACTTCGTCTTTTCTGACTGTCTTAGCTGTCTTATTAGCTACAGTCAATTCTTTATTCCTTCAGCCTCTGTCCCTTCCCCTCATGCATTTGGTGAAACACAGGAAACAAACAATTGTATCTTATTGCTCATAGTGGAATCATCCCAAGTAACCTGACTCCTTGCCTGGAACTTACACCACAAAACTGTGACCTGAAAAGATGATGCATAACTTCTGAATTACGTTCAGAAGATTTCTGTCTCTTTTCATTGACTGTACAGAACATTTCCTGGGTTAAGATCCTCAGCTGAGTGCTTAAACTTCAGTGGGATAAATTCAAAATTGGTGTGGGAAGGTTGTTACTGGTTGTTATTGGTAAAGTTAATAAATAGATTCATTTGCTTAGTAAAAGCTGGGACATTTTCAATATTAATTTCTTAAATGTCTACTCTGGACCAAGAGAATATTTTTCTTGGAGACCCTTTCAGCACATAGGTGATTTTGACAATTTCATGTAATGCAACTATGATTTTTATGGCGTTACTGAATAATTTCCATAGGTCAGTGTAAGCACAACATATCTTTGGACCTTCATGGAGCATTATTTCAATTCATTATTTTCTTCTCATAAAAAGCAGATTGAAGTTATTTTGAGTCTGTGTGGTAAGACAAAAACATCTTCATTTCATTCTTTCTTGTGCTGGTGCATTGCTGAGTTATCAGTACTTAGTGTGGCCTCTGAAGTATCATGGAAAAAGCAGTGGAATTATACATTGTAATGCTAATTAAATATGTATCTGTTATATTTAGAAGGCATCATGTTTTTTTATTCTTCAGCCTCTCCTGAGTGGGTAGAACATATCAATGACACAGAGAAGGATATAGGCAGTGACCTATATTGGCCTTGTGTAGCTACAGGCAAGCCTATTCCAACAATTAGATGGTTGAAAAATGGTGCCTCGGTAAGTATATTGCCATAGGTAACACAAGATCAATTGGTTAGGTGATAGAAATGATTTTTTGAAGCGTGCGTTATTGAAAGGTTTTACAAAAATTAATTATAATGATAAAAATATTTGCTGATTCCACTTGCATTAGGAATTAAAATCTATTTTTTAAAGTTTTTTCTCAAACTTCTCTTCAAGTTTTGAAGTGCATTTCTTCAGGCTATTTAATATTCAGCTCTGAATGATGAACTCGCTTTTTTACTACGTGTTTGGGAGGTGGATATCCTTTTTTCTCCAGGCCTTCATAAGTAAATGCTATTTTCTTCTCCCTGGATAAAAAATGCCTATCAGCTTCTCTCTAAAAATAATCCTTTTCACCACATTAAACATGAGCATGTCTAAAAATGTAAGAAAAAATGGAGTCGATAGAGACAAGAGAAGACTAATTTTTGAATTATCAGTGGTGTTCCTATAGCATGTATGTTTTCATATTTTTTCTAGCCACAGACTATTGTAAAATTCCATTATTTTAGGTGATGTGAAGTTTAAATGAGTACCATGTTATAATTTAAGCATATTGCATTGGATATTCTGTTTAAATGAAGTAGATTTTCTGTCCAGGCATTTCAGCAATGTCTTTAATATCCATTGCTTATACTGTATGATGAACCTTTCAAGGACAAAGAGAATAGAAGAGGGCACAATGTAACGCTACATCTCTCGAGCTGTGGTGACGCTGATCTTGGCAAGCAAACAAGAAAAAGACAATGAGTCAGCGCTGTTTTGGCTGTGTATCTTAAGAAAAATGTGGGAGGTTTGAGGGAGAACAGGGGTATCACCATCTGCCATACGGAGGTGGCTTAAACCAGAAGAAACAATGCTGTTTCTAGCTTCTGTGGTTATTGCAAACAAGTAATTTAGCAAGTGAATTGCTTGATGGTCCCCACTGAACTTGGCTTCGCTGACAAAATCTGCGTACTGGCTTGCAGAAAGCAGTGTGCAGTTCTCCACCAGAAGATTATGCTGTGTGTTAATATTACGAGATGATTTCCAAATAAGAAATAGCAAAAATGTTTAAATTGCCTTGAGAATATAGCTTGTTTCTAAATCAGATAATTTTTAATGAGGTATTCACTTAGAACAAAACAAAGATTTCTTGTAGAAAACCTGATTTAAATGCTTTTCAGTAAAACAGTACAAGAAATACGATTCCTGTAATCTGTTCCTTTTTCAGATAAATAGTATTCTTTTAATCTTCCACTACTTCATGCACTCCAGTTGACTCATATACAAAGTTAAAACTTTTCAGCTTAATTTTCACAAGGAAACAGAATGTATTAACATGATCTTTCAAAAACTGATTGACTTCTATTTGTAATCTACAAAATACTCCATTGCACTTTGTGCATTTTTATACAGTTTTTTAGAAATAGCTCAAGTACTTCATTTTGATTTACTAGATTTTCTTTTTGTATTAAAACAAAGTAGTAGAAAACAGTTTATACTACCCCCCAGAAGAATCTTCTAAAAAACTGCCTCACTGGGACTTCCTTTGACCTTTTACTGCTGTAATACAATGTACATAGGATATAACATACTGAACACTGGGCATGGCGAAACAAACTTAGGTGCCTAAAATGAATTTTATTTCTCATTTCTGAATCAGTAGTGTTTGCATTGGTATGGTAGCAGTGGACTGAAGAATAGATGTGTCTAGTGCCACTCAGCTATGAATTTTCCAGAAAAATATCAATCAACAGTCTTCTTTAAAAAAAAGGTGAACACATTGTAAGAGAGACTGAAATGTAACATGGATAAAATAAAATCTCATCGGTGTGGGAATGTTGTGTGAGGGACTCTCTTCTGAACACTGTCACTAAAAAAAAAATATGAAGAAATGGGGATGGGTGTGAATTCTTCAGCATACATAGTCTATATGAATGTCTTGTTTTATTGATTCTGTGTTTTAGTTCCGGAAAGGTGAACTTAGAATGCAAAGTCTGACCTTTGATGATGCCGGCATGTACCAATGTATAGCAGAAAACGCACACGGAATTATTTATGCAAATGCTGAACTGAAGATTGTGGGTCAGTGGGATTATTTGCTCTATTCACTATTTCAGGTTTGAGTAAGATAGCAGTCATTTGCACGCATTGTTTGTTAACAGATTCCTGTGAGGATAAAGCTAAGAACCCTTACTGAACCTAGGTGAGATGGAGTTCTCTGTATTATTTCTGATGTTTGCTTGCTGCTGTTACCCCTCAGAAGAGCTGGTAGTGCAGAAATTATATGAAGCGCGTAGAGTTGCTGTCTGTCCCCTCAAGCTTGCAGAACTGGTTGAGAAGTGTTTTCTTTTCTGCTCGCCTATGCTCACTACTCTGTGGGGCAAAATCTGCTTATTTAGAAACGGTGTTGTCAGTCAGCAGGCCCCTGAAGCACTTCCCCGGCACTCCCCGCTTTGCTTTTGCCTTCCACCACCAATTACGACCAGCTGCAATGTTTGTGTGCAGTACAGCTGTCCCATTTGAGGGCTGGATATAGACATTAATCCTTTGTGTTTTCCTAAGGAGCACCCTGTTGAAAGTTTACCTTTCACATCCAAAGTGCTCAGGCTTAAAACAATTTCTGACGTTTTTACTGATGTTATTAGAGAAGGCATCCTGCCTGTATGACATGGCTTTCCTAGATTTCCTTGCAGTAGTTACCGTGGCTTCTTTCCATCTCACACTTGCTTTCAGACTTTCCCAAGAGCTAAACTATTCTTGACTTTCCCAACCCATTGCACAACACCACATTGTCCTTCGCTGTTCTTCCATTACTATGTACTCGCTACCAGCCTGGATTATCCAGAAAAGAGCACTTTTTGCATGCACATTTTCAAAATTCAGTGTTGGTGAGATGTGGACGTTTATCAGAGTTTTTCTCTGTACTGCTGTAAATAACTAATGGCCCTCTTTGTTCAAGCTGTGCACACACTTGCTGGCATGATTAACAATGATGCAAAATAATTAAAAGGATTTTTTTTTATTTGGTTACAAATAAAGAGGAAAATTAGTAAGCAAAGGTCTGACCTCAGATACTTAAGTGTGGTGCTTGCAACAGTCATGTCTCATTAATCTTGTACGTCTAAGAGCGCACGTAAGGCCAGTCGGCCAAACAGAAAACTACAAAAAGGAAGAAGGGCACAACCTTAAAGTTGCTAGAGGGAGGTTAAAACCACTGAAAAGTAAACCCAATTATTATTTGAAAGTATTATCGAGTGAGCAACTTTTTAGAGAAACTGGGCTCTAGGAATCTAAATTTTATTGGGGCTGATCAAAAGGCCTTAGAAAGGGAGGAACTTTCTATTGATTTCTGGGGGCTTTGATCTTCTTAGATTAAACTTAGATGGAGGTTCAGAAATCCACAGAAAGAAACCTCTGGTGTAGCACAGCATAGAACTACATAATGATTTTTTCTGTTTATTTTAAGTCACCATCTATTTCTCACTACTTCTCTTTATTGTTAATATTTTTCTTACTGGTCTGAATAGTGGACACTTCTGTACAAATCAATAGTTCTGTCATTTACCTTCATGTTGCAAACACATTATATTCTGCAGAAAAATCACTAACAGCAGTACTTGTGTTAATTTTGCTTTCAGCTTCACCTCCTACTTTTGAACTGAACCCTATGAAGAAGAAAATCCTAGCAGCTAAAGGGGGCCGGGTGATCATTGAATGCAAGCCTAAAGCTGCTCCTAAGCCAAAATTCTCCTGGAGCAAAGGAACAGAATTGCTTGTAAATGGGAGCCGGTTAGTATGGACTGTTAGTGGACACGGAATCTTAAAAATTCGGCCTTATGTTTCTATTTATCCTGCAGGCTAGTTCTCACTTTTGCAGATTTCAATGGCAGGAGAATGTGTAATTTGGGGAAAATGATATTCCAAAATGTTACTAGCAGCATGGCTCCAAATAGCTGGCAGTACTCAACTTTTAACCAGTCTGTTTGGTGCTATTTGTGGTTCAAAATTGAATTGGATCACAAGACTGTAATGAAAATATTTGAATGCCTACAGACGAATACAAGTACTCTCTCTTGCTCCAGCAACGTGGGGCATCTAATTATGCCACAATCTATTTAAATGTTTTTCAGGATAGGAGTGTTTATAAATGCAGTAGTGAGATGTGAGCTTCCAGTAGATATTTGTGGTTTGTCCTTTCATTTGCTAGAATTCTACTGAACGTATTGCTTTCTAATATAAAAACCCGATTTCTCTTGATGTATTTTCTGCACTTTCAATAGCATACGTATCTGGGATGATGGGAGCCTGGAAATTATCAATATCACAAAGCTGGATGAAGGTCGCTATACCTGTTTTGCAGAAAATAACCGAGGAAAAGCTAATAGCACTGGTGTTCTAGAAATGACAGGTAAACCTCTAAATTGCACCAGTTTGTTTCAGGTAGAACCCCTTAATTCAAAATCACTAAGTTTTGTTCCAGCATCGTGCTACTTCTGCAAGACATTTTATATCTTTTCTTTCTAATTTAGTTGCTCTGTAAACAATGAATTGATGCTTTTAAAGCATATTGCTCAGAAAGTGGGTATGTTTCTAGCAGTTCTGAGACTGTATTTCAGTTTTCACAGTTGATTTTTCTGTAAGAGATTATTAACTCTTGATACATTAAATTGACACATTTTAATGCATTCGTTCAATTTGGTAGCGTAGTGCTCAGGGATGTGATTCTGGGGCCATGACTTAAACAGAGAAATGGGACTTTTACTGACCTTCCTTAGTTTTTCTTTTTTTTTTTTTTTCTGGTGGGGTAAGCAAGTTTGAGAAAGCACTGCAGCTAAGGAAACATGCATTGCATTTGTGAGATGGTGGTGTATAGCCATATGATTGCACTACTAAATTCCCTTCCTTTATGGGTATTCGTATGTACTGATTGAGTACTGATATCCTTAAATGTGTATTTTAAATATGGTGTCAAATAAATCAAT